>NC_090943.1:140508905-140811048 GCF_040807025.1 Struthio camelus | reverse complement strand
GGTTCTTTGTGATAATACTGACTCTCGTCTAAGGCAATATGTATTTTGGCTCACAACTACAAATAAATCCTATCATAAGTACCTTCTTCCTAGTATGCAGCACATTGCAACAGTCCAAAAAAAAGCAGCTTCTGTAAGAAGTCATAGAGAAGAGAGACTATTATAATTTGTCATGATTTTCTGAGTAAGCTCTCTGCTATCTTAAGAAATTATGTTCTCTAAAAATAAATTAGAACTTTAGTTGTACATAACACCAATACTGCTGTTTCTGCTGTTATTCCAGTTTTGACTGATGCAGAGAAACCCCAGCTGGTAGGTAGGTGGCTATATATTTGCAGCCCAGTAGACACAACATGTTTATTCTGTTCTACCCCTTCCAAACTCCCAGAGTTCTAAATTAGCATTAAATATTCAGAACAGAACCAGATAAGCAAAAGGAAATGTATTATTAAAACTCCCGTTTCATTTCCATTATTTTACCATGCTTTGCTTATATGTTGAAGAGGGTATGTACTATATGTGAAACTCACTCCGTATAAGCTTTCTCTAAGGAGGCCTAGGTCCACTTAAGTCCCACTTCATCCGTCAGTGCGGTATAGGTTTTATGTGGACTCTTGGTATGAGGGTGAATTTTACTTAATCTCTTTCCCTATTCGTAAGTGGTAGAATGTATACACAATCCTCTGTCTATTCTCTGAGACAGGAATCCAAGTGTTCTCTTTATGCCACAGTTCTGCAAAATGCTCCAGGTGGTTGCAACTCTGCTGGGCGGAAGGTAAGCGTAGGAATCTTCTGATCAGAGCTTCTCACAGGAGCTCGGGCATAAAGCTATTTCTGAGCAGCTTCCCTAAGTGAAAACTCATTTCTTTTGTAAATGAAACCGAATGAGCTAAGTGTCATCTGTGAAGAGGTCAAGCGCAAATCCTGTATTCTCCTCATTTTACAAACACTACGAGAGCCACGAGTCTGTCTGCTCTGTTGCGTATTGGTTATATAACAAATAGTATTCTGAAATAATGCCATGGTGTATTTTTAAATATCAGACTTTACTATATTTTTATATTGCAGCTTCCCTTTTGTTGAAAATGTTTTATCCTTACGTTTGTTTTGTTATTGCGGTCTTTGTTACACTCTAGGTAGGACAGCACGTTTTGGAGGTAGATTATGCATATTCTTTGCTTAGACTGAGGCAGGTACTTTTCTGTTGGATTTTTTTGAAGATTGATGTTACCATTTTGTGACACCAAGGAAAATGCGTAATTTGCAAATTTAAAGAATAGAGGTGTTATTGCGCCAGATCAGACTAGTCGTCTCTTGAGACCAGTGTCTTGCTGTGAGAGTAACTAATCCTGGATGGCAGTTTTTTTTATAAATTAAACACTGGGAATGATTGTCTTGTATAAGGGTAGCAGCTCTGGAATTTAAATGGCTGTTTCATACCGTTCTGTTGTACAACCTATTGCTGTAGACTTTTTGGGCCTTTACATTTGTTCTGGTCAATTCTGTTGGTTTACAAAAGACCTAGGAAGTGTTGAAATTGCAGGTTCGTGTTGGACCAAGTGTTGCAGTAACATGGTGTTTCAACACTGTGTACGTCATAAACCTGTAATTTCAACACTTTCTAGGAGTCACTAGAGCGTCTCAGGCTGAACTATAACATGACTAAGTGTTCCCCTCTGACGACTCAACTACATTTTTTTCCTGGAAAATATAATTTAAAACACCACTTAGATGACACTAAAGAGTTTTAAATTGTTTTAATAATAATGAAAGAAAGACAAAGTCAAGGATTACGGTAAAGAGAGAAACTTGCTGACTCAAATGGTAGTGGGACTGAGTCCTCCTACCGGATAAGTACAATGGACTATAGTTACAGTTTTAATTATGGATTTACTTATGCGGGACAAAGCTGAATTTTTACAAGCCGTCTGTGGTTATGCTTCTGCCTTATGTCGTTACACACTGGTTCTGGTATCAAGTGTTCAACTCCTGCAAATGAATCTGCTATTACTCCTGCCTCTGGACTGGATCTCACACAGGCTCAGCCAGAGTGGGGAAGAGATACGCAGCACGGCTTTGAACATAGCTTCAAGCAACCTGGCTGCCCTGGAAAGCCCATGGCAACAGTCCTGAGACTTACGAGTTGTGACGTGTGCTTTCCTTCGCTAACGTTCCCCTTCAAATCCTCCAAAACAAACACCCAAGATGCAACCTCCCTTTTAAAGATTTCTACTAGCACTGAAGAAGCCAGGGCTGCCATAGCCAAATGGTGACAGCTGCAATAGTGAGAATGGGCAAGACTAAATTCCCTTGCAGAAATCATGGCTTTGTTTCCTCAACTGGCAGAGTGTGTGTTAAGTGACTTGAAATTCCTCTTCAGTGGGAATAATGCCTTGCTCCTGACATAGCACTTTTCTTACACTGAGTCCAAGTATTTTACAAAGGATGAGAAACATCCCTTTATTAGGCTGTGAAAATGAGGTATAGATGGACTAAAGCGATTGCTGCAAGTCACCAACTGGGGCGGCAGAGGACCAAGGCCCAGTAGCCAAGTTCCTACTCCTTAGCCTGTTCACTCAGAGACGCTGTCTCCACATTATGCTGCTTCCCACCACCATGTGATGCAGGACAAATAGGTGTAAGGTGAGTTGTTGATACAAAACCTGGGCTGTCACTACATTTTTCATTATATTTTTGACCAGCTTATCTCTGCCTCA
Source organism: Struthio camelus (assembly GCF_040807025.1). Lineage (NCBI taxonomy): Eukaryota > Metazoa > Chordata > Aves > Struthioniformes > Struthionidae > Struthio > Struthio camelus. The sequence continues at coordinate 140,808,331 of NC_090943.1, read as the reverse complement.
CTTTAGTAACCTTTCAGAAGTGTGCTTCTCCTTGCTTTTTTCCCATGGTGTTTCCTTCAAGGTGTACATGGCAAACAGTTTCTCTGACTATAACATTTTTCTCTTTTAGTATTTAGAAGATAAATTGGGAAACTTCCTGTACCATCCCTGGGAATTTGGACAACAAGTAGGACAGGAACTCCTGCATTAACATAGCTTGTATTAAACAGGCACTGGTGTGATTGGATCTGAGAGTGGGAGAGGAAACACTACTGGGAATGGCCAGGATTGCTCCCTGTTGCAGGCAACGCTGCTGAGAAAGCACAAACCAGCCACAGTGGTGAAGTCATGCAAATGCAATGCTCCCAAAGGCCACAGGAATTGTGGAAAGATTTGTGTAAATATCTCATGCATTCTTGTGCTCTAAGGTTTATGGAAACAAAAACCGCAGTCCCAAAGCCAATGCCACATTTGCTCTTCCCTTCCCCCTCCCATTTCTTCTCTACAAAAAGGTTGTAGAAGAGTTTATGAGCAGCTAAGAAACTTAAATTGTTTCTCTTTTTTTTACTAGGTACAAAAGTGGAAGAGATGGCAAGCATAAATAGGGTTAAACAAGGTACAAGGGAAAGGAAGGCTGATCTGTGAGCACCAAGTGAACCTTCTTGCTGTCGGCATGCCTGGAAAAATACATGCCGCACACCCATCCCTGAGTCATTTCAAACTGCATAGTGCCTCTGTTGCCCACCAGCTGGGTAAGATTCCTGCTCCCACTTTCCCTGCACTAGTTTATTCTGTAGATTGTGAATGTGATCTGCTTACCATCAGAAGGAAGACATTGTATACTAACTATCCTACTTCATTTTTGAGGTTTTATCGTTCTCTCTTATAAGGATTACAATACCTGAGCCTAGACAAAACCAGCCCTTTTTATTCGTCTGCCAGCATCATTTCTCTGTTTTACTGAACGCATCAGGGACGCTGTCCCCTTCTTTGGAAGTTTTGTATCATTTTACGTAGTGGTGTCTTACTAGAGAGAGAGAGAGTCTGTGCATAGAGGCCACTATGATGGCAATAGTTCAGGGGGATAACGCACCTGCTGTCAGAGAATATGTGGGTTGCTCTTACTGCGCTTCCTGGATCTGAGCTCCTAGTAGCTAGTGACTGACTGTACGGTACTATAAAATGGGGAGGGGGCAGCGTATCGGGTGCTCTTTTTTCAGGTCTTATGCTACTCAGTCCAAAAGGCAAAAGGAGCTGGTTAAAGGCATGTGTCCTTAGTTTATTGCAATTAACCTTTCCCTTTTAAGTATGAGAGTGCTTTACCAGTGGCTTTTGGCCATGGAACCAAAGACTAGGGTGTGGGGAGAAGGGGAGTAAAGGAGAACTCCAGCAGGGACCAGAAACTGTGAAATTCTTGAGAAAGAAAAAGACGTGTCATATGGTCTCTTAGGGTAATAACCAGCTAGGCTGCTGGCACAAAGATTACAGTAACCCAAAGCTGTGCTGAAAGGTGAGCATCTTCTCACGTCACAAAACCTTCTGATCCCTTGCCGATTTCCTGCCATACCAGCGTTGTGTTCCCCCTCCCCCCCAATCTATCTAGGCACATTTTTTTCAAGGGGAGACTTTTTACACTTAGGAAATGGGACAGCGCCAGCCAGTACTAAAAAATGATTGTATTAATATCAGACTGGCTGCAACTGCCAGTGAGCCAGGCCTTCCACGGCCGTCTCCAAGGGACGTGGAGCGGCTGCTCTGAGGAGACCCGGAGCTTCAGCAGGTGGCACTCTTCCCTCTGAGTGAATCCTGCTCACTGGCTCTAAGAGCTTTTCTGCTCCTGAAGGTATTTTTCTTTTGGATAAGGAATAAAGCTGAGGTTCTGGCCACTTGTGGTCATTAAAAATGTCATGGCTTTTTTCAAAATATAGGGGTGCTAGTCCTGGTATTCTAGCCAAATTCCAGTTTGGGTAAAGTTCCACCAACCCAAAGTTCCACTGGTGATTTCACTTGGATATGATTTATTTCTTCACTTCCTGTCCTAAAGGAACACCCACAAAGTTGCAAAAGCCGTGCACACAGAGTACACTGGGCGTTTTGGTGCAAAAGAAGCTACATTGATTTATAGATACGAGTTAATAATTGCTGTTACTTCTAGAATGGATCTGCAGATCAGAAGTGAGCAGGAAAGAAAGAAATAGCTAAGCATCCCCTAGTCAAGGCCACTTTGCTGGATTTTGCTGATATAAACACAAATTAAAAAAGACAAAAATACTCCACATGTCAGCTGTGAAACATTTATTAAGTTAACAAGTCTACTTGGACCAATAATACTATCCTCAGTGTCTTTTTCTGCTGCCACTTATATGTACAGGCTTTAACTGAGGTCTAAAGAAATCAATGCTAGTTATTCCAAACTGGGCTTTTTTAATCGCCTGCTGAGCGCAGCTCAGTAGTTGTGATTCATTTGCTTCTATCTATTACCTCAATTACGAGTTCAAAAGGCAATTATTTTATTAGATTGCATCATTAGGATTTTATTTAGATAGATGATTTTATGTTTTAGATTCTAATAGAGAATGCCATTGCCCTTTTTTTAGGAGGGATTGCCTTGCCTTCAGTGTAGGATTTGAAGAGTTACAGAGCACTGTCCTACCTGCTTTCAGATTCACTCCAGCTTTTCTACCCTCCTCTCTGCTGTCAGTTCTCTCTGAAGGGCGCCGTGCTCCTGACCGTAGCAGAATGCTCTTTGCTTATTTTATCTCAGAAAACAAAACAAATTTCTCTGCATTTTGTTCTATTTCCTACACGATAGAATCTTTTGTTTTCACTTGCAACCTTTGCAGCTTCCAAGAATTTTTACTCCTTGTGGTTTGTCGAGACGCACGGGGTTCAATAGTCTGCCACCAGGCCCTGGCCCAAGGTCGAGGATTCCCTCCTTTTCCTTCCCAGTATTGTCCTGCATCCTGCAAGGCCCTTCTCCTTACATTGCTGCGGCTGTCGTGACAAAGGGGACTGGCACCAGGCACACTCCTGCTGCCACGGTGACAGTTGCTGAGCACTCGCCAAGCTCTAATGACAATAGCATGACCTCAGATACTTTATTAAGAAAGAAAAACTTGAAAGGGAGGGTACACTTAAAAGCAGACAATAACACCTTGTCTCAGTGCACCGCATTGTTTTTGCAAGCCCAGGATGGAAACTGATTAATATAATCTTGGCCTTTTCTCTTTCAGCCTCCCTCCCCGTTTTATGCACAGACTCACCCCGTCTCAATGCTAGACTCAGGTTCACAATATTAGCTGCAAATCTAACTGTGTAAATAAATGTTACTGACTGTTGAACTGAATATGGGGCCAGGGCCCACAGAGTCTATTTTAAATGCTGCTGCCACATTCCCTAACTAGTTATTCCTCTATGTATGTGTCCGTTTTTCTCTCTGTAAAATGGGGCTGATGATGCTTTAGTGAGTGTGATACAGCATCCTGAGCTTCACAGGTCTGGATGGAGCTGTGCCACAGGTGGAGCTGGAGGTTGAGAGCTGTATGGCACTGCTCTTTGCATGGCATAAATAGAAGGGAAGATCCCCTGTGGGAGGGTGCCTCTGTTCAGTTGTGTCTGAGGTGAAGGCTCTGCAGCTTTGATGGTCTCAACGGAAAACCTTCGCCTGGAGCCGCACAGAAAGTCTGAGAGTAGTAAATATGTTTGGCAAAGAAAGGAAGTAGAGCTGGTCAGAAAAATTCTGACTAAACAAGTTTTTGTTGGAATTTACCAATTCATCAGCATCAAAGCACTATGTGGAGAGGATCCAATTTTTACAAAGTTCCTTCCAAAACCAGGCAGGGCTTGAAAACTGTCTGCCAGGCACATTTTAAAAACCTGGCTAGTTTTCTGCTAGTTTACACCGTTCGATTGCTTAGCAGTCCACCAGCTGTCTCTAAAACATTGTGACTGTCTTCAAGTTAGGAACCCCACAGTGTTCAGTGTCTGTGACCCTGGCTTGGTCCAACAGGCACAGTGCTGCAAGGGTTCATGACGATCATAAAGCCCAGGGCTCAGGGAGATTGGCTCTGTATAGCGCTACCAAATTTTATCGGAGACTCCTTCTTAAATAACAGAGAAATAAGCTGATGTAAGAGTTGCTGTTTTTAATTCTTTTCTTTGAATTTGGAAGGAAAATATCTGAACTTTCTCTTACTTAAATAACTTCATTGATTTAAATGGAATTACTACTTGTGTGAATCAGAGAACTTCAGTGAGTTGCTATAAAACATAATGAAACCCACAAAATTACTTAGTTATTCTCTTCTCCAGTTGGAGTAACCAATTCTTCTGTTGTTTCTTATGGATGATAGTGGGCTATCCATATGTGGTAATAAAGCTTAAGGGAAAAAAAAGGCGAGGAGGAAGAGGAAGAAAAAAAATGTGGCTGGACCTGGTTCTTCTCAATAGGCAATTCCTCCTTTTTTATCCCTTACAGCTGTGTGTGTGTGTGTGTGTGTGTGTGTGTGTGCACGCGTGTGTATCTGTCTGTCTGTCTGTCTGTGTGTGTGAGTGAGAGAGGGAGAGAGAGAGGAAGGACTATTTCACATTTCCCATGATATGTTTTGTTTACAGTTGTGGTAGCTTGATTCATCATGCATGATCTGCAAGCCTCTAAAGGGCTTCTCTTGAGTTTCTCTTCATGGGAGGAAAAACAGCATTTTTTTTTTTTTTCACAGAGGTCTTTTCCAGTGTCTAATGTGAACATGCAGTGCTGGAGAAGCACAGCAATATGCCATTCCTTTTAGGCTTGCCCATGTCCAGATGTACATCCCAAGATTTGCTAGCTCTGGGGAACGTAAAGCAAACTGAAGGAAACAGGATTTTACTGAAAGAAACAGGATTCTACAGAAAAGAAGCAGACCCATAAAAACTGTACAGAGAACATTTTCTTTCGGAGTACCTACTGTTATGCAATTGTGCTAAGGTACTATAGTTTACAATGCCTGTATTTTAGAGCATTTTCTTTTCCTTTTAAATGTATGCTAGTATTTTTTTCAATGAGACACAAGATAATCTTTTAAGTAACGTGTTTATTTTAGTTCTTTGTTTTTCCCACTCCCCTAGGTCTACTAGGATTTCTCTCCTGTCTTTTTTATGTGCCAGTGACATCGGTTGTTATAAGGTCGGGATCAGAATTCTTTGTCGGGGACAAGAGTGCTGTAAGGGCTTGACATGAGATCAGAAGTAATGCTACAGTGAATTCAAAAAAAAAGCCTCTTCTCCCCCTCCCCCCCCAAAAGTAGCGGGGTTTATGGTGCCGAAAGCTCTGGGTTTCCCATCCAGACACCATCTGTGAAGCACTTGGGGACAGTGCCTGATGTCTGAGTCATCACGTTTGGCAGTCTTTTACCCAGTGGTCTGTTTCCCTCGGGGGAGTATTCATTGGGGGAGAACAGGAATGGTAGAAAGAAGGAAGATAAACTGCCCTTTAGCCCCATGATTTATATTTGGTCAGAGTACCCCTGTTCTATTTTCTTTTACTTGGACTGTATCTTGGACATGTTGTTTCAATATGAGACAATCAGCTGGGCTCTCAAAGGAATGTCCCTGGAGAGCAGAAACAGCCTCCCAATAGGGTAATATGTTCAGCAGAATTGTAAGATGTGTTCTCCAACATCTGCATTCTATTTGTGCCTCCAGAATATTTCCCATCAGCATTTAGGGAATCAAAAGATGCTTTGAGAGATGGTCACCAATTCTCCACACTGCATGATAACTTGTAAAATGTTTACTTCTTTAAACTTCTACTGAGCTGGCAATTTCTTTGTTTCTTTCTTAATTTTTTCTTTTTTTGAAAAGAAACTAACAACAGACAGACGTGGAAATACACTTTAAATGATCCTTTCATGTGAATGAGTTCTGAATTTAGTAGTAACCTCTTGGGAAACAAGAAGATCTAGGATTCATCGTAGACAAGACAGTGAATGTCTGTTCTGGCAGTTTGACAGAAAAATGATGTAGTAGACTGCATGTTAGAGGTGCATAGGCAATAACATAAAGAGTATTATATACTGCATTTAAGATGCCACATCCTCAGTTTGATTATTGCATTTGGTTTTAGTAACCTCATCTGAAAACAGAAAGGCACAAAAGTAGAGAAGAACTCCAGACAGGTAGTGTCAGAGAACAACAGAGAACATACTCCTGTTGAGAAGAGATCAAAAATACTAGGATTATTTACTCTGGAAAGTTAAAAAGCAAGAGCATACATAGCAAAAATATCACACTAGAAATAATAGATAGTAGGCAGAAAGCCAACTAAAAACTGCTTTTTACCTTTCCCAGTGACGTAAGAACAAGGAACATTCAAACAGAAAAGGAAATGATAATTGACACAATTGTGAGCATCAGTTTTGCAGGATATTATTAGAGCAAATAGGAGTCAGTTGACTGAAAGACTGAGAAGAATGTCAGACACAAACAGTAAATGCAGATATCACCTAGGTAAGGTAAAAATAAATCCATCAAACTGTATTCAGCAAGGCATGTAAAGATGACAAGGAAGATGCGCCTGTTATTTGAGGATAGCAGTATGAGGGATATGAGTACACGGTGTGTTCTTCTGGCAGAGGGTCTCTCATTCACCTGTTGGTATTCTATGGGAAGATTTCTGTTTGCATGACACTGGCTTTTTCTACTTGATTTCAGCTACTGGGAGCACTTTATAATTAATAAATAGATAAAATACTTTCCCATTATTACTTTTCCTCATGAACAATTTCATAGCTGGTAATTGTAAGGTTACATTTGGATTAAGGGAGGCATCTGTCTGCAAGACAGTGACAGTGAAGAAAGTACAGGCAGCTTTGCTCTAGTGCTACCCATATTGGCTGTGTGTGGAGAGAGACTGTCAGGCTCGATGGACCAGAAATAGGTATGTTATGGCATTCTTCTACCTGATGGCATAGATAAAAAGAGGGCTATGGCAGTGCATATAAAGCATATGAACTCACGCCAAACAATGAAGAAAACATCTAAGCTTTTGATTTCATTCATCTTTTTTTCTGAGATCCTTTTTCTGTTGCTTCTGTGAAAGCCAAATAAAAGCAACAAATAACAAAAAACTCCCTAAACAAACAGTTGGGACTTTGACTTGCGAAACTGTATTTGCATGTTTGTTCTGAAGAGATTCCCATAGCCTAGCTCTGACTTTTATCTATCCCCACAGGATGTACTCCTACACTTTTTCTTCCAAGGTCCCATGCTTCCTGTGGGTGATCCCACAGCTGCCAATTCAGACAGCTTGAGTCTGGAATAGGCTTTGCACAGTCCTGAAGATGCTATTCTCTCACTAAAGTCAAGTGATTCTACACAAAAATATGGCAGATGTTTAGCATCAGGAATCAAAACAGAGTTTTCGCACCACACAGCACATTCTTCTCTTCCTGATACCTTTCATTTCCTCTCTACAGGATATGGAGCAATTTTCCTCTTTTGCTGCTGTTCATGTGAACTCAGGAATCTGTGAATTATATAGAGACGTTTGAATTCTCATGTAGTCTTCTCTAAGAGGGAAAGGGGCTTGATTCACTGGTGTCTTATGTTTCATTTGTTTCCTGCCTAAAAATAAATAAGGTGTTTGAAGAGAGATAGTAACACTGGATTACTTGTGTTCTTTGTAGCTTGCTGATTCCACAGTGATTTTCAACACCTAAAAAACAGGAGCTTCTGAATGTGAACAGAATAAAGAAAAGTCAGTTTTCTTTCAGAATATGTGCTGTAGCTGTAGGCCAGGGATGTCAGAAAGGCTACTGAATGGTTCTGCAGAGCATTCTGCAGCTCTTGTAGCTAGAGAAAGCCAGATTAACAGGTGCTGCAGATGAATATTCCTAATTACATCAACGGATGGATTCAAACTGAGGTTCCAGCCATTTGTGGCTTTGTGTTATCCTTTGGCATTTTCTTAAGCTGATCTAGCTTCTTTCTGGGCAGTCTGCTTGAGCACTGCATGTGACCCTCATCATTAGACTTTTTGACTGCCTTGGGAAAGGTGTATCTGTGCTCTGGTCTGCCGAGCTGAAAGCATGTCCTGTCTTAATTTTTTGGAGTCCTTCACTACTGTCACTTGGCCATAATACACTTTGTATATCCCACTACAGGTATTGTTGTGATACTGTATTGCACACCAGAGTGTGCCTAAGTACATTAACATAGTTTGGGATGCAAAAAAATGCAAAACAGGAAAAACTGTGCCTGTCAGACCAATTCCAAATAGCAAGGGAGGAATTCATTCATTTGTATCCTGATTCTTTGTCACAGAAATTTAGGATTTTCCATTCATCCTGTTTTTAGCGATGTGGCACACTATGCTGAACCATTACACATAAAAAAAATGAACACAGTGCTTAATAGGATGAGAGAACTGCATGGCTGTCAAAAATTCTTCAAGCCATTCATTAAATTACTCTCTTCACCCCCATTCACTAAATTACTTCATCAAGAAATTACAAGCTCTTTCTCTTCTCATGATGGATCTGAGACCAAAATAAATATGAAGTACATTACAAACTCATGAATGTTTACAATGCTGTTACTAATTTCCATTTCTACTAAGAATTTGCACTATACTGCTTGTGTTAGGCAGTTCTTTATAGGCATCTATACACACTTGGAAGTTACGGAAGTCATGCGGAATCACCCATACTATTTTTCTCTATAGCTTAGTGATTAGGATTGTCTGAATGCTTTTAAACTCATTTCCAACAATACAACATTGTTCCAGAAAAATACTTGCTTTGCTTGAAAATGTTCAATTTTCATTTAGAAGATTTAGAACATCTTCTGCAGACTGCAGAATTTTAAAAGCTTTACAGAAATATTTGATGTTTTGCCCATTTCTGAAAATGGAGGGAAAAAACATTTTCAACCAGCTATGCAAAATAGCCCAGTTCACAGTTCACACCAAACTCTTAACATAAACATTTCAAGCACAAGTTTAGCAGCTGCATAGAAGTCAGCAGAGAGAGTGGAAAGGCCTGTGTAGTTTTTTGAACTTGCATTTCCAAATTGGACAGATCTGCAGTGTTAGTATTGGTGGTAGATGAGGGATATACAAGAGCAAGCATACTTCAGGGGCTTGTAACACTATGTTGCTTGGTTCTCCCTCCCACTTGTGGAGCTGGGCAAGAGGTGCTACATAAACCAGTGTGGCAGCTCTCCTGTGCAAGGCTTCACTTACATGGTGGGCAGCCTAAATGGCTTTATGTTGCTTTAGTCCTTCCTTCTGCTTCAGAGCAAAGCGGCTAATATTTTTATCAGGCAAACTAACAAAAAAGGCCAGTAATGTTGCAGGAAGAAAATGTTCAGTGCTTGGCCTGAATCTTGCAGAGATCCCTGCCTGTTCTCCCACACACTTAGTGCATTCCTTCAGGCTTCTCAGGAGTTTCTCTCGTAGTAATACTATGGGCAGTGTGTTATATAGTGGGATCCTATTGGAAGAGAACACAGGTCCTCTTCTCCACACCTTTCTCCCCATAGCTCTTTTTTTAAGCTTCCCAGGAAAGACGTCTCTGAAGACTGGGCTGTGTTTTTAAAAGCTGAAATGCAAAACTCAAATCCGAACAGCAGCACCGGCTCCCAGACTGAAAATTACATTTTAAGACCCGATATTCCATTCAGACAGGGGAGTATGCGTGTTAAATTCTAGGTAATCGATCTGTACTCTTCTTGACCTCTGGCCACTGCTGATACTGTCTGTAGTGTTTGCACCTCTGCACGTGACCTCCAGATATAGCTTTTCCTAATTTAGTATTTCAGTATTCTTTCATTCACCTGAAAATTATCCATTTGCTTTGGTTTCATTACATAGTCAGTGACTATCCAGTGATCACTTTACCATGATAGGATTGACCTAGATAAAGAAGAGGCTCTCATCATCAAGAAAAGATTGGCAATGAGCAAAAATTCTGTAATGTCCAGACTGTTCAGAAATGTTTTAGAAAAGTATTTCTTCTGGAAGCCTTCCTGAGCTGACCGTTTCTTTACTTTTTCTATCCAAGGTTAAAAGATGAAGTAAGGGTCAGGCAGTATTATACTTGATTCTGTACATTTTTTTATTCCAGAAGATTTCCAAGAAAGTTTTCATGCTCTTTTGAAAATTCAATGCACTAAAGAGATAATGGGAGTTTTCCTCTCTGTTTTGCTCTATTCATAGACTATGCCTCTGTATTTCACATCCCTTTTATGAGTTTGCCAGAGGCAGCAGAAGCCATAGAGGACCTTTCTCCAAGGCAGAGAATGCAGATGATCCCACTCTGAAGAGAGACGATGCAAAGCACAAAGGTTTCAGCGTACCCACATGGTACCACATGGAGCTTTGGTAGGTTTATGACACTTGTGTTCTCCTTTTCAATATGGCAGGTGTGCATTCCTGGAGTTTACTGATGAACTAGTCAGTATGCAGCATAGATGTCTCTTCCTGAAAGTTTAACCACTGAAGGTGACTGATTAATTAGTTTCACTCTTCTGGACAATTGTCCTTTATAATTTATATGGTGAAAAAAAAATCATATGGGTGCCACTATTCAAAATTTGGGATTAAGGTAGAAGTACATTCAGTCAGTAATAGTTTATTGTAAAATTTAATTTTGAGTCTTATTTCTGATGGAAATATTCCAGCTGGATCTTTTCTGCTTTTCTTCAAGGAAAGCCTTTACTCTGCTATCAACTATTGGCACTTTTGCTGGCTTTTATGTTTTTTGTGAGTGGGCATGAACACGAACTTCATGTATGTGGCCTAGACCATATAGCAGTTACAATAGTGTCTAGCTTTATTATTGGGAATAGGTTATCAGCAATAAACTCAGCTGGTTATCTGGTCATCAGAAGTGCTATACTGGCTACTAATTACAACCCTATGTTGGCTATGGTGCCAAGTCACATGTTCTCGTTGTCAGCCCAGAAGATACTGGTCTTTGGGGAGAAAAGAGAAAAGCTCGCCCAGCAGATTTAGTTACGAAACTGGTGCCTGCAACAAATGGCACTGAACAACAAGTTTTAAAAGTTGTGATACCTCCTCTTTCTTCCTAATCATTTGGATGTCTTTTTCTTTAGGGAGCATTAGTGGGTATTAACTGGCACACTCAGAAGACAGCATGTAAGAGAACGCAAACTCTGGGAGCGCTCTTTGATTTTGAGTTGATCCATGTGTGGATCAGTCATGACCTGGAGAGGCAATGGGGTCATACATTTTACAAGATGTGAAGGAAAGTAAATATTACTAAGTAGCTGTGATGCCATGGACAAAAGGTTATGAAAATGATTAGCTTGAGCTTAATAAAAAAAGGAAAAGATTAGCCCATAGGAAGTATGAAGAGTTTTCGTTCTAGAGAACAGCACTGCCATTTGATTGCATGAGCACAGTCAGTCAGTGCAGGCTAATATTTAAGGCCTAAAATAAGATCCCTGCTTTCTCTTTGAGTGTTTCAATACATTTTCCTCTAGTATTTTGGCTGGACCAAATATGAAGGCCTAGGCTGATATCAGATAAGGGAATGCAACCTCCAAGACTTCCTTTCTGTCCTGTTTACTGCCAGCTCTGAGGTTTTTTGTGTATTTTGAATCACCAAGTTCCTTAATACACAAGAAAAAGATCTTGTGGCTTTATATTGTAGATCTATCCTGGCTGCATTTGTGTCCACTTGGATTAATTTTGAGGCCTATTTCAGTGTATACTGTAAAATATGCTGTTGTCTCTAGCTGCCTGATTCAAATGTTGTTGTGGAACCCTGTGGGTAGCCCTTGGACATTCCTATTCCCTTTGTGGTCCTAGTCTCTTCTGAACCTCGGTCCTCTTGTGGGAGCCTTGTGGAGAACTGCCATATTGGATAGAAACAAGGGATTTTGCAACTTGTCTTTTTTGGTATGCTTATTTGAATGAATTCACCTTGGATAGCATTTATCAGCTAGTGAAGGGAGTCTAGAAAGTGCTCTACATACTGTAAGCCTTCCATATAATGTGAAAGGATTGCGGGTAGAATGGCTTCAGAGAAGTAGCCTTTGATTTCCTGTCAAAGGTATTGGGTAACTATTGGGTAACTTCCCTCCTGTCTGTGCTTAAATTTGTAAGGAAGGAAACATCTGAACATGTTAAAAATGATTCTGAACTTCGTGTGCTTATGTGGATTGGAAATGATACTCCATCATCATGGACAAACGTGCTGTAGCTCTGCTTACTGCCTATGATGAAGATGCTTCACCTTATGTTCATTCATCCTGTTTGATTAATGCCTCTTCTCAATACCCCACTCACTCATTTTGAAATTTCACAGACACTGACCATTTCACCACAATGCTAAGAACACTTGGCAAAAGAAAAAAGAAAAACAATGCCAATTTTGCAGAGTTTTATATCTGTTTCTCCATTCCTGTTACCTGCTGCCTGGTATGGCACTGAGAACTGGGTTATTGGTTCAAAAAGCTACAGTGAGAATTCCTCTTCACTCAATCCTGTGGTGCAGACTGCCAAGGCGAATCTCTTGTGTGCTAACCTACAGGGCCTCTGCATGTGAGAAACATGAAAGTACAAGCACTTACCAGTGAATGATCTAAGAAAAATTACATAAATGAAAATATAGCAAAGTTCAGTCATCTGTCATTATTTATATAGTTATGTTGTTTGGTCAGCTGGAATCACACAAACATGCTGTTGTTAGGACCTGTAAATATATACACAGAGACTCTGAAATGAGAATAGTGTAGAAAATGAAAGGAGTAATTAACCAGAAAAATCCTTGGATCCTGTCTTATTCTGGGAATTTAACACATTCGTACAAACACCCTACAGTGTTATCAATCCCTTGAGCCTAGGTCTTCATGAGATTCTCAGCTTTGCCAGTGGAAAATGCTGCTTTGACTGACTGATTTCCGACAAAAAATCATCAAACCAGAACTTCTGCAAAAGGCAGGCACACTTTTTCATCTTCCTTTAGGGGTAGGAGTAGGGAGAGTGGGATAAGGGAAGAATGGGAACAGCAGAAATTGTCCTTACGGGAGAAGGAGGAAACTAAAAGAGCTTTGCAGCTCAAGTCAGCTTTTCTCTATGCTTCCCCCACCCTTCTTGTGAACAATAAGTTGGTTTACTATCTCCTTTTCCTTCCTTCCCTTTCCCTCCCTGCAGTACTTGGCCTGGGAACGGAGTGAAGGGGTTTGTTTGTAGTAGTACTCACAGCATGACAGCAGGTGGAGGTCCTTCGTAGCCTAGGCCAGGGAAAGGTTTGGTGGAGACTGTTACAGCCACAACATTTCTAGTCTGGAAGGTATGGAGTGAGGAGGATCTGTGAGACTGCAAAATGGAAGAGTAAGCAAGCAAGCATTAGAGGGTCAAGGGACCGAGCTGGGTCTGTGCAGCTGGGCCAAGGTGACACTTAGCTTAGGGAAATGCTAAACTGAGTGACGGGCAGGCCTGAGGTGCAGGCTTACTGTGTACACCGTACAGTAACTCCTTATCTAGAGGGCCAGCATAAAATGTAAGGTCCTGAGTAAACTTAGATCAGTCTTTTGGTCTGGGGGGGACGTCACCTACCTAACTCAGTGATTTCAACCATTGCAATAGTATGTTCAAGACTTTTCAGTTGTACTGCACTGAGATATGCCACGTATTCTAGTAAAGCGAGTTGCCTGTACCTCATCTTGATGCAGCCCTTTGTGCCTAAAGGCAGAGGACGCTCCTCTCTTCCTAAGAACTGAGAGAGACAGAGCTGGGTGTTGAATAAGAGATAGCTGGGTAACTTAACAAGAACCTGAGGAGTCATGAAGGGAGTTGCTGGGCTACTGCCTTTTTGGAAAGGCAGGATAGAGAGAATAAGCAGATCTGACCCGAGGCAATTTCTGTTTGTTCATCTTCCCTTCTGTCTTGTGCAAATACCACTCTGCTCACTTATTTTTTGGCCTTTCTGCCCTTGCCTTGCAGACCTGTAGAGTGGGAAGTAGAAGAGGCAGCCCAGAGGCACCACAGTCAGAACAGAAACAAGAGGAGGATGTGGAAATAGCTGGCAATCCCTCGTTTCCAGAAAGTCAGTAGAGAGCATGCCAGCACCTTAAGCTAAGGAGGGACTTGGGAGAGTGTGCAGTTTGCATATTTGGAAGGAGAGAGGGAAGTGCATGTTAATAAGGCAGCGTGAAGGTCTCTGAACTGCAAGAGAGGCATTCTAGGTGGGAAGCACACCCTGTCTCTAATTCCCTCATCTTGTTTGGCTGCAGCAGAAGCCCGCACAGAAACTGTCTTTCAGTCCCCCTTACTCTGAGCTGGCTCCACATCTCTTTTGGGCTCCACAAATGGCCAAAATGTGAAGCCCAGGTGGTTTGTGTGTTGTGCTTCAAGTGTCAGATGATAACGCTTTGAAGTTGAAAACCTATTTCTAAAAGGAAATTTCCTCATGTTGTGAAGAACAAAGCAGCAAATTTGCTACCTGAAACAGCCCCCATATCAGTTAAATTATCAAATGCAAATGGCTTACTGGAGTCATTCAGGGGAAAAAAATCCTTCTTAGGAAACAGGTTATATATTTAAAAGATATATATTCTGCTCCCTAAAAAACAGTGCACAAGAAATACAGAAGTTCCCTTGCTCTGCTGGCTGTCGTGCAGTCTTGCTAGCTTTTGTCACACTCTGGCAGCGGTGGAGAGAGAGCCTTTAGGCTGAGGAGAAGTGTTCTAGCTTGCTCTGCAGGGATGTGGTTGGAGCAGGGAATATCCTTCTCAGCCCAAGAGTTGAGCAGGTTATTTCATATTTCAGTTCAGCCGGTGCAAAGGGAGTGGAAATCACCCCCAAACATCCCTTCCTGGAAAGCTCTCTGAAATGGGGGACTTCCCAGCTTTAGAGTACTGCCAAAACGTCCTACATCTGCAGATCCTGCCAGAAGAAGTACATTGTGGGACTGTGCATGGTCCCTTGGGGACTATATTAGGCTGAGAAAAATGAGAGTAATTTCTTTAACCAGGCATTGTGGCTGGGACGGAGAATTAGGGAGCCACAACCCCCTTTTCAAACTTTTGCCTGCCTCTTCTTTGTGACTGTGTAGGGGTGAGGAATCCATCCCCTACTTATGTGCCGTTGTAGGCTTAGACAGAGCCAGATGAACTCCTGTCTTGTTTCCCCTCAGGCTCCCGCAACCCACTGGAAAGCAAGCAACAGAGTTACTCTTGCTTCATCTCCTACATGGAAGCTGCTTAGCAGGAGGAAGAGGGAAGAGGTAGCAGCTGCTCAGAGCTCCCTCTGTTTGCATCAGAGCTGCTCTGTGGATTTGAGGTGTAGGGAGGGGGAATGGGTGATGGGAGGCAGCTGGGGAATGTGATGCCCTCTACATCCTTCCTGCAGTGACAGGCCTTATTCAAACACTTCAGTTTAAAAAGCTCAGAGTGCAGCTCCAGGAGAATGCTTTCAATTCATAATCAAATATGGGGCAATAACAGATGGATAAAACAAACAAATGTGGGGGAGGATGAGGTACACACTCAAACACTCTGGAGTGTATTCTGGGAAGAAGACACCCACTTTCCACATGTTACTTCACATTCAAGTAAATCTATGGGCAGGTGAACTTTGGAACCTTCTTCCCCGAGGTCAGCAAAAGGCATTATGGGAAGGGGCACCTCTTCTTTTCGCGTGGAAACAGTTCCCATGTCTTTGTGTGCTTTGAAGCTCTTCCCATCCCTGCAGTATTACTAAACTCATTCTTTCATGAGGAAACGGAGCAAGTAGCTTGGCTCTCTGACCAGCTCTAATACTATGCTGGCCAGAAGATGCAGCCTGTTGGGTGGAGCACTGGCACAGCAACTCCAACGTGCGTTAGCGCTCTGCAGGGCTCATTGTATTACACTCCTCACAATCACTTCTTTGCAAGCTCTGCATGGGGCTATTCTCTCTGTGCTTGTGCACTGTGTTACCACCGTGCCTGCAGCCAACTCCCTTGTTTTGGTGGTGATGATAATGCCTAGGTTATTCCAGCAAAGAAAGCCTCCAGGCAAGCTGGGAGGCTTCTCAAATTTTGGCACAATGGATTGTTTGCCAGATAAACATGCTTGAGGAGTCTGTAATGATTTATTGTCCTAAAGTGCCTAGGTTTCTATTGCTCAGAACTTCATGTGGGATTTAAAACCTATGACAGACATCAGTACATTGATAATACAGTATTACTCTATGAAGAAACTGAGAAAAAATTTTCAGGTGAACTTTCTCAGTTCAGTCTCATAAAGTGATATGGGGTTACTGAACAAACTGGAGGGATCTGGCAGTTTGTAGGCCTTTCAATAATAATAATCCATGAAACACACCCTTGTCTCAAAAATCATGTTTTAACTTCATGGGGGAACGGCACATATACTTTAATGACAGAATTTCGCCTTTACTGTCTGTGCAGCCACAGATCTCTGACCTTTAATTTGTCTTTAAATGTGATCAGTTTCTGCCATCTGCCAGCCAGTCATGGACCCAGTATCATACCAACAGTGAGGTAAGTGACAGGACAAAGTTTAGTCGGTTTGAGGAAATGTCAATATTAATTTCAAATTAACAGCAGTAGTTTAATTCTAGAAACCATGACAAAACACTTTTTTTTTCAAAACCTGAGATCGGTCTCGGAGCCTTGTTTTCAAAGCAGAACGTTTTCCTGGCATGCCTCTGCTGGATTTCTTAAGTGTGCCAGTGAAAGAAATGTCATGCTTCTGCTTCTTTGTAATAAGATCCAGTTAAACAACTAAAGACATTAAAAATTCATTAGGGCATTTCAGTGCTGCAGTCAATGAGACCTGTTGTTTTATCAGAGCATTTCCAACCAAATAAAATGTCTTTTTTAAAAGCGAATAATAGAACACTTTCATTCAGACTCCTTTGTATGAAATTGATTTTATATCTATACGTAAATCATTTCCACACTTCTGTAGTGAAGCAGCAGGCAGCAGAGAAGATCTGCAAGAATACGTTTCGTAGCCTCAGCTACCAAAGTAATCTTTAGGTCAGACAGCACAGGTGAGTAACATCACATCACTAGGATAATACTCAGCATTTACGTAGTTAATTGCAAGAGTGTCATTGCTCTCTTCATCAAGAAGTGTTTTTAGAGCATCCAGGGGTCTATAAGTAAAAATTCATTGGGCTAGATTCTTCTCTGATTTTCTGCAGAAAGAAGAACTTGGTAGATCTATGTAAACTCTTATAAGAGCAAAAATGATTCTAATACTTACTTCTGACACTAGAGATGTAGGAGTCTTTGGATAAATTGAGGTTGGATTGTCAAAGGCACATTTTCCACAAGAAAATAACTTGTAAACTGAATTTTAGGATTGAGTCTTTCATTTTGAGTACACTGGATCGTGCTGAGTATTGATTTCTGAAGCAGCAGCAGGTTAACTCATGTTTAATTCCTGTTCAGCTAAATGGAATTTGAGCAGGAAAAGTGCTGAAATATCATCCTGATGCAGTTTCTCATCGTACAGAAACTTACACAAGTTTAACTTTAAAAGCTGCTGTCACTAAAATAGCTCTGTAACTGTTCACCATGATTCTAGTCCCCTACCTTTCAGTGTGGTTACTGATAATTCTATCTGGGAATCTAAACTGCACGATGATGTCCCAGTTCAATGAAAACTGAGCCGCTGCACTGTGCATTACATTTGTATCACCTTTTGCAGTGATCTAGATTGGAGGGGACTGAAAAGCTGATAGTAGGTTTGGGGCTCTTGTTGGTGAGGAAAAAGTTACATGTAACTTGCTGCAATTCCAGTCCATCTAAACACAGTGGAGTCTGGTATTCTTGTTTGAAGAATGTTATTTTTCTAAACCTATTTGAAAGGGTGATGCACATTTGAATTTGGAAGGCTGGGGACCTGTTTGAATTCATGAGATTTCAGTATTTTAAGATTTAAATGAGGATTTAAAATGTATGCTTACCTTATGATATAAAATCTGTGGTTAAACTTAGAACATAATGTTTCTCCAGATGTTTTTCCTACAGGAGCCAAATAGGGAAGTTATCTGTCAGATAACTTGATACCCAGCTTGGGAGAAAACTGCTGCTGAGATCTTTCCTGAGCTGTGAATCCTTTAAAAGCAGCGATCTGAAGTGTGTATTATTTTTCAAGGAAAGTCTGAAAAGACCTTTTAGTCTTACAGGCTTCTACTTTAGATACACGTTAAATGTGTCCTCTTAAACTTCCTAAGGAAGATGCATAAAGAGAGATAGTACTGTTTTCAATAGCATGATTTTTACCCAGCAGACCATGCACAGTTCTTTACACTTTTTTTGCTCTCAGAAAGTTATTCTTGTCAAAAGTACAGAAGCTTCCAAAGCTTCCTTTTCTTGTAAAGATGTGCTTGACCTTATCTTCTATAATAGGCTCTATTTTGGCTAACACTGTATTTACATAGGAATGCAAGCATAATTAAATGCTGACAGCAAGAGGTCTCTTGGGGTGGAATTTGAATGAATATCTTATAGGAATGTGGTTAACAAACCTTATAAAAATAAAAAAAGAGAAGCTGCTCTTTCACACACTGGGCAGTGTTAGTAGAGGAGGGTTATAATGTCCTGGAGTGGAGGTATGTAAACAAAGAGGTGGCAGTGTTAGGTCTGTGGTGAGCTAGACTTGACAGCAACATAAACAGCATAAAGAAGCCTTCTAAACAAAATCTCCAGCTGATCAGTGGAGCCGACCCACCACAGGCCTTCAGAGCTGCTGGGAAAATGAGATGCGTTTCTAGAGGATGCCAGTGTGTTCGCAGCAGTAGGGAAGATGGGGAAGACGTGTTGAGAGGAAATATTCAGTCCCTGGGGCTGTGAACAGGTGTGACCATCCAATAGCAGAACGGACCTAGATGCTGTAGAGGGTTAGCACATCAAAGGGCTGTTAGCAGCACTAGGCCTCTTGCTGCCCAAAATGTCAGAAAAGGGGGAAGCGGCCTCATTAAGAAGTTAATCTAGCAAAAGATTAGGCTTTCTCTGTCAAGTAAAAAGAGAGAGAGTAAAATCCAGACCTCTCTAAAATCAGTGAGGATGTTCTAGCTGATTTTGGTGAAAGGTAAAAACCTAGATTATTAACTATGAATTAACCTGCTTTTTGCAAAGTCTTTCTAGCCCAAGCTGTTTTTGTGGCTTTTGAGGGCACAGAGAAGGATGGATACTCCACTGTCCTGCTTTTTCCTTTTCCACCTTCTCCCCTTGGCAGTTCTGTTGGAGTCAAAAAGTATTCGTGTTCTTAAAGTCACTCACAGATGTGTAAGTACTGTGTTGCTTTAAGGAAGCACTGATTTATACAGTGTTATGTCTCTTCCTAAGAAAGGAGAGACGGCCCGGGTACCTTCTCTTTTATGTTTTAAGCCGTGAAGAGCAGCACTAAGAGCTGGATGTGATACAAACTATCCTGAACATATGCAACTGTGCTGTGTTTGAGACAAGTGGTAGAAAAAGCATGTTAAATCTTCCTTTAAGGATGTTTACTGATGGAGATGCTACTTCTGAATTGAGCATTTTATAATGGTAAGTTTGTATATGGAATATATATATTTTCATAGCAAATACTTAAATAGGTAGGTAGTTTTGCTTTTGCTCTTATGAGTATGCCTAGTCGCTGCTGCCCGTGTTTTCAAGTTTACCTGTCTAAAGCTGGGCGTTTGAATCCATATATTGACTTACAAAGAAGGTGTCTCATTTTCCAGAGCATTGAGATAATTCTTGAATTACAGTTGTAGGAGCATCAAGCGATTGAGGTATTGACACGGCTGCATGCAAACAGATGTGATCTCCTCCGCTGCACATGGAGTTGTCTGTATAGAAACCGGCTCCGTTCCAGAAACTTTATAGATGCATTGATGCAGTGCTGCTTTGAAGCTATTAAGACATGACTTTCGCCTACGTTGATATGCCTTTAGTGAATTAACTGTGAAGTCCAAAGATGTGAAATGCATGCAAGTCTCCCAAGCTCGGCTAAAACCTGATGTGCTGTTCTTCAGCAGCAGTAGCTTGTTACTAAGTGACGCTTGAATCAAGAGTGAGGGACGTGGAAACTGTTTTCAAAAAATTCTTACCTTGTGGTATTTAACATTTCTTTCTGGCTGTAATTATACCTAATAACTATTTAGTCAAGTATTTAAGAGCCTATTTTATTATCACTGCCCTTATTTGTATTACAGTACCATGGATTAAATTTAGGACAATATACAAGTTTATCTTTTCTTTGTAGTAGACTGATAGCAGTAATTTGTCACAGTTTCCATCACAGGCCACATAATTAAGATCAGAGTTAAGAATTGGACTGTGAAGATCTCAACCACTGGGACCACTGCTGTGCACTGAGATAACCAAAAAAGGTAGAGAATAAGAAGACAGTGTAATTTGAAATTAATCAAGATGTAACAACTCCCTTTTGTAGACTGTGGTTGGGAATTCTCAGTTGAGCTGACTGTGCCAATGACTGAATCACAGTTGCTGGACTGTTCACTTCATGACCTAACGCTGTGCTCTTCTCACAGCTGCTGAGTTGCAGATAAATCCTGTGCAGCCTAAGACCTTAGGTTGCCTGAGGTTAATGTATCACTGACAGTTTACACCAGTTGAAGATCTGTCCCTGGGTATCTGAATCCTACAGATAGCGTTCTTTTCTAATGAGCAAGAGGTTCAGAGGAACTACAAGGCCTGTGTGATGTGAGGATACTGGGAAGATATTCCTGCTGCAGCCTGACAGAAAATGATAGCCAAGACCCTAATGCTAGTTTCTTTGGTAGCAGCTAACACATTTCATGACTGCAGTATTGTCCATGTAACTTAAAAAGAATTTCGAATGAGTCTGTGGCAGAATAAACAAATTAATGAGATCATGGGATAGGGTTTTTTTCCTTGATGATCAACCCTTGTCTTGTCTGATGGTAATATATACATGACAGCCACAAGTACTGAAATAGCTTATCATCACCAACATTTACTGAATCCCAAGCGCTCGCTACCATGGGCCAATGAAGTGCAAAGGCCACGCTGTAGTTCTGAGGGATAATAGACAGGCTGAAAGGAAACCATTGTTTCTCACTTCCCACTTGGGCTTTGCAGAGTTTCTGAAAACATTTTAAGCTCTCCATAGAGTATTTAAGTAAATCCTTAGAGAGCAGTAATAAAGCTCTAGGAAAAGTATGCAAAGAAAAAAAGATAGGACTTTTTTCAGTCAGGATGGCTGTACTTGGTAGGAAGATCTGCTTCTGATTAACATGCCAAGAAAGTACTTAGGTTGAAAGAGAAGTTTACTAGACACATTTAAAGGAAACTGTTTAGAAAAATGTCATGTAACTGACCTCTGAGAAAGATCTGCACAATCAGTATTTCCTTCCAGTTCATTCTGAGGCTTTCTACCTTTCTTCTCTGTCATGCACTCAATTGCAATAATAATAATAGCAATACTTTCAGTGCTGTAACACTCTCTACTTCAAAGCACTTCACAAACACTGGACTAGATTCAGTCTGGTCTTCTACTGATATAAACTTTGTGTGAAATCCTGGCTTCATTTTAGTGCATGGCAAATTTCCCACTGACTTCAATGGGGTTGAGATTTCACTCACTCCCCGTCAAAGAATTTGGGCAAAGCAAACCTTCTGAAAGAGGTGAACGTGATAGCTGAAAGGAGACAAAACCTCCCTTCGTTGCAGGGGAACACATAAATTCTCAAAATGGAGGAGAGACATCTGAATTGTAAGGGAGTGACAGAGGGAAGAAAGCTTAACCTGTTAATGTCCTGGTTTGCTTCCCTTTCCTGTTTTTTTTTTTTTCTCCTAGATTAGATACCAGGTAGATTATCTGCTTTGGTTGTGCCCTGAAGTTATAAATATTCTCCCATTTATATAAATTTGACTATGAAAAAATAGCTACCTGATCCACTAGCGTGGCTGAGAAGTCATTGTGGCCTATACAGAAAAGGTTTAGTTTTCAAATACTTTAACTTAGCATAGTTGTTTGCAGTTATTTCACATCAGAACAGTAGGAGTTTATGCCCCTTTACACAGGGGCAAAACAGTCAGGTGCCAGACCCTTATTCATTTGAACGATCAAGTGGGTTTTTATTTTATATCACTTAAGACCCTGGAAGCATCTTGAATATTTTTTGTCCTTCTTTTATGAATTTATGAATGAAGACAGCCTTTAAAGCATTTGGGGCCAAAAAAGATGTTACATATTTCACTGAAGTGTATTTAGAGACTGCAGAATTGTAAGTGCTTGTTTTATATGAATAAACACTGCTTTTATTGATGCATGATCCCAAAGAAATTACTAAGCACATGCAAAGCTGAAAAAAAGACGTAACACTGAATATCAAAACTGTGCAATGAGGAAGATGTTAAGTAATACGGATTGCTTCAAAAGTGAGTTGAAATATTCAGTGAGGCTAGCCACACTGTATTCACTCTTTCTGATCTGGGTTCTGCACGTGAAATCCTTATTCAAGGTAGAACTTCTATCATGTTGCCATCTGCCTTTGCTTCTGACTAATTCAACTGAGCCTTTCTGTCATCCTGGGTATACGAACCCCGTCTGTCCCATAGCGTCAGTTACTTGAGGTGCTCTCTTTAAGTGTTCAGTTGGTACCTCCTGAACATGCCAAAAAGCACTCCTAAAATCTTGAACCTGTTTTGTTTTTATTTTCTTCCTTGCATGTAACTTATTACATAGAAGTCTGATGAGAGGTAGTTTGCTGTGTAAAAATGTGATGAAAACTGAAGAAGGACTTTAGATTTTGGCCACAGTACTTCCATCTTTTTGCTAAATACAGAGCTTTATGGCACAGGCAGGAAGGAATGTGGAAACAGCTGAAAAGTAAGCTGCTCTTCTCCTTCTCAGGGCTAAATTCATCATTTCTCAGTATATTTTGGAAAAGCTGCTTTCCAAATTTGAGCTTTACAGACGTTATTGTGGCCTTGTATTTGCCTTCTGTGCCTCATCACTAGGAGCAGCTGAACTAGTTTAAATTCTCAACAGCAATGAGAAATTCACCCGAGACAATAAATCATAGACATCGTGAACTTCTGACTAGTGTGAAGTCATTCAGAAATATATTTCCCAGCAGATCTCTGCAGGCTGTGGTATTCCTATCAGGTGATTAATCCTCTGTCAGGGTGCAAAATGTATTGTAATACAGAAAGGCAAGGAAATAGAGCAGATAAGGAATACAACATTGCTTGTGTTTCCAAAGTCTTTGGGTTATAGGACTAGACTGCAATCAATTGCAATATCTTGCATTGGTTACCTTTTAAAAATTTTAAATTATGTCTGTCTTCTTCTAAAAGAAGACCACTAGAGAGATATTAAAATACTACTGAAATATAGATGTGTGAACATGTGTAGTGTGTGTACATGTAAAGAACAGAAAGCACTGCATAGCTTTCTTGACTGGCTTAAAATACATATTTTTATTTGGTTCTAGGCTGTTCCATTTTAGACTTTTTTAGGCTAGGAAAAGCTTCCCTTTTATCTAAGAGAGAGCTGTAGTATTTGAAGTCATCTCTTATTCATTTGTATTACTTAATTTAAACACATTTCTGTTTTTTTTCCTATATGAAGTTCTGGGTACCCTTGGAAAGACTAAAAAAGAGATTCCCCTCCCTCCCTCGCCCAAGAGAAGATTACTCTCGCTGTTGCGCACTGAGCTTGCTTGCTGCCATAGGCAAAAACTCAGTAGTAGTGTTGGACAGTCTAAGATGGCCAAAGATTAAAAGTTTATGGGTGAAAATGGAGAGGAGCACAAGTCAGTAAATCCAAAAGAAAACTAAAACTCAAGAGCAGAAATTGTGAATAAATACAAGAAAGAAGAGTAGGAGATTGTTTTTGGTGGTGTTGAGGTTAAAGCTGCAGTTTTACCCCCGCAGAGCCTGGATACATTTTGCCTGAAATCAAGAGTTTAAAAGAAAAGTCTGGATCCCCTTAATCTCCTTTCCACTAACAGTGGAAATGTTGCAGTGATTGCAGTTTGACCTGACTGTCACTGTTTGGATGAGGTATAAGGGAGTTATGTATCTGCTGATAGGGAAGGATGCTGATCAAAATACTGTGCGCCTCAAATAAGCAGGGAGCTCAAGGTAACCAGCTTTTGTCCTTATCACTTCCTTAAGTGTTAAAATGAACTGAGCATCATGCAATGAGAGCTGAAATTGTATTAAAGGTGTTGCACAGTTCAGGTGACTCTCATTTACACCTGTGCAAATTTGGATTTGGTCCATTGAATCTAGCTGGATGCTGGTGGAGCTGAGCTTGGTTTCTCATGCGTGATCACTGAGTTTGGCAGCAGTGGCTGGTTAGCTGCTATCGGAGGAAATGGGGCATGTGTTCCTCTCCTCAGATCTGTATGCTAAGTGCTAGGCCTGGCCTGACAGATGTTACAATGCCTCTGTCTGAGTAAGCAGGGAAATTATATACAAAAGTTTCCTATTACAGCTGGAATAAACAATTTCTTAACTTTTGTGTATGCTTGTCTTTCAGGGAGGCACAGTGCTCTCACTCTGTAATAATGCTGATTGATTGCCACAGCGTTATGGATCCCAGCTCATCTGGAACCCATGAGAAACTCCTTTTCATACTAAACACTGACTTCTCAAAAAAGTTCAAGTGCTTCATAAGCGTAAATTGATTCAGCCTAACAGTGTTTCTATGACGTGGGAAAATCTGTGATGCTTAACTGACACCACTTACTTGACTTGCTAAAACTGCAAACTGAATCAGTAATAGAGATAAGAACCGAACTCAGGATCCTTATTTTTGACCGCCTCGCTCCATACAGTAAATGCAGACAAGGCAAACTCCCAGTACTCAACAGAACAAGTTACTGGACTGTGGCCAGAGCACCTCTGTATAATAGTGCAAAAGCAATTCCTTTTGTGAATTCCTCCAACCCCTTCAAAACTAGCTTTAAAGAGGGGGAAATGCTCTAAAAACTGTCTTATAAATATACCACAGCTTCTCTTCTGCTCTTTTAAATTTATTTTTTTCCATAACCATGGATGGCATTATTTAATAACATTCAGATACTGGGAATCTGACATGGGTGGCTAAGTTAGCTGACTAGTCTTTAGGTTCCCTCTGTAGTCCATAGGCAGGTGTGCATCTAGGAGGTTCTTCCAGAGAATGATTCAGAGCAGAAATCTAAGTCAGGTGCTCAGAATTGAGCTGACCGAGTGCCTAAAGTCTTGACAGCGTCTTGTTCCCTGACTGCAACAGGTAGAGCTGGGATTCATCTGCCGGTACAATATAGAAGAAGTTTAATACCTATGGCAGAGAAAAGATCGAGAGGTGATGATCCTTTTTATGATATGCTTGTAGATCTCGGAGGGCTCTAAGCAGTAGTACCCGAAGTATTGTGGAACTGAAGAAAGAAAGAAAGAGAATAAATGTATAGTGGAGAAATCTGTGTTGTGGGCAAACTCCTGGGGTTCAGTTCCCTACACTGATAGCACAATTCAGAAAGCATATATTTATTTTTTAGGGCTAATTAAAGCTGTCACTTTCGCAGTAGTAATGAGGCAACCTGTTGTTTTCATTTTTTTCCCCGTCTTGTATGAAAATTGCTGCCAGACAGTAAATTTGCCAGTCAGGAAGGCTACATGCATGTGACCATTATCTGTGGTATCTTGAATATCTTTTCTAAAGACAAGACAATGACATTTCTCTGTACAAGTTCAAACATGAGCCTTTCCCGTGTTGCAAAGAGCTGTCAAATTCAATAACAGGTACAGTGAAAGCAATTCTTTCCCAAACTATTCAAATGAGCATCACCTTAAATAAACAGAACCAGGCTAAGGGTTATATGAAAGATTTGTCATAGCAAGAAATAATATTTGAATGATAATATCTCCTGATTTATTCATTATTTAAAGTTACTCTTTTAAATAAACCTAGAGGAGCCTTTCCCAGGTAACCTCTGAGATAAAGTTATCAGACTCTGACTCTCATTTTCACTGCGTCCTACTGCAAATAGCGCCTTTGCACATGGTATCTCATACCAGTGGTGACTGCAGTAACTCTTTGGCTCCCAGCAGAAGTACTTGGGGGTGTGGTAAAGCTAGGATGCAGCAAACATGATTCATAAAAAAACCCTCAGACCTTGGACTGGTTGTATGGGATTCCCACGTTTATTATGTGGGAAAGTGTTGAACACATTGTATAAATTATACAACGGAGCTGAAAGATTGGGATTTCCCTGTGTTAGTCAGTTGGTTGCTACAAGAGATTTAGACCATCATTATAAGAAAATAAAAATCTTTCTTGTTATAGGCAGCAAGATACTATTCAGAACACTTTTTAATTAAGACATTCTTGGAGAAATTAGAAAGTCATGCAGAAATTGGTGCAATAATTGATATGGTTCCTGCAAATAACCACAACTTTTAAAGCAGAGTCTCTTTTTCAGTTCAGTTATATCAATAGAAGACATGACTTTTTTTTTTTTGGTGCTATTCAGGGTATTTACATCATCTGGCTGAGATTACTTTAGGCATCTGGTAAGATGCAATTTAGAGGAACCCAGATTTCTCATACTGCCAGTGTGGAGAGGGCAGGCATGATTCAGAGAAGCCAAGCTAAATGCCTAAAGGAGTTTAGAGGGGATAGTGTGAATACCACCTGTGTTTCTACTCTGAAACTCATTTTTCAGTAATTTGTAGTTTTACTGTAAAATTTCTCTTGGAGCTTGAACTCTGCACACGTGATGAAGTCAGACTTGTAACAGCTACCAATTTGTAGCAGCTGAGGATCTGGCCCAGGATCTGTAAATTTGTTTTTAATAGCTATTTGGAAGAGATTATTTTACAACTTGTTCTAATATGTACATTCCCAGTAGACGGCTCAGGTAATTACTTGGGCCGCAGTTCAAATATTCCACAGTTTGAAATATACTTGCACAAAAATCTATTTTTCTGTGTACAGAGGGTATAGAACAGTCACTTCTTTGGCATGTGTCTTTGGCATTTCTTTGCCAACAAATTCAAGGTTTTAGGTGGGCAAATGAGTGAACAGGCAAATATTTTCAGTTCATATTTAGAGATATAACTTTAGAAATTTATATCTTTACACTGCAAAAATTTGATACATGGCAACACACACTGGATTAAATGGAATAGAAATGAAGAAGTGGAAATATATCATTGGCGAAAGATCTTAAATGCCAAGTAAGTGCTGGTTACTTTTTCATTAGGCTATATACAGAAGATATTGCTGTTCTACTTGTGATTTTTTTCTTGTGTTCATGGGTCACTAAAGGTTAGTTTAAATTCCTATATTACATTTATCTATGTTTTCTATTACATATCTCCATGATTTAAAAAAAGATCGCTGGGCCACAACAAATGAAAATGGTGTTCTAAACAAGGGATTCAAGACTGATCATTCAGGGCTTTAAAGCTCCTCCCCTAATAACGTATGTGCAATTATTCTGAACTGGGCACAGTGGATGCATAGGACAGCTCCATTAAGTTAATTTTCCCAGGTTAGAATCTTGACACACTGCCTCTATTTGTATTGTGAAATCTATTTGCTGGGTGTATTTCTCAGCCCTGCTCCTGATTTCCCATGGAGCCCTGCCCTTTATATTAGAGGTGAATAATTAGATCATTGGGTTTAATGTTATTATGCAGCTTGCCAAGGTTTTGAACGCTATCACACGCTAGAAGGTGTTCTCGGTCACCCTAACGATTCTAAGGCAGGACTGAGTCTTTATTTTCCCTTGGGAATCAACCTCAGGGTGGCGTCACTCAGTCAATGCATGACTTTTCTTTCAGGGTTTAACAAGCCTCACCAAAGACTAAATAGTGTGTTGTAAAACCAGACCTGCAAAGTCTCACACACCTTACAAATGATTCCCACTCCTTTTTGCTTAAGGAAAAATTAAAACAAAGCAAATGAAAAAAGAATCCTGCCTAAAGGGATTTCTCAGTGCAACAGGGGAAAAAAAATCAGCTCAAACAAATCACCTTTCTCATACCTAGAGATTTAGTGACATTAACTTTTGCAAGACACCATCATAACTGTGCTTTGGTCATAATGATTAAATGGAGTTCAACAGGCTAAGCCCTGTCTGAGAAGTTTTGCTTTTAAAGGAAAGGACTTTGTGAAAAATGGAATATTTGGCTTGCTAGCTGTTTCAAAAAGCTGAAGAAAATGGGGTCAGCTATGATTTTGAGGCAGATTTTTCTACTATTTGAAAAATGCTTAAGGACAATTTCAGAATAAAATCTTTGGTTTTTTAATCCAAGAATCAAAATGCTTCACATTGAAATTTTTAAAAGAAATGCTTAAATAGTTTGGATATTTAAAATTATCTAAAATATCCTTCTTTCTCCTCTACAGAAAGAAAAGTGGTAAAATGGCTGCATAGTACATGGGGTATTTCAACATCTCTCCCCTGGAAAAGAAGTATAGCTGCACAATTTTGTCTAGCTCCAGTTAAAACTACCTAAATTTACTGCTGTCTCAGAAGGCAAGTTAGGAATGGATAATTTGTACAGTTTGTGCTTCTATCTACTATAGGGATTGTACGAGCGCTCCAGAGAGAAGATTAAACTGGCACTAAAGAAATCCAAGGTGGTATCAGGAGCATCTTTGAAGTGAATGACTGTTGCAAGTTACAATATCAGTGCATTGTCTTTATTCTATCTGCACATTCATTTAATTTAAATATACTATAATGAACATCCTCCTAACCTGAAATACTTAACCTCTAAGAACACTTTGTAGATACAGCATTAGCTTTTCATTTCACACATTTAAAACTTTTCTCTCTAATTGGATCATCTCTCATCCCATGCCCCCACAGCTTGCATGGGGGCATTCACTTTTAAATAATAAGACACATAATTAGCCATTAATATGCTGAGGGGGAATGAGTAGGCATAACCTCATTAACCTAATGGAAGTTACAGGTGTATCTTGTAAGCTGCCTTAGGCTCCCAAAGAGTGCAAAGGAGCTATTGCTGTCTTTAAATACAAGTTAAATAAACATGATTTATATCTCATTTCTCTTCACGTTAACTTGGCATTCCAGAAAGTTTTATGATTTTGCCTGGGATGATTAGTTGCTGTGAGCAAAAGGCTAGGAGGGTTGCCCTATCCAAAATTTCTACCAGAATTGCTGCTATTGGTAGACTTCTCCTCTGAGAACCACAGACAGTGTGTTTTGCTTCAGATATTGTCCCTTTTTGCTGTATTCTGATAATTTTATTGGAAAATAAAATGGAAAAATACCTAATTCAAAGTCATGAGGAAAATCCTTCCTGTGTTTTAGTGCAATAGCAAACTTAAGCAAATCGAATGTGACTTTCTGTGAATTGTTGTGTATACTTGTTGCTATCGCGATATATATAGTGTACAGTATTGTATTGTAATAAGTTGCTAGGATCACAGGGACCACTCATGTGTGCCCTTGTTTTGCTTGGAGCCAGCTCTTTCCTGAGCACTGCAATGTAATTATTTTCATAAACTCATAAGTGTTAATGAAAAGCTGTTAATCTGTAGTTGCAATTAACTAGTGAGCTTCTAAATGAGAGCAACCTCAAACACAAACACTACACATGCAGAGTACTGATTTTTCATCTTTGAGGCAATTTTTTTTATCGATAACCTTTCCATGCTTGCTTTAGGAAGAAATTCTTTGCAGGTCCTTATGTAATTTGATTGCATTCATTGACCAGAAAATTTCCCTATGATAGCCACAGGCACACTACATTTAAATGTTCATTAACTTCCATTAATTGATTAAATTTCATTAACATAGTATTGAGTAAGGAGTCTGCCCTATATTACAAAGAGACTCTCAGTGCTATAGTTCTTTTCCTAGAATGCCTCCGAGTTTTATTTTTCTTATGAAGTGCTACTTCATTGGCAATTACAATTTTTATCACCAAAATGCTGTGCATGTACCAGATTTTTCAGTAGCATCTCACTTTTTTGAAGAAGCAGTGCATAATGTAGCATGCTAGGGCTCTGATGTTCTTCAGAAAATGAATAGTGACTGGAGGGCAACTCCATCTAGCTCTGGGTTACTCAGGTCTCGTGGGAGTAAAGTTCTATTCTGTCTGCTACCAGCTGGGAACCTGCTTCATCTTTCTGTCTGCCTTTTCGACATGTTTCACTCTTCCCATTGCCAATCCCTGTCTCTTCAAACAGGACGTGGAACAGCAGATGGGAGGTGGAGCAGAGTAGCGGAGACTGGAGGCTTGCTGGCATGACGCTCAGAATTGCTCTTAGCACTGAAGCTGGCAAGGGGCCAGAGTGAAGCAGGTGAAAGAGTGTAGTCACTTAAAAAAATGGAAGGGACAAGTAGAGAACAGGAGTGGGAAAGGGGAGAAGACAGTTCTTAGAGAGAAGGTTAGAGAGAAGTGTATTCTGCCTTCGAGCTTTATTGCTTAATGATAAAGATACCTATCCTTACTTTCCGTAGAGCTGTCTGACAATCTCAGCTAAAGATTGCCAGACATTTCAGTTCAATGGATGAATGACTACTAGGATCAGCTCCTCCTTCTCATACATCCTTTGCTAAATGTTTTGTTATGTGATCAGATGTTGCTGTTTCTAGGCGAGATATAGTGATGTGACATTTTTCTATCCCTATCACTATTTTTTTGGCAAAGGTACATATAAGTCTATCTCCTAGTGCAGTACATAAATGGACTACTAAAAAAGCGGAGATACAAAAGAACTTGAAGCTGTGTTTTCAAATGTGACCTCAATTTTTGATTCTGGTCAAATTCGGGACATACAGAGGATTCTCAGGTACAATGAAATCAATGGATGCTTTGCAGTTAATACAAGAATATGTAACTGGAAAAGACCTTTAGGGCATCAGTCCTCTGCTGTCACAGGCAATCACATCACAGAGCATTTTTCATGAATTCCTCTGGCTCCATCTAAAACTTACGTTAAAATTTCTGCTTTTCCTGTTGAAAGGTTGTTCCAGAAATTTTCTCCTTTAATGTTTAGAAGCTGTCCTTTAGTTCATAGGTTATATTGTGCACCTGTAGCTTTCATTGACCATATTTCCCATGGGCTTGTTCCCAAAGCTGAAAAAATCAGAAGTAGATCGCCCATGTTCATTGTCAATGGCTTGAACTGAAGTGTTCAGATCAGGAGTGATGCCATGTTAGAAACTTTGTTGCATTACTCACATCCTGAATGCCTCAATACCGATTCAAAGACCTGAAGATTATAGTCTTAACATTGGGAGAGATCATGCATATGCAATTTTGACCGATAAGAACTCATGCTTCAAGAAAATGTGCTGAGTTGAGGGAGATGAATGCATTGTGCAATGCATGGGAATTATCTGTTACTAATTAACCTCTCCTGCACTAATGTATCTCTTTGTTTGCAATCTCATGAGAAATAGTTCTTCAAACATGGCTGTAAAAAGCATACCTATGCATCCTTAGGGCTGCCTCAGTATTTTATCTAGTCATATGTTTTTTTCCCTCTGTTTAAGGCCTGAAACCAAATTTTCCAGGTACAGTTTTCCTGTCTGTAATCTTAAATCACTGTAACCTAAAACCTGGGTGAATATTAAATAGAAATCCCCTTCTAGCTAAAAGTAGAGCTAATTAGCTTCCATGGTTAGAAGCCCGGTTTGCATCTCTTGGCGTTCTTCCTCCATGGATGCTGTAAGTGCTGGCTTTGCAGTCTCAGCAAATTTATGTATTGCCTCGGGTCCAGCTTAGACTTTGTCTAACTTCTTTTTTTTTTATTGGTTTTGTTGTTTAATATTAACAACTGTACAAATGAGCCATTATTGGGTTCTGATCATGAAAATGACTTGATGCAGCAGGTCATGACTATGCATTAGTGTTGCAGCGTCAGTTCTCTATAACTATTAAACTGCTAGAACCATCAGGACAGAGAATACCCATTAATTTCTGTAAAATAAAAGGCTTGATTCTCATTTACAATGAGGGCCATTTACATATTTCTAGCTAAGCTATAAAGGAAAATCAAATCTTTAGTGTATTGCACTTCAAAATTTAATCTTCTTTCAAAGCTTCAGTCAAAAGCAACTTGATAAACATTCCATCAACACTTTTCCTTAACCGTCGTCCTATTTTTTTGGAACCTGGCTGTATGCCTTTGATAAATGATATGATACGTAAGACAGACAGGACTGTCGCTAGAAAGCCATCCAAATATCTTTCCTGTTCAGAGGTTCTTCCGTGAACCATTTCCTCACAGTTAGGGTTCAGTGTAGCAAGTTCCTTCTTATCTGACGGGAGCTGAGAGTTCTCAGTACTTTGCTGTAGACAGACAGCTCTTCAAGAAGCCAATCTGCAAACAGAATGGTTGTCTCAGGATCTGGTATATAATCATCAAGATGAGCATTGCATAGCTTTATTTTCCTGTCAAACAGCCCAGTCAAAGTTAGCTGTAGTTTTCCCACAAGAAAATTACTAGTTTTTCTTCTGACTTTATTAGATTGCATTATAGATGCAAAAGAGTATAGTGTCAAACAGGTGACTTTTTTAAAATTAGCAAATCTGACAGTGGTTATATGCAATGGAACTGGTTAATAAAAAGAACTCTTGAAGAGATAATTTGGTTAAAAGCAAAATGCAAAACAATAACAAAAGTGTTTAAACACACTTCAGTGATAATAGATCTGCTTTTCTCTGAGACCCTCGAAGAGGTTCACCGCAATGTCTTTTTGCACCCCTATGAGATATGAATTCATTTTTATCATCATAATTACTGAAAGGGAAGCCAAGGTATAGTGAAGCCACACCTCATATTTTCAAAATGGCCTTTAATTTTGAGTCACACAATTTCAATTCACTAGCTTCAGACATGTAAGGCTTGGTTTTCAGTACTACTGAATAAAGCCAGTCTAAAATATGGGAAAGATGAGGGGAAATTGCAGAATTTTGCAAAATATTTTTTCTGTCCCTCCCTTCCTCAAAAAAAAAAAAAGAAAAAAAATCATTAAAATTGGCATGTGAAGCACCATTTCTACTCTTTCCATCTCTACAACAATATCAAAGAATAATTTTAGCATGTTAAGAATAGTATAGTATCTTCAGTCTCCCTAATTTTTAAAAATAATGCTGTTGGTTCTTTCTTTCATTGATTGTTTGGAAACTTGGCTGTAGATTAGTTTTCCATCCAAAATAATTAGTTGCAACAAACGTTTCTTCTAGGGTAATATGGATAGTGTTGCACTTTCGGGAATGTCAGCAGTTGCTTTCCAAACAATAGGAAGACTGTGTCTTAGAAAGCTCTGGAAAGGATTTAGAGGTCAAAGAAGACAAGTCACTCGACATGAGTTCCCAGTGAGATGTTCTGGGAAAAGACTGATGTGGTCCTTTGATATATAAGAAGGGGAGTTGTGAGTAGCATAAGGAGATGTTTTTGCCTCTCTGTCTGACATTGGGGAGATTAACGCTGAAGATGCTGCATACTGTTCTTGCCTCTTAGCAATGTTATTATAACTGTGGTGGTCTAAGTATACAAGTAAGATTTGCAGGAAAGGCTACAATTTTTTTTTGGACCAGCTAACATACTTGGAAAAATATGGAAAAACTTTTGGGCATATGGGCCCTTCTTCAATTCATGACATCTGCGCTAGGAAAAATTGGCGGTAGTACAGAAAAGAGAAAAAAATATAACAGGGTAGTAAATAGAAGGAACTCAAGGTTTTCGCCATATTAAAAAGAATAGTGTGTGCGTGCATATTACAGATAATACAGAGCAAATTCTGGGTGCTAATGGGCACTTGAATTTGGAGAAGAAAGACATACTGAGGAAGAGAGTGACAAATACCTCTCAGAAACAAGGTGCAAACATTTAGAAAAAAAGAGGTAACCATGCTGTGTATGTATGCATGCATAAACGTGCACAGGTGCCTCCAATAACTTCTGAACTTGTTTCTCTGCAGCCAGCCTTGGCAAAGGAGGAAGAGGTTTAAAAGCAGTTATGTTTCTACAGATTTCTTGAAAGTATATGGTCAAGGGTAGGTGAAACCTCTCATAAGAATCCTAACAGAGGCCTATAATATTCTAAGTACTGTCAGGGCTGTAGAGAGTTGTCACATTATTAGATACCAGAGTATCCACAAAGGGGTTGGAGAAGAAACCTTAAAAATGTTCCATAAATGGAAAGAAACTTGAATCAGAGCTCACAGCTTGTTAGGCATTGAAGTCAATCAACCATGAAACAGAAATCTGTAGGGGACTAAGCTTTACTAGTCCCCAGCCTACATTAGTTGTGTAACACTTAGAGTGATTAGCTGTTGGAATAAACCTCCAAGGGAGAAGTGGGTTTAGCATCTTTTGAAGTCTTTGGATGTCTTTTTGGAAGACAGTGCAACACAAGTAATTGGGTTAACAACAGGAGTAAGTGCGTGCAATTGTGTGGCCTTTATAATAGAAAAGGGGAGCCCAGACGATCTAGTGATTTCTTCTGACCATAAAAATCTGTGCTTCCATGAATTATAAATGCAAAACACCTCAGACAGGCCTTGTGAGGAACTGGCATGATGTGATCCAGCTACTTAACTGTATAGTTACTGCCAAGCATGTATATGTGTCCAGGTGTAAACACACCAGCTTTATTACCACGTTAATGTACTCAGTTCTAACTTCTTTCATTGTTGTTGATGGAATGTTAATAGATGGTAGCAGCACAACAGGGGTGAGGATGGACAACTGGGAAAAGTTTAAGATAATGTCGTCAGAACTGAGTCACAGTCACAGTCTAATGGTCTCCTGCTGGTACCTAAATGCGGAGGAACTCACAGAAAATTAAACATCAAGGGATGTTCATTTGCAAAGCTAAAGGTACAGATCCTATGGCACTCTTATTATAATGCATTTATTTTCTGCTTTACTAAATGGATGTGGATGCAGTGGACCAATATTTGTAATTTTATCCACCTGGCTAGAAGCCAGATGTACTTTATTATGGATTTCAGTCAGGTTGAGGACCATTTATCTGCTAAATTAAAGTTTTAAAAAGGGTAGGTTTAGAACTGGATCAGTAATGCAGCTATACACCTAGAATCTCTGATTCTCATTGTGCTGTTGATTCTGCTCCTGCTTGTCATCTCCTCTAACTCCTAGGTCAGGGGCACTTCTGATGTCAGCTACAGAATAAGCATTTTACTTTGAGAGTATCTCACAGTTTGGATACACTAAGAGCACTGCCACAGCCAGTAACCACCACTTTCTTGATAGATAATAGCCTACTAAGGTGCATTATCTCAGTCAGTTTGTGTTGTGTGTCCTTACATAAGACACACTGCATTGTAAGCTCAGTTCTTGTACCAAAAATTTAATGAAAGTAAACCTGGAGTTTCTCCTTAGACTTTATAGGAAGTGGGGTCAAGATCTGAATTTCCATTTCTGTACAGAAAAGACATACTTGTTGTACTCTACTGTGAGAGTGAATTAGGTAGTGGTTGTAACATACAATGTGTTTTCAACGTTAGAACTTTCAGGCCCTGGCACTCAAAAATTATGCTAAATCCTACCACTGACATCCTCTTGGATTTTGAAATTTGTTAAAAAAGGGAGGTTAATTTCTCTTTAACCCTACAGCTGTTGCGTTTGCAAGTACTTCACTGCAACTCTGGCTGCTATAAACTTGTCATTAAAAGAAAGGGAAGAGAGAGAAAGATGAGATTTTTATATATATTCATATATTCCTTTTATATATATATTCATATATATTCAGACTCCAGCAGCTGGGACTTCAAGAAAAGTACTGATTTTTGTGAGAGCAGAGCACAAGATGATCAGGGGAGCTGGCAAGGCTGCTTCACAATTAATAATATAGGACAGGTCCAGTAACTAGCAACAGCTATTTGTTATTCTTTTGTTAGCTATGAAACCATGTTCAATTTGGATTCGGTTTTCATAAATATCTAAGCTTGTGGGCATCTGGATCCAAGATTTTGGCTTGGATTCATTTATAATTTGGATGTTATCTGACTAGTTGAAGCCTTTTTAATATGTATCATTTAATACTGGGCAGCCACCTAGCATAAATAGTGCTCTGTGACTGCTGGCACTTTGGTAAAGCATTTTTAATCCCTAAATATTTTTCAAAACTTGCCTATACTCATCCTTTAATAGGTTCATCTTAAGCCAGCAATTTCACCAAACTTTTTAAAGAGGTTTTCTGAAGAAAACATGTTTCTCTTTTAATAGGTTTTTGGCTTTTTTTAATCAACAGTGACAGATTGAAGAAAGTTATCACATGTATGGTCACCTTGGAGAGGTAATGCAGGACTTATTTCTCTGAAGTATTTTTTTTAGTCTTTCTGTAAATTTTGGCAGAATTGCTGCATTGGTTAGAGTATAGCTATATGCTTGCACGTTTTCTAGTTTTTTTTTTTCCCCTGCTGAGGTTTCTGATATTACTTAGTTCTAGAAGTGGAACAGTTTGATGGAACAGTAGTCTTTTAGTGTGAAACATCATGTGTAATCTTTCACTGTTGTCCTTTGTACTACAACAGCTGACAGAGAGAGTACCTGCACAGCAGATGATGTTTTCCAGACACCAGCCTGATGTTATTTCTTAAGGATGCAGCAGCTACACTATAAACTCGAACAATACCACTCTAAATCTAATGCTTCCATTGGTTTCCCACCTGCTTTGCTACAGAAGAAGTTGCCATTGCTGATTGCAATGAAGGTGTCTTTAAATTGACTGCTAATAGCTGTTGCTTCTCCACTTGTATCAATGCTGAGAACAGAAAATGCTGTCCTCAGAATGCAGTGGGGTCACTTAGGTAAATGCTAGACTGATTAGTGCTAATTACATGTGCAGAGAGATCAGAGTGCTGGAGTTGAGCCTGACTGTGCAGAGGTGTGTTCATGCATAAACATGAGAGACACCTTTAAGATAGTGCATAATAGTATTTCCTGTTGGAGGCAATGGGAATCATTCTATTATGTTATCCTCTCGGATCTTGCACACTGAGCAGGACTGGGCTGGCTTGATATCAGAGGTTAAGGGTCCTTCTGACACTTAACTATTGCAAGAAGTGGTTTCAGTGCAAATCTCTCTCAGAGGTAAATTTCTCAGATTTACAGGACTTCTTTTTCTCTTATCCTGGTATACATCACTGTCATGCTCTGCGTCTTGTGTTTTCGAGATGAAATCATCAGTATGCCTGTCCTAGCCCTCCTCAGTTGGTATTGAATTGACAACAAAGCTTAAAATAGTACCATTGGAGCTTCCATAACTTGGATGAATATTGTACTGAGCTCTTGACCATGTATTTCTTTAAGTATAGCGTTATTAATCCTTTTTTTTCTTGGCAGAATGCCTCTTTGGATAATTCTGTTTGTCCATCTAAAATCGCCCCTGTCGTTTCGTTTGAAAAGAGAATTCCATTTCCCTTTTTGCCCTGATACACTAGGTACTACTTTGTGCCACGCCAAACAAACCCTGCATTGTGGTGATGGTGGAATAATTCTAATACAGAAATACCCTTTTAAGAGACCATTCGAGGAAAGTATTATGGCTGTGTCGAGGTCTACTCTTACAGAAGCGGCACTCCTCTGTTTTGGTCGTGTGGTTAGGTCCCATTGACTTCAGGAGGATGTGAGCACGTATCTGAAGCTAAAACATGCTAAGTACTCTCTGAATATAGATGTGTTGCTAATACAGGACCTGTATTTATAAAATGTATTGATATTCTTCGAGATAAAAGAACTATAGTTCATATTTCATTGTATCTTCTCCTTAGGGATAAAAGCCACATTGCTGAATAACAAATAGCAATAATATAGAAATCTATTATTTTTTGTAGGCATGTTAGGACATATGAACTCCAACGAAACAGAAAGACCAATGACATTTTGGAAATGATGTGGAAAAAATATCAGAAATGAGTTTATATGATATATGGCCTACCATTTTGGGAAAATTGCATACATTTAGGACATCCTATTATTATGTGTATTTTCAAAGTGCTTATTTAAATAAGACTCCACAGAAAAAAACTTAAAATGCTTCAGACAAAAGCTTTGAAGTTGAGCAAATCATTCTCTCCAACCCCATCAATAAAATAGTGTTCTGGCTCTGCTTTAAACAGACCAAGTGCAGGAAGTTTAGAGCTAAAGCTGTGAGCTAACTCCCGGTGACATGGCTAGGTGTTGCAGCTCAGACATATCAGGCAACTTCAGGAAAGCAGCCATGTTCAGGTGGTGCGTCAGTCCCCTGTCCACTGAGTGCAGTAGGTAAGCTGAAAATGGAGATTTGCCCTCATGCCTGGATACTTTGGCTTTTTAATGGCTCTTGCCACAGCCTTACCAGCAAATGCAAAGCACGGTGCCCTGGAAGTGAGCCACCAGCAGGCTGCCTTGCCCCTGAGAGCACTGTAGCGGGAGCGATGCTGCATGCAGCAGCCTCAGTGCATCACCCTGCAGCAGCTGGTTCCCGGAGGCAGGCGTGGAGCGCTGCGGCACTTCTGCAAAGACAGTAGTCGATATAAAGCTTATAAAGCATTTAATAACCCTATGTTAGGGAGCACCATCGTTACAGCAGGGTTACAAAAATTAATACGAGAACTTAACCCAAGTTACCTCATAAAATGGAAGAAAACAGAAAACTTGGTTTGCCTTGTTTGAAGAACTGGGAGAAGCCTGAGGGCCTGATTCTCCTCTCACACTGGTGCTACTCAGGAGTAACTGCTGGAGCCAGTGGCATTACGCTGATTTAGAGGTGATGTGAGACCAAAGAGGGCTTTTAATGTGAATGGGCATGTAACACTGACAAGACTGAGTTAAATTAATCTCGGGGTGTAACTCCAGTGATTTAAAGGGAATTAGGCTGCGGATTAATTTGGCTGGGTGCGCGCGCGTGTGTGTGCCTGTGTGCGTGTGTGCGAAAGCTGGGGCGAAGGAGAACTGACGTAAACTTCCTGTGAGAAGCCTGTGTTCTGCGGCCAGGCTCTGCTGAGTAACCGAGACGGGAGTCAGGGCTGCGATTATTTGCACTGACCAGAGCTCGTCTGGCCTGGCTGCGCTGTCTCCGCACAGTTGGACTAGATCATGCTTGACACAGTTAGAGAGGGAGAAGCCGTGGCTCCAGCATGTCGGGCCCACTCGGCAGGTTGATGAATGTTCTCGGCTTTAAGAGCTTGCCACCCAGGCCAGTTCAGCCCATCCACAATGAGTTACAGTTTCCCGGTCTCCCTCCCGGCACCTCCTCCCCCTTCCTCCCTTCTCCACCGCTGCTGCCTGCGCGCTGCATAAACACTGCTGCTCTATCTTCAAAGCCCAGTCATCATGTCACTCTGTCAGCTCAGAGCAGACTGCGATCGCCCTGCTGGAAAGCGTGTCTCTCGCTGGCGGGCCTGCGGCGAGTAAACAGCATTAGACCGTCCTTCTGTTTTCTTCCTTGGAGACATGTTCCTCTTTGGTTTGCAGGGACCGAGCTGAGTTTTAATTAGAGACAGGACAATGCAAATTCAAAGTTCGAAGCTTCGCTGGGGAATGTGACACATTCCCAATTTGTTCCTCTTCCCCGAGGTTACGTTCCACCTCCTCCTGAGAACTTTTCCACAGGGGAGTTGTCTGTCTGTGGGAAGTCTTAAGGAAGTGCACAATGCTGTCATCTCCTAGGGAAAATGTGCTTCAGTTCAGTAATGTTCCCACCAGCTTCTCTTTTCCTTTCCATGCATCTGTTTTCATTTTCTTCACGTTTATACTTTAAAGATGATGTTCTCCCTTCCACATCCCTTCCCTCCCCCCCCTCCCCCCCCCCCCCCCAGGAAGATGAAATTATTCTGTGCCTTGAAACAGGGCAAGAAACAATAAATATTTATGGGTACCAGGGGAAGCTTGAACTGTAAACCACCACTTATCCCTGTGTCTCTTATGAAAGGAATTAGCATTGCAAAATTTACATTAGGAAAAAAAAAGAAGAGAAGCATTTCTGTGATGTGAAAATGCTGTGCCTCATACCCACTTAAACTGGAGCAAACTACATCCTAACAGGGCCAAATGTGGGACGTGGCCTTTTAACAGTAGTGGCCAAATTAAAACAAATGGCCAAAATTAAACACTCAAAACCTCACTGAATGTGAAAGTTCAAGTGATGAGGAAGTACGCGTGTAGCAGATCAATTTTTCTCTAGATTTATTTGAATGAATTAATTCTTGGAAACAATTTTCAAATCTATTCAGAGATATTGTACAGATAAAGACGCACAAAAATATAAAAATACCAATGTATGCAGCCAAGCACAAACAGCTTATATGCCTCTACCTCCAGAAGGGGCCATAATAACAGAATGTTCTGTATGGATTGTTAGAAGCCTAAGCAAAGATAAAACTCTAATAAAAGTACATTCTTTTATGTTTAGTGTTAAAGGAAAAGCAATGTAAAACGAGGATTTATGTTTGTGGGGGCAGGCAGAGGAATACAGGCCCTTTAATAACCTGACGCTGCAGAAAAGGAGGCAAGCTACAGCGAGGCTTTAAGAACTCTCTCTGGCAGCAGAAAGGGCCTGAGGGAACCCGGCTCCTTTGGAGAAGGGCTGAAGGACTTGGAGTTGGGTAAGGAGCGCAGGGATGCTGTGCGGATTGTCTGCTTCCCAGTAAATCTTGGTAGAGCACCTAGGGTTGAAGACCTCATTTTTTCATTATTCATCATTCCCCAGAGTCCTCTCTAAGACGGTTTTGGATTATGCTTCTAGTGACCTTTATCCTCTGGCTTTTCTTCGAGTAAGGGTGATCCCCGATAGCCGTCACACTGAAATCAGGTTACCGTTGCTGTCAGTACAAGCAAGATCATGTTCTGAAATTGCCCATTCTGGTATTACTGTAGACTTGCAAAAGCTGATTTAAGTGGTCAGCAGTACTCAGCTGGTGTGAAGAGAGAAAAAGGGCTTTGTCTTTTCCTTATTGCTGTCCCCACTGTAGTAGTACAGTGCTCCTGGGATCAGAACGTTTTGTCTTCTGGTGAACTTGGGCCTGTGATTCCTAAGAGATAATTAATACTGAGACTGAAACTTGAGTTTTCTCTGACTTAGGCTGAAAAGCCTCTTTCTTAGCTGCTCCCTCAGAATGGGTAGAATTGGAACAAATCTCTGTTGCTCAGTAACTTTTACCCTCTGTTTATTCCTCATTCACATCCATATTAAGCTCTCTGAAAACCTGCTTATTACATTCCTGTTTTTTTTCTTTTTTTTGAATGCATCTAGATGCTGTTTTCTGGCCTCTGTGTAATGCCAACTGAGCAGAAACAGACACTGAATAAGTCACATTTCATTGTCTCTATGTAAGATCGATAACACACCATTTCCAGAGGAGAAGGAGTTGTAAGGAATTGCTGGCAAAGCAGGGAGGGTAGCTATGTAAAAACATGTCAATAACATGATCCTAAAAAGCATGATGTGCCAAGGTTTTTTTCTAGCTTCACTTCTCTCCCAGAGACGGACTTGTCATTTATGCAATAGGATGAGTGAATTAGGTTTTCTCCTGAAAATAAAAACTATCGGTAAAACGTGCTCTTACACTGAATCTCTGTAAATCTTCTGGAGGATGCGAGGAGAGAGGATGATTTTTTTGTCTTTTGTCTTGACTCCAGCATTTTTATCCAGACCATTTCATGTGTACATTAGGCTTCTAGCAAGCCTTTATGAAGTGGAGATTCTGGAAATCCAATCCATAACAGGGAGCTGAAGCCTAGGTATGAGCTAGCCTATAAATAAAAATCATAACTGGCAAGAAAACCTCAGAGTGCCTTTCCTACAAAAGAGCTTTTTAGAGTATTGTAAAGGCTGTAATCAAGCTTTTATAAGTAAATGTTTGTTCTCAGCACTCTTAGAAAGTTCCTGGCTGTCTACTGATACATTTACTCGCTGTTTTCCTAAATTCGGGGCCAATAGGTGTTGGATGACCCTCTCACATGCTTTTTTTCTGAGTAGTGTTCATATGACATTTCAAAGGATTCAGGGTGACTTAGGAAGCAACATGTTGGACCAGTGTCTGAGGAGATTAATTTTAGATATGACAACTAAATCCAGCAGCAGAGTGAGAAGAGAGTTGTCTCAAGAGGTGTTGCTATGGTCTACCAACCTCCATCTGCCTAGTGATGTTATTTAAAAATACAAATGCCATGGGAGAGGCTTTGGGTGATTTGCACCAGTGATGAACCATTATGTGATGTATCTTGAGGTTAAAATGACCGACCACACTGATCTCAGTCTATCCCCACTATCAGCTATCGGCCTGTAAGCAAAATGGGGAAGGGGCTTTGACGTTGTGTCGAGGTGGGATTATTGTACTGTGCCTGGTGGCCCCCTGAAGCTTGGTGCTGTGACCCTGTCCTGTGTGTCTAAATAGGAGATAGTGGAAAGAAGTCACAAAATGGAACGGAATTCATGTGGCACATGGGAACGCTACACAATAGTGTTTCCTTTGGGATAGCATGATCTGGAGAAAGGGAGTGTAAGGAGTCGCCAACTTTTTCCTGGTGTCTGCGACCGTTTCTCTGGATAATTTTTGGACTTTCATTCCTGAGCCCGGGTTCTCCCAGACTTTGGAGGCTAGCTGTGTTGTAAAAATTCAGCTTTATCTCCAAGTATTCTGATGCTACCTTTATGAGAGTGGAACAAAAAGAATAAAAGACAATGTATGGACTCTCCCTGGGTTCAAAGAGCTTAAAGAGCCTTGAATCAAGTCCTGACAGTCCTAGCTGGAAGTATCCAAGTAGTCTTGAATTTTGAGGTTTTTAGAAATTTCTTTCCAGGCTGTATTTGTGCAGATATGTTCCTGTGATGCTGGACATGTTTAATTAAAGTAATGAAATGGTAATTTTCCATTTATTTCTGATAAACAACGTGTAACAGTTTTAGGCAGCTAGAGTTTTTTGTATAATTATAAATAATTTGTGTTACATAATTATGTTTTAGCAAATTAAAAGGAGAAAGTATAAAGAAAAGTTAGTTTGTTTTAGATGTATTTTACAGATTTAGAAAAACGAGTAATCTCACTGAGCTAATGACACACGAACTAGAAAACAAAATAGATTTAAACTTTCAAACATGTTAATGAAGACTGTGGAAGGGTCTGGAGATTAAGGGAAAATGAATGTGTATTATCCATGCAAGGTATAAAATACATTAGCAGCTTACAGTTTAACAAACAGATGGATATAAGAGGAGTGGGGCCTGCTTACAATTAAATTGCCCTGCTCACGTTTTGTGATATATTGAACTGTGGGAGGAAAAGGTTGTG
This sequence comes from Struthio camelus, assembly GCF_040807025.1. Classification (NCBI taxonomy): domain Eukaryota; kingdom Metazoa; phylum Chordata; class Aves; order Struthioniformes; family Struthionidae; genus Struthio; species Struthio camelus. The sequence continues at coordinate 140,765,127 of NC_090943.1, read as the reverse complement.
GGAAGTTTGATACTGAGAATGGAGAAGCTCCTGTGAAGTGACTTGGGCAAGGTGTTCAGCCCTCACCAACAGGAGTCATCCTGACATCTCCTCTCCCAGGCTGGGAAAGGCTGGGCTGGGGTAGTTCGTACAGTCCTCAAGCGCTGCAGTCAGCAGTACCTGGTTCCTCTGTTAGGTGGCACATCTTCATCTGAGTCAGTGCTAGTGTCTCAATACAGTAGGGAACACTGCTGGTGGAGGAAGTATTTTTCAGAAAAGATATTAAAAAGTTCCTTTACAATTACTGGTCTTAAATATTCTGTAATCGTTTCTCTAGCAATAAGGTTAATTTTCAGGTGCCCTAATCCTGGTTTCACCTGGGATCCTTATATTTGCCTAATTCCTTCTGGGCTTGCAGGTTGTCTGTGATATTTTCCATTCTTTTCTGCTCTAATCTGTTGGGTCATGTTGCTGCACACCATTACACATATACTGTTATCCACTGCAAAGAGTTTGTGTTTCATGAGTTGAGTCTTAATTAGAGTTTACCAAAATGCTTTTTCAGTCTTGGAAAGAAAAGTGCTAAGTTATTATTATAACAATATTTACTATTTAATTGCATTCCAGTAACGTCTATAATGTTTTGAGTATGTTCTAGGTACTCACTTCCTTGGGAATTAAATCCCTGTAGCTTTCAATGTGATTTAGATCCTAGGAAGGTTAATGGATCTAGGTGAAAGTCCTAGTCTTTTCTACTGTGCTCCAGCTCACCTTATGTTTATTAAGCCACAGAGTACCCTAGAGTGCCAGGGAACTCCATTATGTATATTAGATAGAAGGCTGAAACATAGGCACAATTTACTTCATTCGTTCAGTAATTCACTGGCAGAAGTGCAAGCAGAACCAAGGCGATCCAGTCTTGGTCTTACTGCATATCTGCACAGGGAGGATTGAAGCGTCATAGAGCATTGCAGAGGTTTTCAGCCTGTGATCTATGGATAACTTTTAAGGGATTCACCACAGATTACTAAAAAAAACCCCAAGCTTGGGCACACAAATACAACAGGGAATGCATGCCTGCACTGACAATGATTAATGTTCACAAGGTTGAAAACTACTGGGAATAAACGAGTTGTTAGACTAGCTAGCTAGCGTTGTATTCATAGTGGCATGGAGCTTTATACAGGAAGCAAACTGTAGCAAACCTGTGCTATCCTGCTTCGCTCCTGTGCCAGCAGGGGAGGCATAGCTTAGGTATCCCTGCCAACCCTAGAATATGAAGAGCACAGTAAATATTAAGCAAAATTGTCACTGTGCCATACTGGGGCTTTCAATACAACAAGTTTTGAGAGCTGATTCTATGGATAAACAAAAATTATTTTCAAGTGTGTTTGATAAGAAGCACAACGTGAAATCTGAGTGGAAGTTAGTCATATCCTCACCTGATAAGGAAGTTTTCTTTGGTAAATGAGTTGTGAAAGCCTGCTTGCAATTAGATGGAACAACTCCAGAATCTGCAAATACATTTTCTGAGCTCTGATTTGTCGTTACCAGATTTGATCAACGCCCCTCTGAGCACAGCAGCCAGGTAGGGATCGTATCCAAAGCGCATGCTGAGGGCTTTAAGCTCTGGACAGCATCAAGAGGATTGGACTGAGATGCTTCTGAGAAAAGGGCTCAATATCCAGATAGAAGAGGTCATAAAAGCTATATGAAGGGAAAAAAGCCAGAGGATTGAGCTGGCTTGAAAGTGAGTTTCCAAGGTCAGGGCATTTTATTTAAAAAGCAATTACAAAACTTGTTACAAATGCTGAGGGACCTAGGAAAGGATTAAGCAATCTTGTCAGTTGTAAGAACCCTCTTATGACAGCAAATCTACCCATAAGCTAATAAGGCCTGTGGAACTGTATTATCTGAGCAGGCTGCAGAGTGACTCTTCCCCTGCAAACAATGATAGGAAAAAGATTGCTTGGCTTTGAAGAGAGGCCCATTGTATTCAGTCAGATGCAAAGGCATCTTGTTTAGATTCGAGAAGGAAGAGTTGCAGGCTAGGAGTGCAGGCAAAGAAACAGTGGGGGAGGAGGCTAAGGATGCAGAAAAGGGCAAAACAGACACTATTGCGAGTGGATCATCATCATGGGGAAAGGAGTTAAAAAGACGGTGGCAAGGGAGGGAAGAGACTTAAAGATGTTGATTATATTTTAAGGAATACATTCATGTGTGTGTATACGCCATACACATGCATTGGTGTGTGCTGTTTTGAGCTTGAAATTGGTGTGTTGCTGTTATCATTAGTCAAAGACAGGTATCTAAATCCGCTTACTGTTTTGAAAATCTCAGTTGCATGTATATACCTTGTGTGCATATATGCATGATTAAATTTGTCTTTCCTCCACTGTGTTCATGGTTTTCCTTGGTAATAGGCCATAATACTACCACAATTATTACTAAATTCTCCCATTTGCTGTTGCTCATCATTTTCCAAAATGTTATATTTATTTTCAATTTTTCCACAATTGATCTTGGCTAGAAAGAGCATTTTAAAAATTTGCAAAGTGCACCACAGAGCGGTATGTGTATTTTGATCTCTATGTACATCTTTTCATTGATCTATGTGTTTGTATTTCTTTCTTTATAGGGACAGAGAGCAAAGTGGAGACAAATAAATAAAAAGAAACATGACATAGCTAATATAAATGACCAGGCCATTGCTGGAGTGTCAGAATGCAATTAGATCTGACTTGGGACTGGAATTCACTTCTCAGCAGGCCTGCTTAATGATTAGTTTTATTGTTTCTCCATCACCCCTACTGGGGGTTCATTTTTACTGGTAATGGAAAAAGACTGTTGCCCCTGGATAAAAAGCTGGTCGAGAAAGACAAAGGACTGATTGAGCCCTGCTAGGCTTTTCAGCTGGCATACCACCTCTTCTTTGGCTGTCCTGGCTGACAGCAGGAAAAACAGTGCAAGGGTCAAATCTTAAAGGGCCTTCAGGGTAAGTAACATCGTGTTGCACACAGAAATTAGCAGGAGGGGATTTTATTACTTAGTGCAGTTCTGATCACTGTTGTAAGACAAATTGAGTGAGAATTTGTTGTAGCAAGATATTTCAGGGACCAGACATACTAGTATGATTAGTATTTTTTAATCTGAGCACAGTAAGCAATATAAATGTGGTTTGCAAACACCTGCTCACATTCCCAATCCCAGCGTGCAGGTACAAGTATATTTCTAGCAACAGCTCGAAATTTCCCAACAGTTGCAACAGGTAAAGACTAGTTTAAATCCTTGGCCAAACTTGTGTGCCGGCTGCTACCTGTTCGGAAGTGTTTTTAAAGGGTTTTATTAAAAGCCCTGGCATAAATAAGAAGAATACAGATAGTTCCTGTTTGCTTTAGTTCACTGGGTACATGAAGCATGTAGTCTGACTCACAAAGCTGCAGGATGAGTCTGAGGTAGAATTACAGACGTTGTGCTATCTGATATTATGAGATGTAACAGGTGTCTATGAAGGCCGTTTCCCCATCTGGAAACAGTGCTTCGGGGAATTTAGGCTGCTCATAGAGGAAAGGCTGGTTGGTTTACACTGGTGATGATAGGTGAGCTTCTAAAGGATTGGAATTGGTGGTTTATTTAGCTGAGCATCTACAGCTGAGGTGCGTATTGAAACCACAGTAACTGAATATCTGAGTTTGCAAAAGTTGGACAGGAAGCTTCCTGAGAACACATTTTAAGGTGAGAGAGTCTTGCCAAAATGCAAAGCCATTCCCATATTCCCCTCTGCCCTCCAGTTCAGTGGGACAGAAATAAAAATACAATAAAACTTTTAAAAAAAAATTAACATGTTTTCAGCTAAAGAACTTTCAGGCCAGGCTACTTCACCAAGATAAATCAGCATACATTCAGGGACGTCAGTGCAGCTACAATGATCCACATCAACTGTGGAACTGGTCTTTAATGGTTAATATTGTAATAAATAACTTAATAATGAACATTCAGTTTTTATAATTACATTGTAACAGTCAAAGGAGAGTTAAAATTGCATAGCATACATGTAACGAAAATGTGGTCAGCTGTGAACTCAGAACTGTTCTCTCAAATGAACTGGAAATAACAATAAGCTATAAACTTGAATGAATTCTGAAATGAATTTGAAGAGTTGGACCTGAATTCCAAACAAATCAGGGACACAACAGTGTCCATGACCTGAGTATTCAACTGGGAGCTGGATTTCCAAAAAAATTTGCTCTCATGATGTATTCCAAACATATAAATATGCCTCAAATGTTTCTAATTTGTACAGGCAGTCATACAGCTTTTGTAGGTTATTATCATTGAGTCTCTTATGGCCCAAACTATGTGTGCACTGGCACATCCAAGTCACTTAGTATCCCTAGACTGTGTGACTCTGAAGTCCTTCCCTTGGATCACGCTTTCCCTTTGTGCCCTCTGGGGCCTCTCCTTGTGCTACAGGGCCTAGAAATAGTGGAGAATAGTGGAGAAGTAGGAACTAGGTGCTTAATATGTTTCTTTGGCCAACCTCACAGAAGAAAAATCTGGGGTTTAAACTCTAGTCTTCAGTATCTTGAATGCCTGCAATAGTTCATTTACTGAGGTCCTGATTTCTTGGGGATGAGGAAAGCTAGTGGCAGAAGAACATACTGTTGAATGCAAGGATGGAGACTGTCACAATAAAAGGAAAAACCTGTTGTTTTGCAGATCTTTAGGTTGATGAGTGGAGCTAGGCCTGGCCTTACACAAAAGGGTGGTGAGAGTGTGTATAAGTGGTGCCTGTCTTCTCATGTGGCTGAACTACACACCAAAGATGTTTGTAACAAAGGGGAAGGTGTATTGTTAGCAATTGTTATGTTAAGGAGGGAATCTAACTTGCTGATTTCGCATCCATTTCCTCTAATAAAAGAGAGCAGAAAATTAAAGCCAAGGGTGGGGAAACTTGGCAGGGAGCAGTGTAGATGGTAGGAGCATTTCAGACTCATTTTAGCCAGACTTCTGCCAAGTTTGGTGGACTGCGTTAGCTCCATTTTTTATTGGAGTGGCTGGCCCGGTATGCCCAGCAGGGATGCCCTGTTAGTTCACTATAGAGCATAATGTCGAATGCAAGGATGAAGAACCGTGAGATTTCTACAGAATATTTACTGAAAAGCGTGGTGGGAGCTGAAGCAGAACTGTAGAGGATGTTAAGAAATATTCAAATACAAGATCAAAGTGAGTGACCTTAATTTCCGAACTTGGTTAAATTAGTTGCTGCTCGGTCACTTAACCTTACGTTTTATGATTATTGATGGCTTGCCCTTTAGGTTCCCTTCCTCTGGTTCATGTACAGGCTACATTGCCAGATTTTCTGAGCCAGATCTGATGAAAATTATGTACAGCTCTGCAACTGTGAAGATCACATGAAGGTAACTTTGCCTGAGTGGCAACTTCCTCCACGGGGCTTGATGGCATTTCTGAGTTTATGGGCACACATGCTGGTTTTACGAGACCCTGCAAAAACCAGACGGGGTTGCTGGCTATTCAGAATGTCAGTCTCATGCTGGCCTGCCATGTAAATCTCTTGTTGACGTACATGAGGACCATCATACTAATAAAACAGAGGATGCTAATAACGTGCCATTCCAGTGCCTTTTCGTCAGGAAAAGAGTCAGTTAGAAAACAAGGCATATGTGAAGGGCAGCTTATTGCTCAAGAACAGTTTATCTGCCATGTTTTCATTCTTAATTAGTGCATTAGGTCTAATGAGCTTAGGAATCTCCCTGCCACATGGTAAGCCATTAGTCTGACTGCACAAGAGGGTACACTAAGCGTTGATTCAGAAGGATGAATTGGAAAACCCTCACACTGAATAGAGAGCTGTCTAGAGGTAGCAAGGAGGGAGCTCTGAACTTCGGCTAAGAAGTGCCTGAAATCATAGCCACTGCTGGGCCTCAGCAGGGTTTGTGGGGAGATTTCTCTATCTAGTCATGATCCTCAGGCCAGGATCTCTTTGAAGTGTGTAAGAGTGAGCAGGGGTCAACTGCTCTTCCTCAGTGTAGCCAGAGGGAAAGCTTACAGGTTAGAGCACTGGCTGCGGTGGGGAAGACACGGGCTGTGTCTTCTCCCTAGCCTGTGTGGCAGGGGAAGGGGGAGTCAAATCCTTTTCTTATACAAATCCATAAAAAGGTAAAAGGCAGAACTGCCTGGAATAGCTCCTCATGTGTGTCACTGCCAGATGCTTGCAAGGACTCTGAGATTCACTGAACTAGAGCGGGTCTCTGTCACTGAGTGTCACTTAGGACACTCTCTTGGGAGGGAAGAATCCTGCTTCCAGGCCAGAGTCTGTATATTATTAACCTGCTGTTGAATGCAGAGGACAAAGGTGTCATTGACACAGATTCCTCTTCCTGCTCCACTTAAACATGATGCCCACAGCTGTTGTTGTGAAGACCTCAGTTTATCAGTGTGTGCTGAGCTTGTTCTGGAAGCACCCAGTGAACTGGTTTCCTTGAAGATCAACTCAGATTATGACAGTCCTGCACATTTGTTGAAATAAGTGTCAGCAACCTGATATACTTCATGTGAATTAAGAAAGGCTCTAGTGACTCCATCTCCAAGTCTAGGCAGGGTTTTTTGTTACTATTTTGGGTTTAGGTGCTGCATACCCACCTACAAGAATCCCTGTCCTTATCGATCTAGCACTCAGAATTATTTGTACAGCCTATTGCTTAAATCTGTTGCAGCTTAGGAATTCTTAGTCCTAGTTTTAGTTTTAGTCTTAGTTTTGTTGCTACTTGATTTTTTTAGAGGCATTGTCTATATCCCATTATGAATCTTTGGGTTTTTTGGCTGTTTCTGTTTGACGGAAAGATTCAAACTGAAAGAATAAACGCGCAAGTAGTGTATATTTCCTAAAAAATGTCAGACTTACTCATACCTGCTTGAAAATGAGGCTGTGAAGTGTGTGAATGTGTTTCAGTTCAACTACGAAACAGAAATGGTACAGAAGCAGCTCTCTGAATTGTTACCTGAACTTCTAGCATTAGTTAAAATTAGCCATCAGCTATTTAAAACCCTGTGTCTTGGGTGTTAAGAGAAGTATGCTGTCAGTTCTGTGTTATACAGTTAGGGCCATATTTTCTCATAAGTCAAAAGAGCTTCCTTTCCTTATGTATAATATGGCCATAACTCTGTAAGAAAACGATCTTTTACTTTTTGCTGATATTGGTAAGAACTTTTGTGTTCATATGCCTTTTGTGTACTTAATAAAAAAAAAAAAAACACCCATAAGGTTTAATGATGTGTATACAGAAATGTGAATAGAACACACAGTTCTTAATGACACTAATTTTCCAAAAATGTAGTTGATGGTTGACTGACTTGTTTTATAGCAGCTTAGACACTGCATGCTGATGGCTGTCAGCTGTTTTGCACCTTTTATTGTCATTGGACGCCTTGCTCATGATAAGCATTGCCTCTTTAAGTAGTCCTAATCAAATGAATTGCTCACTGTGTGCAAGGAGAGTGGATTCTGGCCCTGCGTTTGCTGAGACACTCTTGGAGAGGTTCTTATGATACTACTGGTGTCTGGCTCTGCCTGCTGTGGTACATTTTTCTCTGCCACAGGCTGGAAAAAGTGGTTAGAGGTAAGACTGAGAGGGGGTTCCAGAGAGCCAGTGAGTCTGAGGCCTTATCTAAACAAAAAATTGTACCGATTTAGCTTAACCTGTTTAGAAATTGAGGTTGCTGAATTAGTGCAACCTCCCCCCTCCTTTTTTCTCTAGAACAAAGTCTAGGGAGAAAAATTCTTCAGACAATCCAATTTATACCCTTTCAATTGCCTTTATTTTCCCCTTTGCACTATTAACAGCATTTCTTTTGTAACTTGTCTGTTGGAAAAATCCATAATATTCTTGGAAGATAAGACAGAAACTGGGTCTTCGACCATTACTGCTTTTGCCTCTTTGCTTCTTACTTCATACATTATTTCCTAAGCCTTCTAGTGATAGTTTGAATATTTAGCACAGCTCTGTCAGTGTGCACTTGTAAGGATCTGGTTGCACAATTGCCGACAGGCTTGTTTAGAGCGACATTTCAAATAATTTCTCTTCATTTATTATGCAGTGTAGCATACTAAATGGGGAAACAGAGAGACTTTGCAGCTGTAGAAGGATCCTACCAAACTTAAAACTTACCACATCAAATGGCAAGGTACCCTGTTTCCATGCAGAATTTTCCCTCATATTTAAATATTGGCTCATGACTGACAATAGGAAAAAATTCATCGTGTATCACAGGCAATTTGTGGCAATATATTCCACGTAAGTCCAAAGAGATAGAAGGAGGGACCCAAGTTTGAAAACATGTCTTAAAGGTAAGTTTTTTGTTACCAGAAGCATTCCTAGCACCTCCAGAAAGGCTTAGTGATACGTGCTGTTAGAGATGTGCCCTACAAGCATCCATTTTTTGCACACTTGCCTGTTAAAACCACATGACTTTCAGGTCTCAGAGTAGGTGTGGCTTCAAAACACAGGACTTACAGCAGTGAGCTGAAAGAATGACTTTTTCCCCCTTTGTAATAATAATGTCAGAACTGTTATTACATTTGGCCCAGGGAGCAGATTGGAAGGGTTTCTCAGAAGGGAAGTGCTTCCAGCTCCATGTCTCTCTCTTTCAAGAGCTCCATTCCCATGTACTTGCTGGAAACCTTTCAGGAAACCACATTCTCTTTCTCGTCCCCGTTCGGCAATGTGATCTTTCCCAGCCAGAATAGTTCTCAGACCGCCTCGGCAGCTGGGCCTGGGAAAGGAATGTGACAACAAGGGGCAAAAGTGGCGGGGTGTCCCATCAGCTTCTGTGCTGCGCTCGAGCATTGAGAAACTCCCCCATTTGCTACATCCATAAGCGTGTTTAGAAAGAACTGCAGTCTCTAATTTTCCAGCATGTGGTGGGGGAAGAATGTGATTTTAGTAGGGAATGGTCTGGTCACATGGCCAGATCCTCAGCTTTGTGTGAGTCTGCCTGATGCTCCTGAGGTCATACTATGGTGTACTGATTTACATTGGAGGAGAATCCGGTCCAGTAATACGCTCACCAAATTGCCGATTGCCCTAAACGATAGCCAGTGCCTGACAGTACCTGCAAGTGACTGAAACGCGTGTGTGTGCTATGCAGAGAAAATACCATGACACTTTGTGCTACTGCAGTTAGCCAAGCCATCAACAATTCAGAAGGACAGTAGGTGAAGAAATGCTGTTTATATTACAAGTTTCAGTAAATAGGATAAAGGTGGCAGGAAGAAGAGAGGGGGTCAAGGAACTGTTAATGACTTAGAGGACAGAATTATATTAGACACAGAAATATAAACTTGTTTTGCTATTGCTAAAAGCCCAGGAGATAGACATTTCAATTTGCAGAGAAACAGTCTGATCAGTGCTTTTTTCTGTCAGAGCATCAGGCAATTTAGCTTGGACCCAAGCCAGCCCTTTTTACCCTCTCTTTAAACTAAACAATTAATTAAAAGAGAGCACAAGATGGGACAATTTAGCCAGCTATGTTAGTTTAGACAGAATGAGTTGCTGGGCAATGCCATCATGACACACAACAGTCGCTCTGTAGCTTCTGTGCCACAAGAACAGTTAAGCTTTTCAAGATGAATTTCTAGCTGCTGCTGTTAGGGGTGATTGTGCTGTTTTCTCATTTTGCATTTTTGTACTATTTTATTAGCTTGTCATTTTTACTGTTTGGATTGTGTGGTGCATGGATGGTAAGAATTAGATAGCGATTCTCACTTAGCATAGCAGCTTCTCTTGTGGCAAACATTCACCCACCTCGAGACAACTGCTCTCCAAAATGGAGGCAAGAGAATATAGGGGGGAAATCTCATAGCCGCTGTCACCAACGATAAGTCTCTCATTGACCTCAGTGGGCAGGGGGACTGGAAGAAGGAAGGCTATTCTTATCTCCGTTTTGAAAGACTGGAAGCTGAGGCTTGGAAAAATTAGGATAGGTAGGTGACCTTTGGAAGCTATTTGGAAGCTGCCGGTGCGCAGTAGCTCTAAAAATTGTAGTGCTTACCTAGGCATCAGAAATAGTTTCAGGGCCCATGGTTTCAGTGAAGAAGCCTGGCTTTTTTTACTTTTCTTTTTTTTTTTTGGTCTAAATGGTTGAGATTATGGATGCTATGGTTGAGTGGGCAAATGTTGGGAAACTGGATTTATTCCTGCCCCTTTTATTCATTTAATGTGTCACCGTGCAGAAGCTGTTAACCCTGTTACATTTAAAACTCATCTATAAACTGGGAATAGCTGTGTTTTGCCTACTTAAGTTTTGAAGCCTGACTAAATAATGTTTGTAGGAAACTACGTGAGGCCAAAGTCATTCTGGGGCTAATCAGTTGCAGAGATGGAGCTAACACACAGGACTGTCTATAACTTGACACCATATACATTTCCTTTACAGAAGTGGTTCCCAACATTCACTGGCCCATGGGAAGCCCCATGAGCAAGTAACATGCTGCATATAACATATGCTTTACTCTTTTGAGTAATCTTCATTTTAACTCTTTAATTTCTAGCAGCCACAAGCAACACAGAGGATTTTAGCAGTGGAATGGAGACCCCTTTACCTTGGTGTTAGAAACATAAATGTTTTTCCACTTTGTGTGAATTCATGAAGTTGTTATGTAGAAGTTATGGGTTTTTTTTGTATTCTCCAGTGTGAATGAATTTGGACCAGGGAGTCTTGGGGAAAAAATGAGGGATTTCTTTTTGTGTTTGCATAAAACATATTGTTGAAAATATCTCATGATTTTTCTGTTTAAAACAAAAAGAGTGTCATCACCTTCACTTCTTTCCATTAACTCAACTTGTTTTCAGCTTCAGCTGTGCAGTATTTATTACCTTCTATTGTCATATATTACACAGCTGCATTATGACAAGTTAAAAAAGAAACAAAAAACCCTCCAAAAACCAAACCCAGTCCAGAAGAGGAGCTAGTGGTAGGTGGGAGCAGTGCAATGACTAAAATGTCATTAAAAAGAAAGTGTTTGCTCAAGGATTGTAATGTCAAAGTTCCACTTTAGTTACAAGATTTCAAAGATTAAAATCAGAGGAAAAGTTTGAAATGTTTCAAAGACTGCAGCTTCAGTAACATTTATTTCCCATGAACTTTCATGAAGCTAAATTATGCAATTGGTTTGTATCAAGGCAACAAAGTCAGAAGGCTTGAAGTGAATTCAAGAGCAGGGATTTTCTGCCCCTGAATCAGTGTTTAGCATAGTCCATCTGAAAGTCTGCTGAACTGTAAGATGTGAATCCTATAATCTGCAGCTTTGACATTCACACTCTGCCCTCAGGAAAGTCACTTAAGCTAAAATGTTCAGTATATAATGTTTCCTTCAATTTAAATTGCTTGAAATTAGCAACCATCTTGGATAGTGTTGGCTGTAATTGCTGCCCGTCTCAGCCTCCTTTTTACAAAACCATCACAATAATAATATGTAGCAGCCATCTTGGTAAAGTGATCTGACATCTTTTGGAATAAATATACTGCCCAGGTAGTCAGCAGTAAGTGACTGCAAGTGTCAGCCGCCCTGAGGCTACTGGCCAAGTGATGTCTGCACTCCAGCAGCTGCTCCTCTCCCGGAACCGAGCGGGCTCCATCCAGGGCATGGTCTCCTAGACCAAGGAAGGGCACCCCCAGCCAGGGCCTTGCGTGTGTTTGAGCCATTTCTGAACTATGAGCATTTTGGCAGCCGGAAATACTCTGGGTCCATGGACCAGAATCATGCAGCAAGGCAGTGAAAAGTCGGGGTCTTTTAGTGCTAGCCCATCCCATGCGTTCTCTTGAGGATGCAGAACCTCCCAGATGAGACGCTAGTACCAAATCACGTGCAGCAATGACCACAGGGAGAAGGAACTGTCAAACAGTGTTTGCTGTGAAAATGGGTTCATATTCATCATTTTAAATGCTCAAAATCCCCTTGCAGGAACAAGCTACAAGCCAATGTGTGCGTCTTGGGAGCAGAGCAATGTGCCACCCATATAGCAGTGAGACATAAATAATCATGCTACAAGTGATGTTTTCTATTAAACAGCCTGATATCAGCCTTTTCAAGCTGAAGAGAAATAGTGTGTAGAAAGCAGGAATGGTAGGCATCTGATGTAAAGTAAGACCCCTGCATTGTGTCCCTGTTACATTAACCAACTAGCTGATTCAACCACTTCAGCAGAAACAGTGTTTAAATCACATTTGATTGTGATTTGCAAAATTGCCTCCTGACTAAGTGTGTACAGAGCCTGGATTGCTGTGTGTTTATTTCTAAAATAAATTGAATTAATTTTTTCTCCTTGTGATCATCCCTGATTCTCTGACTATTCTCTTAATAGTCTGCATATGAGCAAAGATACATTCAGGTTTTAGTGTCAGCAGTTGCTCACTGGATGGAAAAATGAAACAAGCCCAGCATTCCTTCACTTTAGAGGTGAGCCTCCAGATCTCTCCTTCTCCCATTCTCATTAAACAAAATCCCTGAAGTTTGTGCTCTGTTACTGCCTTTGAGTATGAGGAAGTGGTGCAGTGGATGACGCACAGACTGGCCTCCAGGGGAGCTGAGTACTGTTCCCAGCTCTGCCATTTACTGGGTAATATCCTGCGACTCATTTAACATTTTTGTGTCTCAGTTTCTCCAACTGTGAAAATGAGACTAATAATGGGCCCGCATTTGTCACTGAAATCAATGATAGATTCCTGTTGAATTCAGCGGGGCTTCAGAGCTTTGAGATCAGTGGAAGAGAATGCTAATTGTTGCTTTTAATACATTTTCCTCAGTTGTCATTCACTGGTTCTATCTCGCATGAGCATGATTCAGATTTATTGTTAGCCTCCTCCTTTGTTGTTTTGAAACATAACGTTTTTTACAGAAAATTTGGTTTATCAGCATTTTTATAATCCTCAGTTCTACTCACTCCTTTTTTAATGTTTTGTAAATATTTTTTTCCCTTAACTTCCTACAGTATAATGAAAACATACTTCTATACTCCCATGTAATGTAATACAAATGGAAGGGACAAGACAGGATTATTCAAAAATTCTCAGCTTATGAAATAATATGTATTAGTTGACATGCCCCAGAGAGATACAACTGACCAGCTGCTCTAGGTGAAACAAATAAATAGAAAAATCCCTTTATTAATAATGTACTATGCAGTAGATTGTATCTGGGGAATTCTATAGAAACGGACTCTTTCTCATCCCTTCCCTATAAATGAAATAAGGAGGACACTGAGTACTTAGGGGTTTGCTAGGTACATATGCAGTACGTAGATATATAAGGAATGGTCATATTCAAGGAGGTTTTCAGCTTTGGTAACCACTAAATCTTACATTTTCTTTGGCTTCCTTTAGTCAGCTAAAGACTGCGGGTGAGGCTTTCCAAATATAGACAACCAAAATTCTGACCAAATAATATACAGATTCTCAGGAGTGGATTAAGGCAGAATTCATGGATCTGGGCCTTGGGCTTGGAGGGGACCTGTATAACCACAGTGTTTGGATTGAAATATCGGGCAGTTTGGGCTCTAGTGTTAGATAGTGCTGCAGAGGTGGGAGGCAGAGCTGACAGGCTATGGAGGCGGTTGAGTCATGGGAATTATTAGTATAAGTTTGAATGTATTTGGTTAGTTTATTGCACCTCTCTGGCTTGTTTGAGGCATACTAGTTGACTTGACTCCAGGTCTTCTTTAGTGTTATTCTGCCCCAGCAGTGGATCACTTTGTCCTACAAATTGCAAATGTGCACAGAATGCACTCACTCTGCTTCTGATGCAGGATGGAAAACAGGCTAACTGGTGCAAACAGATGGACTTCTCCATACTAATATAGACCCATTTAATAATTTAGATTGGAAGGGACCTTTGGAGCTCCTTTGGTCCAATCATCTGCTCAAAGCCTTGCTAACTTTGAAGTTAGAGCATGTTGCTACAGACCTTTCAAGTCAGGTTTTGAATATCTGTAGGAATGGAGATTCTAAAGCATCTCTGGGCAGCCTGTTCTGGTGTTTGGCCAATCTCACTGTGAATAAATTTCCTTTTATGTGGTTGGAATTTCCCTTGCTGCAACTTGCATCCATTGCTGCTCATCCTTTTGCTATATACTTCTGAGAAGAGTTTAGTTCCATTTTCTCTATGACCACCAATTAGGTAGATGAAGACAGCGAGACCCTCCTCTTTAGTTTTCTCTTTTTGAGGCTGAACAAACCCAGCTTGCTCACTAGTCATGAGCTCCAGCCCTCTGTCCACCTTGGTGGCCCTGGGCTTGACTTGTTTCAGTTTGTCAGTGTCCCAGAGTTGGATATCGTCCTCCATATGTGGTCTCACAAGTGCTGAATAAAGGGGAATAATCACTTCCTTTGATTTGCTGGCTAAGTATGTTAATAATGCAGCCCAGTATGAGGTTGGCTTTTATCACTGCAAAGGTGCACTGCTAACTCATGTTCAGTTTGTCCTCCAGGATCCCAGATCCTTTTCTGCAAGGCTACTTTCTAAGTTGGCCTTCAGACTGTCACAGATGCAGAACTTCATATTTGCATTTGTTGAACGTTATGAATTCATGTATACCTTTATGCACAGAAAATCCTTTTGAACACACAGTATGTAACTGCAAGTAGTTATCTGCCTGTAGGTGTATCCACCAAGTTTATAAACACATTTTGCTAGCTTTTGTTGGCAATGTTGCCCCACTGTTTCCGGGGAACAGTAAAACAGTAAAATTCCCACCCCCGAACATATATGCAAGGGGTTCTATTTGGATACATTTAGAACACTTCTAATGATAAACTTTTCCTTTAGGTAGGGCTCTGTTTTGTTTTTCACTTGCTCTCCTTGACTTTTCCCATTCTTAGATAAGGCAGTGAGAACTGCATGAGGTATATTGGCATAATCAGTAACACCAGCGTGTCTGGACCTCAGGAGATAAGTCTGCACTGTATCAGCAGACGGCACCTAAGAATGCTTTTCAAAGAAAAAAAAGTTCCCGCTATCTTTTCAAGGGAGCTTCCTTCTGTTGTCTTTACTGGAGGTCAGATTGCTGGTCGGCCTCCTCCAGAGATGGAGAAATTCCTCAGAAGACCCCTTGGACTGCATTTCAGTTATATAGCAGGCTACACTGCCAAGCTATCCTGTGGCTTCCCAGAGGTGACGTGGTTTTGGAATCCCTTCTGCAGGTAAAAAGGAAAATCCTCCTTCTGGCAGTCCAGGGTGGAGAATGTGCCTAAAGGCATATCTAATTGATTTAGAGAGAGAGTCGAATGCTCTTTGTAAATAGTGTTTGCACAGTATAAATCTCTCATAAATAAGGCATCCTGAGGAATGTGTTAATCAGCAAGGAGTTACAGGGCAACATCAATCTTTAGTGACCAATAGCTGCAAAAGAGAAAACATTCAGAATAATTGGATGTTTACAGGCCTGAATGTTCAAAAGTTTATTTCACAATTAATGATGCAAAATAAGAATTCTAATTTTCAGAAGTGTTGCTGGACGCTAACAGTTTGAAAATCAGCTGAGGGGGTCTAAATAAGATCTCTTGAGCTTAACCTGTTTTTAAAAATAGAGCTGCTATTAAGATAGAATAAGACGGGTTGGAAAAACTCCAGGATTATTCAAATGCCAGACCCCGTTCTGGGTTTGGGCCTTGTGTAAATTTTGTTTGGTGTTTCCCAGGTCCATGAGATGTGATGTATCTGCCATTCTTGTGGGAGATCCTGTAGTTCATACCATTTTATCGTTCTTTCAGAGATCTGGAGTTCATCCACTATTTCCTGCAGAGAAAACCTTGGTAAAAATCATGTAGAGAATCCTAGTAAAAAGGACAGCATTTGGGTAAAAAATAAGTTATAAGTCTTATTCGAGCGAGCTAATAAAGACAATCAGTTATATCTTTATTGATTCCGGTTTATTTCCTATATAAAATAAGACTTTTTGCAGCCTTTGATAATTTAAACACTTACCAGAATCTTTCACTGTTGTTATTGGGGGGAGCCGTAACAGTGTATCGTTGTTAGTTTAAGAATGAGAAGTTCTGTTACTGTAAATGGCAGAAAATTCAGAGAAAAATATGAGTAGAATTTAACCATTGTTAAGTGTAATTAATATATATGAAAAAAATCAAATGTTTGTTTTTCAGTTTCCTATCACATTTTCCATCTGTTCCCTGCAAAACTTTAAAAGTTGCCCTTCCTCTGTGCAGTTTTGTAATATTGCTATTCACAGGAAGTGAGAGGAAGAGCTTTATGAGGGATATGTTACAAATAGACTGCATGTAGGTGTTTGGATAAAATAGCAGGCCTCAGATCTGATCTGGTATAAATGGAAGACTCTTCAGTGGAAGTGTGCAGTTCAACTTGTTTGTGAGCTGCTGCTTCATCTTGCACTATTGATTATTTGTGTACAAATTATTGTTATTTCTTCCTAGTGCTTTTCATATCTTGATCTCAAAGCACCTTATCAAGCAGCAATAAAGTTCTTTACACTTTTTAGACTGATAATTGTAAGTACAATCTGTGCCTAAGAAGTAATTTTGTGACACAGGCCAAGAGTGGGGAGCAGAATTCACTGGTGTGCTGAGCCAGCTCCCTGTATTTCCAGTCCAACATACCATCAATATTTTGCTTCCCAGCTTCCCAGAGAAGACGAGAATTTCATAAACATAAGGAATAAAAGCAAAGGCCTCAACACCTTGTGAAAATAAGAATAAAGTGATCATTTACAGCTTTGGTTCTTCATTGCAAAGAGATTATTCATAGGACTCATGAATGTGACAAGAACATAGAGGCACCAGTGGAGTGCATTGTTCTGCTCAGCTTTCCCTCAGCAACAGCAGGAACCCAAAATCCCAGCACGGAGAGGGCTATTACTCACATAGTTCTGTAACAGCAAGCACTGAGGTTACTACAATGTATACATAGCAAGGCCATAGATACCTATCTGGGGCCACAGAGAGTCTTTTAAATTTTTCTTCCACCACTGAATCCAGCTAGAATCTTCTAGTGTGAAATTAGAGATGAGAGCCAAACTTCCTCTTCTCTAAACATTTCCCAAGATTGATGAGCTCAAACTCTGCATCAGGATCAACATCCAAGTTTTGCAAATGGCATCTGTCTTACTAATTAGCTGATCCAACCCCCGAGATCTCAAACTATGAATAGAAATATTCCATGACTTGAATCTATCTCCAGTCCAGCTACAGGATGCTCACTCTGTCTCTTACTGCTTACAGATTTTATTTTTCAGAAAAGTTAAAGAAAAAAAAAAGTCAGAAAAGCAGACTAGTTGAAGTGATTTCATTTTTTCCTGAAGGCATGAATCTATCCATTCACAAAGCTTTCCTCCCTCTCGTGTGATATCCTGCCTCCCCTTCCCCAGCCCACAGGTATAATAACAAAACAGCCTTGCAAGATGAGCCTTACAAATTCTATGAACACAAACCTGTAAATCTGGCACTTGAACAACCTCTATTATTTTTAACTGCTTTTGTGTAAGACAAGAGGCTAAGTAAAGAACAGGATGTTTTGAACGTTGAACTCTGGTGCATTACCTAATACTGTTGCTACAGATTTCATGTAATTTCTCTGCAGGTGTCAAAGGCATCGTAGAGCCTATTACTGGGACATTAGACAACATTTGGCATATATAAGCCTAGCGCGCTTACTGATAGTTCTTTGATGAACTACCACAGAAATGCCAAGTTGTGCTACAATTTCAATCAAAATACAGCCTATTCTTGCAGTCCTTTTAGATTTCGTTTGCTTTTTAAATGACTGTTGAAAGGATACTTAATACACTTCTGTTACTCCCCCCTTCTTTTTAGGAGGTGCGTGAAGTGAGCAACCCGTGTGTTCCCTGTAATATGGGGCTCTTGCCTCTTCCTTTTGCAGGACGAATGAAGTAAGGAAGGATAACTGCATCCCACTGCCCTTGGCAGGATTGCTCTGTAGCCGCGTTCTGAGCTGCTAGTCTTGTCTGAATCCCTCAGGGAGCTTCACTGATATAGAAAGTAATCCTTCCAAACAGTGCAGGTGTCAGAGCTCTATCTGCATAAGGAGGAGGCTTGGCAGAGTCTCGTGTGGAAATTTACCCAACATCTGCCCACACAATAGCTGGCCGGTGTTGTCCTTCCTTTTGTTTTCAGGTGCACTGAAATTTGCATAGAAGAAAAAATCAAGAAAAGAAGTGGATGCAAGATTCTAATGCGCAGTTAAAAGGAAGTTGTATTTGGAAATGTGAAGCATCATTTCTTCTACAGGCAATTTTTCTTTAATTTTACCTGATGTCTTGCAAGAGGGCATGCTGAGTTAGGGGGACCGTCAAAGAAAGAAGGTATTACCACATTTTAGTAAGATTATCAGTTGATTTTGTCTTTTTTTTTGAATTTTTTCAGTGGAATTGTCCTTTGTGGTCGTACTAATGATAAACCTGAGGTTAAATATACACTTATGATGCACGTGTAAGCAAGGACTTGAATTTACATTGTAAAAACGTGAATAAAACTAAAGTGGAAGCACATCATTGTTGGGAGTTTGGAGCACTGAGAGGGGCAATTCCTCTCTCTCTCGGTGATTCATTTTCAGCACCCTTTTCATGCTTCACTCATTTTATGTCCTGGCTCCTAGATACATTCCTCCATGGTCACTTAGCTTTGTCTGCTATCGTCTTACCATCACACACGGTTCTTTACAGACAGCTATTATCAGCTTTATGCTCACTTATTGTCAAATTAGTGTCATTATTGTGGTGGATGAGCTAAGAACTGTGCTGTTCTTGGTGTCCCCTGAGTATCGTCTTTCCCTTGAGCCACTGATTCAACACTGGGTGGGAAAAGTCACATTCCTAACTAAACGGAGCTACTATCTAATGAGACTTGTCCGTGTTGCCTTTGTGCATAGAAATGCTGGCCGTTGAAAACACCTGTTCGGTTACCCAGTTCGTATTTCCATCAGTCTAAGGCAAGTTCCTGTTGTACATTTACCAGTGCATTGGCCAGCCTAATTTTAAATAATCAGTCTCTGAGGTTATTTTGATCCTCTTCTTGCCATCCTGATTTGATACACTTGTTTTGAGTCCATTTTGTCCAGCTGTAAATGATTGTACATGGCATAAAGCAATGGAGAGCATACTTGGAAAGGGGAGGAGGGAGGGAGGCGGGTAGCATAGGCATGGGCTTGAAACCAAAACGAAATATTGAAATTAGAAACAGTGTGCCTCCTTCTGGTGGACACATAAGAGCTAGTGATGTGACACTTTTTCCTCTTGCCTGACCCTTTTCTCATTGCAGATGCTTCTTTGCTGGGGGTTTGCTGTGATTTCTTGTTGCCCTTCATCTAAAGTAACGATCTCAGACTTGTGCCTCCAAAGTTTGAAAGCTCATTATAAAATTTGGCCCCAAGAATACTCACATTTACTTTAATTGTTTCATTATATATGCTTACGTATGTTCTTCTTAATCAGAATCTGAGTGCCTTGTAACTTGCAGGACTGATTTACCCTGGAGAGAAGGGAGCTTACTATCCAGTCAGTGGGGTGCTCGGGAAAGTCAAGTCCCGTATAAGACTAGCTGTTATATTGCCCGGCCTAATGGCTTTATTTCAACTCTATTGATATTTGATTTTTTTTAAAGCCTCCATTCCTTAAATCATATGACACGTCGAGAATCAGCATTCCTTTTTAAAAATAAAACTTTCATACACTTAAGTTGAGTTGGGAAGGTTTAAAAGTATGAGTTAAAAGCCCATCAAGTAGGAAACAAGAAAGGACCCTGCATATATTCTTTGGAAAATCTTAAGACTATTTTCATGGAGCCTCATGATTTTTTGCAGCTTTGAGTCACAATTTTTGGAAATTTGGAACAGCTGACAATATTTCCAGCCATTTAAGGTGCTACCATTTAACCTAGATTGTACCATTGCCAGAGGATAGCTGCTCTGGCAACAGAGAGTCTTTGTAATGCATAGCCCATCTTTTACAGTGCATAGCACAATGGGGCCTGGAGCCATTGTTGAGAATTTTAGGCACAACTGCAATAAAAACAATAAATAAATGAGGCATCTCATTCTACTCTGAGATATCTGTATAGAGCTGCTGTTAAAGTGCACATTTGCAAATAAAAGCAGCCTAAATTTAACTGTGACTCATTTACACTAAATCTGACCCATTTTTCTTCTATGTTTCAATTTAACACTTATTTATTTGGCACCGTTGGATGAGAGGGGAGGGGGAGCAGGCATTTTGGTCCTCAGAATTGCTATAAAAAAATTGGTGATTAGGAAAACATAGCTATAGTCAGCTGGAAGCTGGGTAGCTCATTTGAACCTACTATAAAAGAAAAGATCCTTTTCTCATCCTATTAAAACTCAGTTAGCAACGGCTGTGTAGGCGGCAGGAGATCAGAAATGAATGTCCAACTTGGAGTTTGTACAACTGGGGTCAGATCCAAAGCAAACTGCCTGATTAGCGAAACAATTTGTATTTTACAATGACAGCAAATAGGTAAATCTAAAGCGAGTCAGGAAATCCTACAGGATTTGGAATCAGAGCACTGGCTGGTTTGCAGGTTGCACTTTGATTAGAAGGCGTCATTGCCTCTGCTTTTTCACACTCCTATTCCAGTGACATAAACAAGAGGGATTCAATCTGCTGAGGGTATTTCTCTCTCTCTTGTTTTTACAGTCTGCATGTAATGACTAATTGGCTGTGTTTTCCCAGCTATTTTATGTTTCTCTTGCTCTGGTTACAAGTCGTACTAAACTAGTATATCCGCAGGGACCTATAGACAGCCAACATTTTCAAATGATATGCAGTATTCCCCTTTCTTTTTAAGTGTAAAACATTTACAAGTAAATTTACAAACGCATTAAGAACATTTCCCTGGCCGACTATTAGTGTTTATTTCTTCCCTTTCTTCTTCTGGGAGCTAACACCTCGCAGCCCCTCACCTTTCGCACACTGCTCTCCCGTTATTTGTCCTCTTCCCTCCCGGTTCCCCCGCCTTTCCCTCCTCTCCCTCCTCCTCCTTTTTTTTTCCAGCTTAGCAGCACAAATTTCTGTTTGTGCCAGTGGGGCGGCCTGGCGAGACCGCAATTGCTCTACCCCACAGATTGACGAGCCCTCAGATGCCGATTTACTGTACATGGCAGCCACGCTGGAGCCGAGGCACATCTGGAGTGGAGTAAGCTTACTCAGAAACAGGGGCCAGCTCCAGCCGGAGCCAGTGGAGCTGAGCGCGGCGCTGAAAGGCAGCCCTCCTGCCTCCCCCTTCCCTCGTCCCTGGGTGGATTTCCTAATGTAAACAGAGGCGAGGGGGGAGAGCGCAGTAACTCTTTGCTGCGTGTTTGTCATTTACTGTTCTTTATCTGCTCGAGGTCAGGACAGAGCTTTAGAAAAACAGAAGCGTTGCTTTGCTTCGAAATAGCTAAAAGGCAGCGCTGCTAAAGGGAAAAAAAGAAAGGGTTTTTCTTTTGTGTTTATTTGTTCCACTTTATGGTAATTTGGGGGATAATTTCATTATCTGCAGCCAAATTGAAAACAAGCTGTTGTCTATGCTAATGATACCAGCGTATTATTTTATGTGCAGTAGGCGTGGAGCTCTTTAAACCACAAGTGGACTGAATTTCTGGTTACAGCTGCACTGCTTTAACCTTTTTTTTATAGTCGCAAAATGAGACTTTCCTTTTATTATCTGGAAACCGAAAGGATTATGGATGGCTGCTTTGTGTTACAAAATGGCACATACCTTTCCACGGCCTGGTGCCAACCTGCTGTCCAGTGAACGCGTTTTAGCTACATTACTGCAAAGAAAAATCATGCTCATTTTGGGGCAGATAGATAGATAGGCTGATTTTATAATCAAATCCGTGGGACCACTGAACTCCAGTCTCTGTAAAGAAATAGATTTTTGAACCGTTCACTGGCTGCCAGCAATCTTGATGGGTACTCTGTAACTCTTTTCAGGTTTAATATGGGTTTTGTTTCTTGTTTTTAAATAGTAAAGTGATAAAGTTTGTAGGTTAGTGTTGAGATGACATTAAAATGACAAGCATGCAATTAAAAAAGGCATTACCTTACTCAGTAGTCCTCACAACCTAATGGATTTTACAGTGAAAAGGAGAGAAAACAAACATCAGAAAGACAGCAGTGAGGACTTTGCTACTGATAACATATTGATGCATGCTATGTTGACTTAGCTGTCATAGTATTTTACCATAGTAAAATTCTTGTTCAGGTGAAAGCAATGGTTTAGTAGTAGGCAGACGGTTGAACAATTCTGCTCAGTTAATTTATGAATTAACTAGTGTGTGTCAGCCCCCCAAACATTTTTTGTACAGGAATAGAAAATCTTTCACTGGTCACTGTACCTTTTTCGTGGGTTGTAGCTTCATTGTCTCCTCTCAGTTCACAAGTCATGCTCTATAGTTCTGCCTTTTGGTGGATTAAGTTGTGACCTTACATATGAGAAGGTGGCTCCCATTAATCTTGATGGGAGCCTGGCCTATATATCAGGAGAATTTGGCCTGGGCAATGAGTGAGGTAACTCCCAGCGTGGCTGGGCAGCAGTTTTTGCATGATGATAGTGCAAGCTGCAACAGTGCATCCCCTCACGGAACTCTTACGACTCTTATGATTGCTGTTTTGTCATTTGTGCTGAAATGCAATAATATTTGTATAAGAGAAAGCAATGTAAGTTGCATACTTCTGTATTATTGTTTTTAATGGATGCTGTTTTGGATGATTGTAATAATTTCCTATAATTATATTTTACTATCCCGCATACTCAAATCCCAGTAGAAGAGGGCCAAAATTCCTCATGAACCACCTTGGCAAGGCAGGTGTAAGAATCCTTCTCATTTAGTGAAGCATTGGGCATTACTTCCCTAGGACTGCTTAAAACCACCAGAGATGAAGCTCAGTAAGGAGAGGACTGACTGTCTGGTGTCGGTGTTCGTCAGTCCAGAAAGAAGGAACAGTGCTCCTCCAAGTTCTTGAATGACCTTTCTGTGCCTGAAACCAGATGCATCATGGCTCCAGGGATACATCCAGGGATGGTACACGTTTTGTGGTAGGACTCTTGCGAGCTAAGTGATTACCAAGGTAGATAAAAAGGTTTATTTTGGATGGAAAGATCAATTTGGAAAAAAAACCAAAACCCATATTCCTGCACAAAAAAGCTGATGGAACCGTTCTCAAAAGTAAAGATAAATGGCAAACTTTAGAGAGACCTTGGCAGCTTACTGAAATCTAAACTTTTCACGGGGACGGTTAGATTTCAGCTAAGTTATGCTGGAGCCCTGCAGGGCTCCAGAGGACTCCTGCCTGGCAGACAGACTGTTGCTCAACTCCCGATCTGCCGGGGCAGAGGATTGATGGCCTGTCATTGCAGGATGGCCCACCAAGTAGCCTACCTTTGAACTAGAGACCTCAGGGCTTCCAGGTTTCAAAACTGGGACAACAGTTATTTTGAAACTTTGTTGATATGTTTTGATATGCATTGGAAATATTTTGATTTCAAAGAATTAGCAAATCCTGACTCCAGAAAATGTTCCATAGAAGTTTTTTGAACAGCTCTATTCCAGACTAAGTTTAATGACCTTGAAGGGAAAAAATAAAAGCTTCCTCCATAAATAAAATGGAAACAAAACAAAGTCCAGTGAATAACTCTGAAGCAAGGTATCTCTGACCTTATTTACTGGGCATCCCTACCTGTAATCAGTCTGGTGTCCTTGGACCTCCAGTAAACCAGTCTGGGTTCTGTCACACAGCTCTAACCTTAATTTTAAACATGATATCCTGATAGTAATTGTTTAATTTTTTCCCCCTTTTCCATTTAGTGCACATTTGAAGTTGATTCAACTCCTTGTTTTGCACTAACGCCAAAGGAGTTCATGATGTCTAGAAATGAAATCTTCTTGGTAGATGACTATGTATCCTGCTGGTTATGCTATTGTGATTATATTAATAGCATGTTCTCCAACTTAAGCAATGTGCAGGTGCAAAACTCTCCTTCAGCAGTACATAACTCTTTCATCTGCCATTTCTTGCCAGTAGATTTCCTGCCCATATGAATGTTTCTTGTGAAATTTCTGGAGAATAGCTGCTGGGGTTTTGCCAGTTGTAAAAAAAAAAAAAAACACACACACACACAAAAAACAAATAGACAAACAACCCCCTTCCAAAGCTCAACAACCTCCCTGCCCCCAATCCTGTCTCTTGGAAACCTCCGCTATTCGTAGTAAATGTTCTACGTGTAACAAAAAAAAGACCAGTCATGAAAAAATAAACATTCTGGATTAATGTAGCAAAGGTAAAAGTAAAAAATTACTGGAGTTGCACGGTGCCAATAATGTCACCAGAGCCTACCTGTGTATTGATATATGCCTTTGGCTCATGTGGGTGCATCACTTTAAATATATGCCTATGCCTGTCCTTACTCAGTGAATTGAAAGGAGAATTTGCCATGGCAAGTAATAATTGGTTTTTAAAGAGACTTCAATGCAGCATTTTTCTTCAGGCAAATAAAACTTTGGGACATGAACACATGCTAAAGCAGCAGCACTATTCCATTATTCCAGTGGGCTTCATGTATTGCGACCGTCATCCAGAAATGAAGGCAGAAGAGCACTTTGACAAAGGGAAGCATCTTACGTTTTTGAGAAGTGTACCAGCAGCTGTTAGTCTACAAAAATATATATGTGTGAGAAAGGGTCAGTTAAACTAAGTCAACTATTAATATTACACTTTAAAGGGCAATATATATCTGTAACATCTAAAGAAACTGAGAAATCTGCCTAAAAGTAAAAAAGAGACTTCCAGCTTCAAGTGTGTCATTTCCTTTCAATGTGATTATTTACATTATATCTGTTCTATGCGTTGTGCAAACTATGTTGTTGACATTTGAACGGTGTTTCAGTGTAAGATTATGGCATTTGTGAAACAGTTAAAACACCGACATTTGTAATATTTTAGACCCCAGCATAAACTGTTGTACTTTGAAAAATTATTATATTGTATCTCTTTTGCCTCCTTTCAGTGTTTTGTTTTGTTTAATCAGTAGAGGATTCATTGAACAGGAACCTGCCATTTGTTTATTGGCGTTTCTCAGAAGAATAAGAACAGTTGTCGATTATATATTTCTCCAACAAAAATATATGCTCAATACTTAAATGTTCAGTTTATAATTCCACCCCAAATATACATGTATCCTAAAAATAAACCACAATAAATGTTAGACTAAGCAAAAATGAAGAAAGGCAAAAGAAGGAAGCAGAGAAAAAAAGGGAAGAATTGTGAAAAGGAAACCACAAAAATAAAAATGCAGGCAATAAGGAATATATTGGATGTGGAAAAAGAGCTTAAAGATACAGTCAGGAGAGAGAAAGGAAACTACCTACAAAATAGTTGCAAAATCAGAATTTATTATTACCAGACAGGTGGAATTATGATCACAGTCATTGCAGTCAAGTCAGGTGTACTGAAACACAGCAAATAAAAAACAAAGGGCTTTTAAAAGTCCAGGATTAAAGAAAGATTCCCAAGTATTTCAGAGATCGTTGCTTTAGCCCTTAATGATAAATAATCACCTCTGATCAGACTTTATAAAGGCTTTATATATAGTCTCTATAAATTTTAAATAGCATTATAGAAATAAGACTTCGGATTTTCTGAAGAACGATCCCTTTCTCTCAGCTTTTTCTGAAGGAAAACAACTGACTTGGGAATACTATTTTGCGAAAGAGAATCTAACTCATTTAGGATCAGGCTGATGTTTTGAATCACTATAAATTTAAGAAGCGTTTTGGTTGGGGCTCCAAGCTGGACCCATCTCTAATTCTGGGAACGTAGTGCATCTCTCATGCAGAGCATGACTGAAATGCACCAATTTAAATTATTCCTGTATGTGTCCTGAATTTGGACAAACTTGATGCCCTGTAGTAGAATCCACACAACCACAGGACACAGTTGGATTTATCGGCAAGCGTGTAGAGCTCTTCTTAATCACAGTGGATTGTACAAGTGTAACAAAGGGCAGAATTGTACTTGCTATTTTTCATTAATTTTATTAAAGTAAAGCTCAGTTGTGGAACGAATGTGTTCTTCATTAGCAAAAGCACTCCCATATTATTTTTCCAACAAAACTTGCAAAATATTACGTTACTTTTTGGTGCAGTGAACTACTGAACTACCACTTCCTAACAGAAAAGAGCTGTAATTGAATCACTAGTAAAAGGGGCAGGAAATTAGATAAAAGGGTAACACTAGTTTTACATACCCAAATGAAAAGGTGTTAGTTTTAAATACATAGCCTTCCAATATAGTTTTCAAATCTTAAGAAGTGTCCGACTTTTGTTACTGAAATTCTGCACTAAGTTAAGTGACAGTGCTGCTTAAGTAATGCAAGTGGCTATCAAAAAAGAGAGTGAAAATTCTCATATCCTGGTAGGCATCGTGGTATCTTTGAAACTTCGGACTTGCATGATTGTAGCATGATTATTGGTAGGGTAAAGATATATTTTATGATTATTATGTAATAAGACACTCTTCAGCAGAAGCCAGCATTGTAACCAGATAAATATTCTTGCTTGTGTTGCCTGAAAGACTCTGGTAGAAACAGCTTTTTAAATCTGTATAACAAACATAGCGGAGAGAAGACCGTTTTGAACCGTCACTTCTCGTAGTGAGGAGGAGTTGTAAAATCATGAGAACATGCCAACGGAGTGGGTGGGAATTATCCCAACTAACTGTAGCCACCTGTTTCAAGAGTATACCTATTTTAAGTTTCCTTTACCATCAGTGGAGGAAGAGAGATCTCCATAAGGTGAGCTGTATTTTTAGCTCCTTAAATTGTCGGATGCTGGAGTCTCTCTCTTTTTCTCCGTTGATTATAAAGGGCATTTAGGGTTCCTACATTCCATAGGTAGCTGCTGCCATGCAGCGCCCATAGTTAAGTGGGATGGAGCTGATGATACTTCCAGTGTGCAGTAGGACATGGAATTACAGAGCTAAATAACAAATGCACTTCTTAGTCCACTCTAGGAAATGCTAAAGTAAACTTCACTAGGTTAGCACTAAGTTAAACCCCACTGCCAGGAGAGGAGGAGAGAGAGGAAAGAGAGCGCATCCTGGGTGAAGAAATAAAACATTTTCTCAGATGCTTACTCAATAGTATTGTGCTTCAGGCTCAGGATGTTGCTTCATTGTCAAGTGGCTGATCTTTCCTTGTCATGCTTTCCTATTGTTCTCAATTCCTTAAATAATCCTGGCTTTCAGCTGCATTTCTCATCCATTTAATTCATTTTCAAAAACCCTGAAAAATAGAGATTAGTTTAGCAGATCAGGAATGAATTAGAAAAAAATGTTACATAATGGGCCTATTTAAACTACACAGTAGCAACTTACTTTTACATAGTAATAAAGATGCAGTTAATAGTTCCATTTTATTTAGCTACTAAATTCTGATTACGTTTCTGCTGCTTTATTTCAGAGATTGACCCCAGTGCAACGACTGCATTGTTCTTTGCTCGTTAATCACTATTACTTCGTCTCCTTTGAACTGTTGTGAAGTTTCAGAACATCAGCAGTCCTTTGGCAGACAGATGAACGTGTTGATCCATTAGATCTTTCAGGCTGTATGGTTTAGACAAACTTTTACTATTATAATGGCTTACAGACATTAGAGGCTTATCTTGGGGCTTCACTGTGCAGTCCATATCACAGCAGCTCTTAGGTAGCACTCCACTGATGTCAATTTGTTCTGTGCAAATAGTGCAAGAATAGCATAGTGCCAGTGATTATACAGACAGCATTTGTCAATAGTTTCCAGATCAGTATACTTGAAGTTAAAATAGGAAATAAAAATGGTATTACATGTTAACATCTCAGGTATGTTTTGAGAAATATATATATTTTTTTCATTTGCATTCATACCGTATACATCCTTATGAGATTATATGCTACCAGAATGTTGCAACAAACCTCCTCCTTGAGCTGGAGTCTGGTATCATTACAAGGTCTACAATAGTTGTGGCAGTAGGACATATGCTACTGGTTATAGACACACTACAAAATTCTTCAGCCAAACAGCAGTCCAGTACAGCAATTATACTAAGACAAATGGAAGGGTCGGGGCCAATTATGCTAGCATCTTAATATTTATATAGGGGTTACAATAACCATTATAAACACCACTTTTTTCCTGTTTGTGCATTTTTCTAACGAACAGTCTTGCAGTTTAAGACTACCAGTAAAATCTCTCAGCCACCTCCGTTTGCCCACACTTTGTAGTCACTAAATTGCTGTAAAAGACAGCTTTATCTAAATTTCACCAATTAGGTTCCTGGTAATCCACGGTTCACCTTTTTTACTAAGTGTACTTGCTGTATCTGATGTTTGGTGGTCGTAATTGTAACGTATCTTTCTGTATCTCATCAGTCTGCCTTTACCTTTTTTGGAGCAGCTTCTGCCAGTACATTACCCACCTTGTACCTCATTGTCCAGGGTGTTCAGACTCCGAAAGTCCAGAAATCCACTAGTTTATTGCCCAGAGTAGTAATCCACTTTTTAAAGTAATTGACATTGGACACTGTCAAGGTAAGGTAACTTACTCGTCGATCTAGTTATGCATATGTCTATGTGAATTTGTAAGGTGCTTCCTGAAACTTCTTGCTGAGCTGTGCAAAGGCCTTGCAATGATCCTCTTCACAGGGCTGTATTTTACTCTCATGAGAGTAAACCCAACTACTCCAGTGTTTGTAAATGGACTGTGTAACTGCACAAACATGAGTTCCAATTTAGTTTAAAAATTCAAGAGAGCATTTATGAACAATATTTGCATGTTCTCCCATCTTCAGTCAAAGCACTGCCTATATCATTGCTTTTGAGTAGCAATTCAGACTAACGTAATAAATGATCCACTGTCACTGAATTTGAGTTGTCACCATGGACAGTTTACTTGGTTTTCTCAGCATTTAGAAATGGTATTTCTCACCTCCTCCACACAAGTCTTTTCACCATCCTGCCAACTTGAAGGGAAAAATAACTTCATTCTGGTTTGAGGTGTTTCAAAAGTTATGTGAGGAGAAGCTGAGTTTTTTTTTTTTTTTTTTTCAGAAACATTAGCTCAAGTATGCACCTCCCTTCTAAATAAGCTACATTTTAGGAAGCATTTATGTAATCTCTCTACAGCTAGAATGTTCAGAAACATTCACATTTTAAAATGCAGTCGCACTGCTAGGTCTCTACAGCAATGTCTGTGTGTAGAGCTTAACCTTTGCAAAGGTCCAAAAGGCCCTTGCCA
The DNA here is from genome assembly GCF_040807025.1 of Struthio camelus. Lineage (NCBI taxonomy): Eukaryota > Metazoa > Chordata > Aves > Struthioniformes > Struthionidae > Struthio > Struthio camelus. The sequence continues at coordinate 140,735,817 of NC_090943.1, read as the reverse complement.
TGGTTGGAGCGGGATTTATTTTAGCACCTGATAGTTATGTGTCTAGCCGTCTTACTTTTCTGAAGTCCTTCTACAGTCAACAGTGCGTAACAGAGCGATCTGTCCCCCAGGATGCGTGTAGAGATGTCCATCTCTGCTGATTATAGAAGAAGCATCTCTCATCTAAGGATCTTACACTAAAAGACTTATGAAATTAGGTGAGATTCATCCTTCCGCTGATGTTCATATATAAAGCTTCTTAAATGTTAATTCCCAGAAAGTGACCTTTCAGTCTTGACTTGATATCTGACCAAGTGACTTGAGCCCAGACTCCCTGGCATTTCCCACTGTGCTGCCTGGATGTGAAAAGGCACAAGGACTCACGGCCAGAACAAGAACATCTACTAACTGTGCTGTGTTCATATGGACATCAACACTGCAAACCAGTATTATGCAAACAAGCTCTTTCCCTTAAAAGAACTGCTTATGCTATTAATTCTCTTAGGTCTGATATTCTTCAGCTTTGCACCTATTGACAACTGTTCTTTACTGGTCTGGCTATTTGAAATGCAAATACCGTCTGCCTCCAATACCTTCTCTCTGTAGAGAGGTCCACACATGAATCCAAACATCACAGTCAATGCTGAGCTGGTAAAAAAGGAACCAAGTATCTCTAGTTCACTGTCAGACTAATACCTTCACTACAAAAGTTTAAGAGTTCAGTGTACAGTAAACTCTGAAGTTTACCTATCCTGGTTTTGATACATCAGAGCTGGATAACTCAGTTTGGGAAAAACACAGCTAGTGCAAAACATGTATATACTAAGCCCTGGACTGAATTCCCATTTGAAAAACTTTGTACAGAGATTTCTGTAGAAAACAGGAACAGTGACAGACAAGGCATGGCCTAGTGCTTTTTGAGTTATACAAACCAAAGTACTTTGCTGAAGGCAATGATGTTAGTGGCATATGAAGAAAGATGAGTCTGTAGTCCCAATAATTCTCCATGAATAATTGGGAAACTTTGTGCATCTGGTCAGACCCAAAGTCTGTCTAGGCTAACATCTTGTCTTTGACACTTCCTGTTCTTTTTCCATATTATTCTACTTACATTTCAATTACATCCAGAGTTCCCAGTCACATCAAGACTCTACTGCTTAAGCATATGGTAAAAGACATTCTCCGCCCCAAAGAATTTACAGTCTGAAACTGGGAGAATCTCCAAACTATTGGCACTTACCCTATTGCCATAAAATGACATATCTTAAAAGTTCAGTCTGGCAAAAGATCCTAAGCATCTACTTAAGAGGTGCTGAGTGACCTCATTTAAACCAATCCTTAGGATTAGGCACAATATTTGTTTAAAGTATTTTGAGATCCTAAGATATAAGAAGCTTTAGAAGTGTGAAGATTTTTTTAACTGGCTTAATATGTTTTTGTGTTTATTTGTAGATGTAGAACTTACGCGGTGTAAAATTTGACAGCTAAGACTAGTCATGAAATTTCTCCAGGAAAATAAAAACCTGTTAACAATTTGCTGACATTCATGAAAACCCCTAAATGCTTCCAAATCTGCTTCCAGGTATTCATATGCAAGAATTTGAAGTCTTTTGCATTGCAAATATTAGCAAATGTTTTTTAAGTGATGCTCACTTTTCTCACACCGTTTATATAAGAGCTTTCCGAGTAGCAGCAAATTCTAGTCCTATTAAATTTCAGTTCACCTTCTCCCTGGTACTTGTGCCAAAAATGATTTTTTTGGAGATATTTTATAGACAAATTCAAGAATATATGTCAACCGTTAAGGACCTGAATATAAAGTTACACACAGGAAAATATGCTATTAATAATAACAAACCCTGTGTGCTTTAGTCCTGTGAGCACTTCAATCAGTTTACCAATCATTTTATTTGACTAGAGAAGAATGGCATTTCGCTAACTTTTGAATTTCTCTGTTCACATGTGAGGAGCACAGCAAATGTAAAGAAAATAAGTAATTCACTTCGGAGTCTTGGGTTAATTACCGATGGCTGTTTTGGATAACATTCTGTTTAAGGCAGCCACTGAATTTTTAAGGTTTTTTTTTTAAGCCAGCAGCTTTTTGTTTTGCAGTCCTAATGCTTTTCTATGGGTTTATTTCTAGGATATTCTACCTAGTTTAAATTTAGTAATCGGAAGAGGGTAAGCGCAAATGGGAAACAGAGAGAAATTTTTGCTTTCTTTCTTTCTCTTGTGAATAGCAAGTTTGTCGAGTCCATTCAGGTGTGTCATGTCCAGCAGCTTTAATAATTTAGTCTCATTATTCATTAGTTCACTTTGAGGTTATAATGGTATTTACGGTTTTGCTTCTTAGCAGTTCTGCCCTATCTTAGCCTAAAGAGTGCAGACCTGGGCCAGGCAGGGAAATAGGAACATTGCAAGTTTGCAGTTAAGTAATTTCAAATGAATTCGTCTGGAAGATTGACTATTTCTCCTTATTTCCCCTCATTCATAACGCCTTTCATTCCCTTTTCCCCAGCCTCTCCTTCTGTCCTTGTGAACTTTAGCGCCAAGCCTTTTGGATTTCTAAAATTTGTTCACACCCTGGAGATTCCCTGAAGAGAAGGAGCACCCTTGGCACCCTTGGTGCCTACTGCAGTGCAGCTCAAACAGGATCCAGCTCTTGGATCCTAGGAGCCTCTCTGGGGACAGAGGAGAGGGTATCAGCGAAACCAGAACCAAAATGCGGTGTTGTGAATTCCTCCTGACAGGTTGCTGTTCATGCCTTCCTAAAATGCTTCACCACGGCTTGAAGCAGCCTTAGTGTATGAGGTCTAGCTTTACTCCTCTGACCTTGCATCTTCCTCTCTCATTCACTCCCAGGACATGGCTTCCCTTTGGGAATTTCCAGGAGGGATAAGATAGTAGCAATTGTGTATACGCTGTGTATGCACTTAGAGGGTCCCTTCATATTTCCTTAGGCTGAAAATCAAGCCCGTTGTCTGCTTTAGTGTATACCGCTTTCTCCTTCAGCTGAGGTGAGGATTCTCCTGGGTCTGCTAGGTCTACTGGGGCTGAACTTGTTGCATTTTTTTGTCATTTATGGCCACCTTTTAATATGCTTTAAAACCTAATCTTTGGAGCAATGCAGTTGTGCCAAACAACTTCCCCAAATGCTCTGGGAAAAACAAGGAAATAAAAAGAAAAGAATCTCTGCTACTGCCTTGCAGAGCCTCTTTTCCCTGCCCCCAACATTCCTATAAACAACTTTCAATGAGGAGAGTGGGAATTTGGTGTGGAGAGCAGGGAAGAAAACATGAGCTCAGAGGAGGTGAAAGAGACTGGGGACTGCTGGAGCCTGTGAGGAGAGGCAACGAGCTGGAGCCTGGGGAAGAATAGCTCTGTCTGGAAAAAGCAAGAATGCAGAGCTGCTGGTGACTGTGGAGGGGTTGTCACTGCCTATGGGCCTGGTGGCCTGGGCTGCTGGGCTAAAAATCAGAAGCACATAGTTGCATAGGGAGCACTGCGAAATCTGTCTCCTCTTTTTATCTATTTATGCAAGGTATCGTGTTTATTCTCTGTATTTCATCCCCAAGGGTCTCTTCCACGGGGTGGAAGGATGCCTTAATTAACAGCAGCAGCAAGGGATAGCAGGGAGGCGGCAGCATGCGTGGCCTTTCCTGCCCTGCCGTTTCTTCGATCAAGGAAGTCACTTGCTCTTTCTTTCATCGTTCCTCCTCCTCTCTCCCTCCCCTATGTCCCAACTGCCTGCCCTGATGCAAGAGTTTGAAGGTCTGCTGGTGGTAGCTGTGGTGGCTGCAGGGAGGAGGGAATGGGGGAAAAGCAGAGGGAGTAAAATAAGTGTCAAGGAATTCATTGTCTGTTCTCCACCTGTTGTTATTCTGGTCCCAATCAACCTGCTAGCCAGGCTGGAGCCAGTGGCCATCTGGAAACACTGCTCTGTTTATAAACTTGGCATGAAGCAGCACTCCCGGGCCCTGACCTCCCACACAAATCTGGAAACAATTAGAGCAAGATGATAGGCAGGCAGGCAGGGAGAGGAGAGGAGAGAAAAAGAGCGCGTGAGAGAGGAGATGCAGAGAAGGAAAAACAGATAGACGGAGAGAAAGGGGAGTGTGGAGAAGGTGGCAAATGCTTCTGAGATGCAAATATTTATGCACGCCTTAAATGACCACTGTCCCATTAATTATTGCCCTTGCCAAAACGGCTTCTTTTCCATGAAGGCTAATGCTTGCCTCTGCACCTCCCCCAACAGCACAGCTTTTCCAAATTATATTTTATGTTTTACGCGGCTAAAAGTTTGCTTTTACTACTCCTAGGAAATTAAGCCGGGTCTGTTAGATCGACATGCTTTTAGACCCATGCACAGTCTGTATTTGGTGGTACTGAAAACTGGAGTCCAAGTATTGCAGCTCCCGCCCAGCTTTCCTAGGAATAATGTCTCTCTCTGCTACTCACACACCCCAGCACACTGCTTTCCAGCAAGAGCGGCTCCCAGTCGCTCGTTCTCCAGAGTGTGGGAGTCATTTGGGTTCAATTCTCTCAAGCCTTCTCTCGCCCCACCCTACCCACCCACTGTTATTGCAACTCGTCGTCGTCTTTACTGAGAAGGCTGCACTTTTCCTAGTCAAACCAGACCTTCAGTCACCGGGTTACTCCCTGGCTCCTCTCCGGATTTTGGACCCGTTCCCAGCCCAGCTCTCGCCCTGCAGGTAGGCAGCCTGCCCGTCATCAACCTGCTGCAGTGGAGCCTTGAGGGGAGCAAGGAAGAGCCACAGTTCAGCCCAAAACAAAACTATGCGTTTCCCTTTCCAGATGCATGGTGCAGGCAATCCTGTCTGCACTTTGGGTGATTTTACAACATAACTAGTACAGATGCCAGTGTGTTACTTCATTTCTCACAATGTGTCCTTTCAGTGTGAGAGCTCTGCATGGGTGAGCCCTGGATGAGACAAGCCCGACATTCATTTCTGCTGGCCTGGCTAAAGGGAGGATCCCTTTTGGCTCACCTGACAAATGTGCTGCTTATACATCCTGAGACACCAAGCGATGTGTTTAAGGTGCAATAAAATACGGCTTATTCCAAGTCTGCTGAGCTGCTACTGGTGAAACTTTCTCTCAGCGTGCAACCAGAGACCCGTGTACTGCGCCAGGTATGGCCCCAGACAGCCACATTCACAACTGCCACTGATGCAGCCGGGCTCGAGCAGCTATAGCGAGAGCTCAGGATAACCCACAGCAGTTCATTGCCTTTTCATCCACCGGCCTTAGGACTGGACTACTATGCCTTGGTCATGGGGTGCACTGAAGGTCTGTCCACCCTGTAATTTGCTCATAAAAGTATAGCTCAAAATGCCCAAGGTCAATTTTTCCCTGACAATAGACTTGGTGCAACAGTGAAGATTTTGATGGATTTGCCTCTGGTGTATAGGTCAGGGCAGAATTTAGCTCGTCAGTTCTCACTAAAATGAGCGGAGTCACTCAGCTAGATTGCGCCATCCACGATACAGGCGTGGCCTGATAATGCTTATAATACCAGCAGTTACGAAGAAAAGGAAAGAGCAGCTACAAGAAGAGGGTTGTTTGAATTTGGCGGCTCCTAACGAGCAGTGTGTTAGGCAGAGGTAGTTGTGGTTTGATGGGGGAACAGTTGTGCCAGCTACAGAAGGCGCATAGGAGCCAATCTGTTTATATCGCGCTGTACAACAGTGTCTCAGTTATGTGATCCAGCCCTTATTTTCTCTGAAATGGCGAGCTACCGCTGTTGGATACACACTTAGAGTAGCTGTGGTCTAGTTCTTCGGGGCGCTGAAAATCTTCTGAAAGGTTCTTAAAAGGCTTCTTCACACAGCTCCCCTCGAAGGGAGTTCAGCGGTTCAGAATCATTAATCTGGATGAAATTCTGCTATGATAATTGGTGCTAACTGGCAGCTTTGTTTGCAGCCTCGTCAGACCCAGCGACTAGCTAAACAGAATGGGGAGGCTATAAACGTGCGTCTATTCTATAGATAAATACAGGACCTCAGGGTCAATTACTGCTAAACCAGCACTTTTCAGCACACTGTGTTCATGCACTGCCTCCTTCCCTTACCAGAAATTGGTGTTTCACAACAGCTGGTTACTTTTCTCAGATTTGCAGTAAGCATCAAGTTCTTACATTAATGTCTGGTGCGGCTACTCCTATGCTGACCCACTCAGGAATGCATTTTGTTTTGACATGACTGTGGAATCTTAAAGAAATACAAAATGCACAACATGTAGGCGTGTAAAAATAAATACAGGCAACCCACCAGACATGTCAGTGGCAAGTAGGCTAGAAGCAATTCAACCATGGGGCTAAGAAACAAATGGTTTCTTTATGTGGCTCTGGCTGTTCGGTAGCCGTACTTCAGAGCAATGTAATAGGTTTTAATGTTCGTAAAAACGTTCAGTCTGGTAAACCAATTTTTAGACTCTTACATAGTCTTGTTGAAATTGGATTCATTTGAACTGTAATATAAAATATTATGTTTACTTAACCCTTGTAAACTGATCTCCTTTGTCTTTGTGAACTTGCTGGGCAGTTAAGGACCTACATTCCTTCCACAGTTAATAAAATTTTGTATTTTTCTCTGTATTCATAAATTTAATTATACTCAGCCCTGGTTAATCAACAGCAAACTTTTTTAACACTGATTTTTTTAGATAGCTTTGTGTTCAAAATAAATAAGGTCACACATTAAGACTTTATATTTTATTACCGTTCCTAAAATCTGCTTAGACTTTTTTCTATCCGCAGCCCCGCAGATAGTGCAGCATGAATTGACTGAGGTCTGATGGTCCTAGTGATGCAAGCTTTAAATCGTATCAGAGACTCTGCTTTTTATAAAAGGTGATAATCCATTTCTGTCCTCGTTTTTGACTAGAAGTCCCAGTGATGTGAATGGCAGTTCCACATTTGAAGCTGCTCCTCTGTTCCTCTCTCTACCTATTTCCTGAATTTTCATCTGTCTAGCGCCAGGCCCCCAGAGACATTTCATACAGGCATTTCTATGTTACTTGCAAGTGGGCAAGAATAAACTACATTCCATATGGTCATTTAGGTAGTCTTTTTGCTACATGTACATTGCATTTCTCAAGGCACTGAGGATTTCCAAAACTACTTGAATGGTACAGTTGATGTTGATCAAAGAGTCCCAGATTTAAGAATTTATGAAGAAGGATTTTGACGTTTTCTGCCGGCAGTTCTGTAAGGAATACAGTGGCTGAAGTAGTGGTTATCAATCCTAAAGTTTTTTTTCTGGAGGTAGTTAGGAGTGAAATCTGTTTCCAGTCTTGAAATGAGATATAATTTGGTGTGCACTTTTGTTAATTAATCTAATGACGCATGCATGGCACTTTGTTTGTTATGCATGGATTGTCAAGCTCCTGGGTGCCATTTCACCCTGCTCTCACTGTGGAATATTAAACTAAGTGCAAGATTTGAGTTTTAACTAAAAATGAATAGTGAAAAGACATCATACTGTAAGATCAGCTTTCACCTCAGAACTGATTAATGATTAGAGAAAATAAGTATAAAAGGTCAAGCCTATCAATTTAAAAAAAAGTAGTAATAACAGAACTACTATTTCTTCAGTTCAAGCTTCCTGCTACTTCAAGTCCAGCTTGCAATCGCTTACACTAAGTGCTGTGTAAGGATTATGATGGCACTTTGTATAAAGCTGAATTTTACCAGGGCTCATTTTCAGTTGCGAATCAGATTACCTTTGTATAATTATAGATCTTAAGTGTATGCATTCAATATTTTGGTCCTATAAGAGAAGCTGTGCGGAGTTCTAGCAAAACTGCTACTGAAACGAGGTAAGAAAGTATGAGACCCTTTTGTATATGCATCTCTGCGTGTTATGGAAGCCCGATAGCTCACCTCAGACAAAGCAGCTATACTTGATTGTGCTTGGTGCTGCTTTTTACCCACTTTTAGGACAGGACTAATTGAAACACCAGGAGGCCAAGTGCCTTGCTCAAGGTCACCGATCGATTCGGTGGCTCTGGCTCAAATCTAGCTTTCAGCCTGGCTCCGACTTTCCGATAACACAGCCTCTGTGAAGCTCAGGACTCAGAGCAGTACAAATGACTGCATATACTGTCACCACTACAAAGACTTTTTTTTTTTTTTTGCTTGACATTCTCTTTTAAAACAATACGAGGAGAGAGAGTACGTGAGGAGATGGCTAGTAAGGGTATAAGTAAAAGAAAGCACTGTATTCTTCACTGAACAGTGACAAAAATTTGTGCAAACTGCATTCGTGCCTAGACTGGGAGTACACAGCTTGCATGTTTCAAAGTCTTTTCTGCAGAGTGCCTTGTAATCACTCTCCTCAGCATCCTGTTTAAGAGAAGCTATTAACTACTTGCAGTACTTTCCTTCTATTTTTCGGTAAGATAATATGAGGCAAAGGCCAAGAGCTAACGTCAGGTTCTGTCCAAAGCACTTTTTTTGAAAAGAGGTCTGTTAGTCGATATTTTTGAAGTGGCAGAAAGGAAGCACCGGGGCAGTGTCCTTCCTGGCTCTGCACAGCTTCCTGCGCGCTTCCCTGCTGGAGTGTTAGTCAGAGCCCGGCCACAGTCGTGCTCAGCCTCCCACACCATCGTCTGCCTGGCTTTGATTTTCTGAACTCGTGCTATCAGCCGGCCAGTCTGTTCCCTGACTTCACCATGAGCGTACAGGTGGCAGAGCAGGGAGCCAGCCGCACCGTGATTCAGAGATTGCGCATGATCTCTGCCTGCGCGTCTCTGAATACACCTGCCTTGTAGTGCCGGGGCAGACGCGATGGTGTAACGCGCCCAGCTTGCAGTCTGCAGAGCTCTTGGATAAACTCGCTGTGGTTTTAAAAAAAAAAAAAAAAAAAAAAAAAGAGGTGACTGCTGACTAAACTGTTTTCACGCACACGTTTCTCATATCTTTGGTGATGAACTCTCTCCAAACTTCTTCCCACCTGCTTACTGCTTGGCTCCCTGGGCCAGGTACTGTTCCCACTGGCACAAGTGCAAATCCAGCAACCGGATGTAGATTAAAACCAGTTGGGCCACTCAGACTTCACATCATTGTAGTCATCGTGGAGCTTTGATGTTGTGAAGGGAGTGCTATCTAGCACCGTAATTTCCTACAAATGGTGAAGGAGATGCTGATTGTGCCTGTCGCAACTGCTGCGAAGAAAGAGAAGGGCAAAACCATCACAACAACATGAGGAGATAAAAAAGGCAGTGTACAGGGAAGAGTCAATCGAAAGGCCCTGCTTATCCTTGGCTAAGTATTTGTTCCCTGAAAGAAACTAGGATTTGGAGGCTTTTTGGTTTTCACCCTTTTGTGGCTGTGCCTTTTATCACATTTATCACATCACAGCTTTTTTCGTCTCTGCTTTCTAATTCTGGTGGTATGACTGTTATCATGTATCATACTGTTATGACAGTATCTTCAGCTGCAGACCCAAACTGAACCATAGTAACACAGTCCAACCTTCACCTGCTTTTTCCTCTCTTTTTTTCAAGTCTTTGAGAAAATTTTGTGTTAAAAACATGCTGTCTCCCCAGTGTCTCCACTGCTGCTCTGATTCCTATTGTCATAGCAAGGAGAAACTTGTGTTTACCTCCCCAAATGGCGTAATTCAGCTAGGAAAGGCTAACAGAGAGCCTTTCAAGAGTGCAGTAGCCTTTGACTTTTCCTCAAGAGGACAGAGGATACAAGAGTTTGGGGGCGTTGCACCCCGAGGTAGTAGAGCTAATCCTCTGCGTCTTTCGTTACCGCTGCTGTCAGGGGGATCATCCCGCTCTGCCCCCTTGGGACAGCTTTCAGGGGAAATGTTCAGTGAGAAACCAGATACTGAAGTGAGAGAGATGAAATCCTACGAGGACAAAAGGATTCTGCTGTTATCGGAAACATGTGGGTCCCCGGACCAGCTGGGGTCAAAGAAACTACCTATATTCTTCCTGCCACATTTTAGACTAGATCAGGAAATATAATTTGAATAAAAAGACTCAGCAGCTCCGAGGAGATTGGAGCTTTTTGCACTTTCTCTATTCCCCTATTATGAGTTTCGCTTGCTGTTCGTAAGTCAAGCTACATTTGCGCACTGCAGCGTGAATGGTTTCGTAGCACAGTTTTGTAGTTCATTCTTGGAGTTTTGTGAGAATTACCGATCACATGACAGAAAACCATTCAGAGAGGGGTGGACGGATGGATGTACTCAATGATTTTTATATTATTAGCTTATTTGCTGTGCAGTAGTTTAACAAGACTTGTTGCTGCTTTTTAGCTCAGTTCCTTATTTTCTTGTTAGTTTTGGTACAGCCAGAAAACTGCTCACATTGTTTTTGTACTGGGAATAGTTTGTTGTATATTTAGTGTACTCCTGATGCAGTCTAAAGGGTTGTATTTTTATAGTAGCTCTGACATGTTTCCAAATACCTTAACTGGGATTTGATGAACAACAATTGTTGTTGTAATGCAAACATGACTTATATGAAAAAAAGTTTCTTCCTGCCCTCTCTGACATTAAGACTTCTCTGGTACATCAGCTTACTTCTGTACTCAGCAGCTACTTTAATAGCATGTACACTAAACCATGAAATGGATATATCTCAGTAAACTGGAGTGATTGTACACTCCGGTCTTCTTGGGCTGGGCCTGAAGTTTCACATTATGCCCCCCTAAATTTCTGCCAGGAGACCTGAGCAACTCTATTTCTACTTCATTCATGAAAGTGCTTTCCATTTTGCAACATGTTTGGGACGTATGACTCTGTCAAGTTACATTTGCTGTTAGTTTAGAAGAAAGCTGTGAACTTTGTGAAAACAATGAAGAGAAAAGTTGTGATGCATGGTATCTGTTTTGCTGCTTTGTTCACAACTGTGTCACGTTCCTTTAGATGGTGGATAGTAACTGTCAAGAAATCAAAGCTGGTTTTCTTTCGTCATATATGTTCATTTTTTAACTGTTTCATGATAAAAATCTTCAGTAACCCAAGGTACGGACAGCATATATAACTTGTAAAGTATACATTTGTCTTTTATATTACTGTTTCACAATCCTAAAGATGTTAACACAGGGTTTCTTGGAATTTGTATGAAAAACCATAGCCACTCTACAGTATGTACATGACTGCTTTTAGACTGAATCCTAGGGAAGGGGAACGATAGAAAAATAGAACTAGAAAGGAATTTGTCTACTCCAGCTCTCTGACTCAAGGCTTATCCTCTTGATCATTTCTGACAAATGTCTAAACAATTGAGCTGTTTGGTTCATCGTGTTGGCCTTCCTGAGGTTTGTACCTTGCATTGGTTTAGAGAGATTTCCCTGCTTTGGATTAAGCTGCACTCTGGTTGCGAAGGCCCTGGACAAGTCAAGGGCTTTTCTGAAGGTTTCTCACTGTTGCTAACTGTGGCTCAGGTACGCTGCCTCTCCAGTGAGCCACTGTCTACCTCTGTGGTTTTAGGCACCATGTTGATTAAAACTCCTTTGAGCTATTCGGTGGTAGGTAAGACCTGTTCATTTGTATCATGACACACAGCAGCGTCATTCTCGGGGAACTGCTCTGAGGTTAGCAATGGTAAGAAATTCACAGGACCGTCACGTAAGCACAGCACCTTCCCCCAGCTTTTCAGAAACAGAAATGGGCATATAGGGCACTTTTCCCCCAACCCTTTGATTTCTAGGGCACAACATTTTCTTCTTTGGTGTTTATCTGATTCTGCAGTAATATAAGGGTGATTTTTTTTTTTTTTTTACAAAGGGTAACAGTTGTCATGCTAGCAAATCAGGATAATAAATCATGAAGCTGTTTTTTTTGGTGGACTATTTCTGCCTAAGTGTTGCATTCCCTATGCACTAAAAAGAACATGTTTCCTGACCACTAAACACTTTTTCTGCTTCATGTAAGTTGACACTTTACTTGTGTTTGCAGCACCAGAAAAAGTGAAATCAACTAAAAAAGTCAGGTTTTGTGTTTTAAAGGGTCTGTAGGGCACAGATAATTTATGCATCATCATCATCAGGTTACATAGGAGTTTTGTTTCCTTTAGTGCAAACCAGTTTCTTGAATAAAATCCCCATTTCCAGCAATACCCACATCTTTCCATTTTACATATGTTGCCTCAGGAGATCCTCCTTCATGGAAAACTGATTGCAGGAGACACACATTTTATGTGAGTTTTTTGCTGTCTTCTACTGATTTCATCCAAGGTCCTTTATCATTCATTCATTTATGGATAGTTTGTTTATTTATTTCTCAGGCCATAAAAGACTAACATAGGTGACATTCGTCAGGAGGAGTCTCAGATATTTAGAGCATTGTATTTCATGCTGTTATTTTACTGATTAAAACCAAAAGATGACTAAGATATTATTCCCTTTCTGCTATCTTTTATGCTGTCTCAGGTGGGATTTGCCTTCGCCTACCTCTTCCCAAGTCCAGAGTCTAAAGGTACAAAAGAGCTAGTCATGGGTTTTAATACTAAGTTAAAAGTGGGGAGAGGGGAGAAGGAGCGTTTCAAGAAAGACGAATTTCACCACCAAAACCGTATTTCTCAGTTCTTAAACTCTTTGAGTCCTGGTAAGAGCTTGTTCCTTCACAATGCAGATTCTCCTTTGGCTTAGTGTTGCAGTGAAAGCGTAATTCTGTGTTTCTGACATTATATACTGTTGCCAGCATGGAAATGATTGTGATATCACAAATCCACAAGGGATGGGCAAACCACTTCAATAAAAATAGCAACTGCCATGAACCTCAGCCCAAATTCTGAACTCTCTCTCTCTCCCCCCTTTTTTAAAGCTAACATGATTTCAGCAAGTACCTCCCTAAAATTAATCTTGTGGACTCTACAGTCTTGGCTGTCTTTGCTGATCCAGCTGCTGTCCTCGAATCTGACAATTTCCAATGCTTCCCCTGGGCTAGAGGGAGTCAGTACATTTTGGGGTATACCTTTGACCTGTGGAATGCATGGGACTGGAACACAGCAGCCAGCTGAGCCCGAGAGGAAATGTGCCAAAACTGAGACTCCCCTGATAAAATATAGCTTGGACAGGGGTGCTCTTGGAAGCCAGAGGAAAGGAGCCATTTTAGGTAGGGGGGAGAGGAAGACTCTGGTTATGCTGGGAAGAATAAATTCAGAATAGAAGAAAGATTTCGGAAGGATTCCATAAGCCCCAGAGCATCCACGCCACAGGGCATGTTGTCTTAGACTGAAGCATGGATACTTACGGCTAGAGGGAACAGAGAATTTCCTCCTCGCCTTGCGGGCTTTATGCAAAAGTGAAAGAAATTTGCATGGTAGGTTGTACAGGTAACGCATCTGCTGTGTTGCCCAGTGCTGGGAAGTTGCCCCAGAGCATATAGCAATGGGTGAATGAATATGGTGCACCCTATTCCATGTGGGATCCAGTCCATGTGGCAGGCTGAACGCTCCTGGGAACGTGGACTTAACACGGTAAAGGACAGTGCAGCTGAGGTGCCCCTCGTACACAGCGACCCTGAGAAATTCCTTGGGAGCTGTGTGCCTCTGCTCAGGTCATATGTTTGGCACAAATAGGTATGAGCTTGCTTCACCTTGCTCCATGCTGGTCAGGTAGAGCAGTAGGGACATGCCGTACTCACCCTGGCACACTACTGTACTCACACGGCCAAATGACCTGTGGGATATAACTGGCTCGTGCCTGGCTCTGTGGAGTAGGGATAGAGAAGCAAGGGTCTCACTGCAGAAATGTACCCTCCTGGGTGAAATGTAGCCCCTGTTCTTACAACTGTCTGTGAAACAATGGGCTAGCAAGGGAACAACAGCTTATTTTTGGATACAGCTACCCTGGGTAGTTAGCAGCGCCGAGGAGACTAAGGAAGAGAAGTATGAGAAAAGTGAATGAAATTTGCAGTTAATGCTAATACATTGGTGAGCTTTCCAGAGCATGGAAGTTTCTCTTTAAGCCATGTACATGCTGCAGAGCGGGCGTGTGGGAAAGGTTACAGTGAATTTGCCCTCACATAAGAATCACTTTAGAGCAAATAACAGTCCCAACATGAGAAAATGATTTCAAGCCATGAGAAGCTGAAACATTGTTCAAGGACTTGTCAGATCTGTTTTCTGCATATCTTTCTTCATATGTTTAACTTAGGTAATATTTGCAGTTTTAGGCATTTGTTTTGTTGGCTACGGTGTTCACTTTAATCAAGCTTGCATGCTGTATGTGCCTGGCTGTGGTTTGTATTGCCTGTAGTTAGGGAGTAGTGTACAGCCCTCTCCCAGCATGAAATAAGCTGGCCTTTAGAAACTGTGCTTCTTCATGACTCTGCTGTATGCACACCAAGTGTGAAAATGAATCTATTTCAAATAAAAAATAATGATGTATATATACAATGCCATTGATCTCGCATTTCAAAATACGCTTACAAGCAATACGGAATAAATCAACAGCAAGACCTTCTAAGTGGTTTTCCTCTGACTAATGGAGACTTTGCTTGTGCCTGACAGCACAGACGGGGGCTGCCGGGATGGTAGGGGGGAAGGAGGCAGGACCCTAGGGCAGTTCCCGTGGGCCTGGCAAGAAAAGGGGCCTAAAAACCTTTTTATTGCCTGGTGGCCTCCTGCTCAGTGCCAGCACCTTTTGCATTGCCAGTGAAACTTCACCCTATCTCCTTTCAGCTCTGTGACCCTTTGGGGCTGTCACGGCTTGTAAAGGGGTTTTGCGATGACTGAGGAGAGGGAGGAAGGGCAGTGAAGGAAGGCATTGAGGGGGGTGAGAGGGTGAATATTATGCTAGCTGCGGTGCCTCCATCCCATAGGGACTTTCTGAGCTGCTTGCTGCCAGCGCATCTGCTCGGCTTGGCTAACCGGAGTGGGAAGAGGTCTCCACCTCCCCGGGTGCCTCGTCCCTCCTGTGTCCCTAAGGCAGAGCCGGCTCTGCAGTCGCAGAGCATTGGGACTGCAGCTGAGTGAAAAGCTGGGAGTACTGGCTATTTCCTTCCCTTCCCTCATTACCTGCTGCTGCCAAGATGGTCCACGGTGAAATGGTCATTGGATGCAGGCAGTTTTCAAAGAGCCTAGGCAGGTTTTCATAGAAAGATCTGATGAGGGCTTGTTTCTGTATGTGGTTCCTTGAGTTATTGTTCATCTATTTGCACTTTCTAAAAGGTATCTTTCTCTTAAATGAATGTGTGTGCACAGTGCGCTCTCAAGGCTCTTTGAACACTGAGAAAGAGAATATTTTTCTGACTGCAAAACTAAAGCCTGGCCTCGTTTTATCCACATAGTCCTCTTTCTTCCTTTATGCCTTAATATTATATGTTGGATTCAGGTGCTCAGCGATCATTTTTTCAAGGGATGGAGCTAATGTGTTTCACTATGTGTGTGAAATTCATGGATGCTAAGATTTTAGAAATATATTATGAAGCAAATTGTATCTGCAGAGGAAAAATGAACGTTCTAACCATAATTTAGCCATTATGTCAGGACTTAGGCTGTTTGTTAGACTTTGATTCTGCTTGGGGTGATTGCAGGCGTAGGTGTGGGCTGCGCCAATTCTGAACCTTCTCCCCCCAAGCTGCTCTTTACCATATTCAAGTACTATCTGAATAAACCAATGCAGGTGTTATTTATGGTAGTACAGGCATGCCATTATTGCAGATGTATAGTTTGGGGAAGCTAAAAGTCAGGCACATGTTCCCCTCTGATAGCTCTGCTCTAAAGGAGTACCTTGATCGGAGGGACAGTGAAACTGCTGAAATTGGTAACACCATTAGCGTCTTTGACCTGTCAGGGACCTGACAGACATCCTTTTGCCACCTTTTGAGCTCTATTGCCCTGAGCATTTACCTGGGTACACTGTATACTTGCACTAGCAGTGTCCTGTATTCAGAATATTCTCTGTAAGACCACAGATACATTATATATGAAGGAGCAAACTGAGCATTGGGAATTATGTGTGTAGTATGTATGTTTTAACACAGCATTATGATAGGGAAACTGAGAGTAAATCAGAATATACTGGGCTGACAACCTAGATCTGCCCTTGCAAAGCACTAATTTGGTCACGAACTCTTTATGTTTTTTTGAAGTGCCTACTTTAAAAATCACACTGAATACTCCTCCTCCTTAATGCTTATTAATCTCTACTGATATGTGTACTCACGCATGACGTGTAGGTGACAGACACTTCCAGCTGTGGCTGTTGAGCTCGGCTTTTCTGGGATGTCTGTATGACTACATCCTGTTGCACTTTTCTAAAGGTGTGTAATACATCTGAAAGTAGCTCACCACACCATTACTTTATTCCTCGTCTCTCGTTTACTTTTTTCTTTTATACTAGACTAAAGGTACAGATTTTGAAGTCATACTTTTTGGCGTATTTCTTTTAGTGGCGTTGAGAGCACCAGCAAGATGACTGGATTGCTGAGCGGATCTGGCACCTGACTCTCTGTAAATCCTGTTCGCAAAGACATTTCTCAGGGGCAGGGTGGGGACACCTGGGAAGTGAAAGGTAAAGAGAAGATTGAATAACTATGTGCAGAAGGCCAGCTCCCAGGGTCTGGCTGGTGTACCTGTGATGCAGTTGGAGAGGGAGAGGGAAAGCACCTCTGAACCCTTCCAGCCTTGGGACTGCTTTGTGCTGGGCTGGTCCTGTAGGGGAAGGCTGCTTTGACTTGTGCTGGTTACCAGTACGCTCAGGTGGCAAGGACAGTGGCTTGCAATATAGGGCATACTGATCCTCCCTGATCCCTCGGACAAGTGATGCCTCCTGTGTGATGCTGAGGAATGCAATGTCACCCCCCTCCAGCAGTTCGGCCTGACGCTCATGTGGCATCGCTGGCCAAATCTTCAAATACAGCAGCAAAATCTGCTGGTAAAACAGCCGTGCTGCAAAAATTAAACACAGAAATTGCTACAAGTGGGCATTAGGGAGGCTGGAGATAAAAAAAAATGTATTTTGAGGTCACTTTAATGCTGGCTACAGATATAATCAAATCAATTAGCTCTCCAATAAATCCTGACTGAAACTGGAGAAACATTCTCCTGTTGTGAAAGAAGTCAGGTCTGGGACTGCCATAAATAAAAACCTATGGAGTTCTCCTCGACTACCGTGCTCTTAATACAATCATGGATGTTATGTTGATAGATTTCATTACTTCCACATTGCCCAAATAAATGTTTAAGTTGTTTTTTTTTTCTGACTCACCTTCTGTCATTCTATTCTTTGTGTGTCTTGATCTTTCATATTCAGTAATGCAAATAGATGCAAGGTCTGGACTAGACATTTTCCTGTGGTGACACTCTGCTTTGCCAGTATATCAGTAACTTGTATGCATTCACGTGAATGGCCAAAAGATAAAAATTTTTTTTACTGAGATGCTCATTTTTAGGTTGCTAACATTAGTGGGTTTCCAGGCTGATTTCAGTGGAACTCCTTCCATATTTTGAATCAGTGATACTGTGATAAATATAAATGTGGGTAAATTTACTGGTATGGTTTTTCAGGGTAGATTGTATGATTCTGTGTTACTCAAATGAGATGCGCACAAAGTACATTTGTCCAAGTTTATCTTTTGTTACATGTATCACTGGACCAGACTGTGATACTACTGAAATATTGTTCCATGAAGATTTGAATGCTGCTATCTGAAGAATAAGTCACTATCGCACAACATCGATAAATTGGGCAAACTCAGTAATGAGTGAGACAGAATATGATGTGAACACAGTTAATGGAGTCTGGGTCTAAATCTGACTTGTGGTTATAGCCTCCGTTTTGAGCCTTCCCTACCCTGTCTCTCATTTACAAATGAGTCACTAGTGCCAGCAATATTATTGAAGAAGTTCTAGGCATGATATTATTGTTTTACCTGTTAATTACATCTTTTGTATAAAATCAGATTAGACTTTTTTAGCCACATGGACCACCCAGTGGTGGTTTGATATATGTGTTAATACGAAAACATTTGTAATATGGTTGAAAATGAATAGACTAGTAGGTTGAACCGTGTATGGGAATGGTGTCCCTTCCTTGGTCAGAACAAGTGACTCAAACCTGATAGCCAAGGTCTAAGTCCTTGGGAGTCCAAAAATTAACCTCATAGCCCTGAAACGTGGGCTCTGGCACGACAGGTTAAGGAGTCCTTGGGGTGGAAAGCAGATGGCAGCCTATTGGTCTTGGTGCCTCTGTTCCTTGTTAGGAAATGTAATGCAGTCCCTCTGTAACTCTTTTCTTTGGTGCTAAATAAAGTTTATAGTGTTAGTCGAATATGGCTAGACTTATATAAGTTACTTGACATGGGATCACATGACAGTGATTATTAATAAGATAGACTGATTAAAAACTAATGTATCATATGTGAAAACTTTATTGAGTGATAGGGCTCAAAAATAAATTGAAAAGGAAAATCATCACTGTGTGACAATGGAGATTCATTAAGATCAACATTTTCATCATTGGCTTGCAAAAAGCCCCTATAAATTCGGTATTAATAATGACTGTACCAAAAAAGGGGAATGATGAATTATGAAGACAGATCATATATTTTAGTACAACTATATTTAAGGTCATATATTAGGAGACATATGTCATTGTTGCAGAAAGAAACTTGAGACTGAGTGCTTTAGCTTGGGAGCAAGGAACTTGTAAAACAAGTAGGTTTTTGTCGCCATGGGTTCTCATGGTAATGTGTGACTACAATAGATAACACAAAGTATGTAAATAGTGGAATATAAGTGGGAACCGAGAGGTTGTATTACCTCTATGTTTGATGGGGGAACACTGCTATGGGAATACTGCATCCGGTCCTATTATTCACAACTCAGGAAGGATATAGGTAAGTTGGACAGATTCAGATGAAAATAACATTACAGAACCAATTTTATAATGAAGGAACCGAAGGGCTTAGTTTATTTCCAAAGCAAAGGCTGAAAGGGTGATGTGAAATACCTACATAAGCGGCAAGAATTGTCAAGAGTGGACTCTTCAGTCTAGCAGAGAAAGGTATAGCAAGATCCAATGGCTTGAAGTTAGAGTCAAACAGATACAGACTAGAAATAAGGCATGTATTTTAACTGTGACTATCTAGTATTAGGGATGACTTACGTTTCTGCATTCTGCATCAGTAGAATACTGATTTCAAAAAATCACAATTGGCTGTTTTTTTGAAGATATGCTTTAGTCTAACAGCTGCTAGTCCTGAAGCAGGAGTTTATACAGAGAAAACTTATGGCAGGGGTTAGGGAACAGAGCAGACTGAAAGTAGCCTTTCTGGCCTTAAAATGGTGTCTTTACATCCTCTAGGTGTTTTCTATCCTTGGAGATTAAGGAGTGAAAATACAAGTCAGTCTGAACCGTTGCTCTGAATTATGCTGGGGATTTGTGGATTATTTATTGACAGTCTTTCAGATTTTACTTGGTTGCACCAGCTTTTCACACAGGGTGGAGCAGGGCTGCATCAAAGTACTGCTGCGTATTTGAAGTCAACTTAAGAGAAAGAAAGAGTGGTCATTGGAGATATAAAACAGATCTTATGGAGTTATTGGTTTAATTTCTGGTGCAGTAGAGTTCAGAGAAGTTTGGCTAAGACGTTCTTTTTTTAAGCCTTTTTTTCCAAACTGTGGCTTTTAATAGAATAGCATCCTGAAAATGACAAAATATACCTAACCACTTAAAAAAAAAACAAACCTAGATTTACTCAGCTGAGCTTCACATGAGGAGGGGAAACATGCCATCACTATGTTTGTTATCAGAGAGTTCAGCAGTGAAGAACAGCAGAAAACTTAGCAGCAGATTGATTTTTCACACTTTTCAGAAGATTAATAGCTGACAAGAAAGAATCAGAAGATAATCTAAGTGACATTCTAAAGACAGTTTACTGTATGAACATTTGATTTTATGGAAAACGTTTATTGAATGTTAAATTTCCCCTCCCCTAAAAATATTCTCTTTGAAGAAGTATAGGAATGTGGCAATATGGTCATTAGTTTCTATTTCGTGTTAGGCAGACTGTGGAAGTGTGTATGCTATTGTTAGTTACAAAAGAGATCCTATTTCCATTGAATAGATAAATGTTCTTTGAGAAAATGTTACAGTAATTTAGGCCCTTTCTAATATTCGATGGGAATGTTTGTTAGAGGGTATATAAAAGGTATTACTATTTTCATATATTACAAATCTTAAAGCATGTGTAAGCTTTTCTGCGTATTTTAGCATCAAAAATTATGCAGTCTTTCAGCATCAGAAGATGACCTGATTCCGGTAGAGAAGTCCGTGTAGTCAAGTTGAGGATGTGACCCACTACATGCATTTATTTTAAATTAAATAAACATTTTCTTCTACAAACACAGGATATACCAGCATGTGTGAAAAATATTTATACTATCCTGGGCCTTCCCACTGGTATCAATAGAAGTTCTGTGCATGACTGTAGGGGAGCTTATTCTTTAGCCAATTTCGAAACTTGTACACGTAGAAAATAGTATATTTTGAGTCAATGCAGCATGGGTTTGAACCTTTATCAGTTCTATGGCGTTTTGCTGACGTACAGCAGCAGAGAATTTGATTCCAGCATTATTATATTATTTAGGAGATGGTAGCAACATTCAGGAGACTAACCTGACGAAACGAGCGGCTCAGTGAAAACACAAAAACTGGAGTCTGCTTTCTAAGGGGTTCGTACCTTCCTATTGACTTTAATTGAAATATCTTAACATTGAAGCCTAAACTATTCCCTTACTGGAGACCAGGGAATCAACACAGGAAAGACCCTCAGCAGGTGACAATCTTGACCCAGAATCAGTGTCAGGCCAGTTATTTTCACAAAATTGTAGGAATGTAGGAAAACGCAGGAATATCTTTGAGCGTCTAATGTTGGGAGTTTAGTATCTATATAATGTCTAATTTGGCTGAAATTATACAAGGGATTGACAAGTTAGTAGTTAGGAAAAGACCAGGTAGAGCAAGACAGAATGATAAGCAAGTACATCTATACATGGTATGATTGCAGATACCTTATTTCTGAGCAGACCAAAACAAAAAAAAAAGGAGCAAAATTACTGCTAAAAGAATGCTTTTTCCTGCAAAAGTCAGACTGCCAGAACTGATTAATAAGTGTAGGACTTCAGTCAGGTGAATGCCTAGACATTGAAAAGTCCAGGAGCTAGGGATGGACTTTATGATCTTTGTTGAATCTTTTTAAGATGGAGATCCAATAGTCCTTATACTTCTCCAATCCTAAGTGAAGGAATTAACGCAGACAGAGTGGAAGACAAGCTTGTGCTAGTTTATAAAAAAAGAAAAATTAGCTGGAGTATACCTAGTTCATGGAATTCTGTATACGGCATAGCTGGCCCCTGAGCTACTAGCAGCTAGCTACTCGATGGAGTGTGTGCTTATCTTGTCCCCATGATTCCTCTAACAGTACCTGCACCAGTTGAAAGTTGGCTTCATTATATTGTCATGAATTGCAGGGACTGTATTACAGCTAAATTCTAAACTAAAGCAGCCTGACCTAGACACCTTTTTTACATCTACAAATATAAATCAAACAGGGCAAAAGAGTATTTCCTGGCCTTGAGTGGTATGCACTGGTTCACACAGAGCCTGCTCAGGCCAGCTCTAGAGTAGACCCATGTCCATACAGCATAGCTTTTGGCAATGGGGTTTCTCTTAGTCCCATATGGCGCTATTGTGACCCAAAGTGTAATCAAAATAATAATAATAATAATAATAATAATAATAATAATAATAATAATAATAATAATAATAATTTAAAGGGTCTGAAGTAGCAGAAGAGCTGCATTGCAGCACATCAGAGTGGAGCTTTTCTAGCATGAAACTGAGCCTATATGGTGCATACCCTGTGAGTGGCATAATCACATATAGAGGTGTCTGCAAATCCTTCTGGAAGTGTTGAAGGACTGCATACAGTGTGGAGAGTCCTTGCTACCTCTTCCATGCGTAAACAGACCTATGCCTCAAACCATACCTCAGTAATGTCCTGGAGAGAGGTAACTGTAGCAATCCAAAAGGTCAGGAGTCAGGAGAAAGGTAACGATTGAGTAGTTTGGATGATCAGGGTTCCAGGACCACTGCTCTGGTCAATCTTTTATTAGCAGTATAAAGACTTACCTATGTTTTCCTGAAATCAAAAAAAAAAAAAAAATGGAGGGCAGGATTCTCCACCCCACTCTTCTGCTCTTTTCATAGCCTCATGTTGGTGTAAGTCTCCGTTAAGACTTGGGATGGGGTCCTATAAGGCAATGAAGAAAACCTCCTCTCATTGGACACTGGCCTGTCCAAGGATGCATTCCTTTCATCAAAGGTCCAGAGCAAGGATGAGAAGAGTTTCTAGAGGTCAGGATCTGTTTACCTTCTTGGTGTTGCAAGCTTTTCTGTCACTGTTACTACTGACAGAGCTTTTCTGACTTCAAATATTCGTTATGTGATCACACAGATTCAAAGCACAATGGTCTTACTGGGAGCTTTTAGGCACTATTACAATATAAGACATCACTGAAAGTAAATGAAGTGATGTCTGAAGGTTAATGGAAGAATTCTTATGGGAATCTGAAAGTTTTCCATAAATAGGAATGCAGAAGTTCAAAAACAACACAGGTCTGGGAAGAAGGGGAGTCCAAGCTTTTTGGTTTTCTTCTGATTTCTCTTTTTTATTTGTGAGGGTGGTGTGGTCAAGTGTTTGATTTGACATATTTTTCTTCCATGACTGTCCTTGTCTTTGCTCATTTGTATTTTTTTGGGTAGGAAGGCTCCCCATCCTTTGTCCATCGTCTTGAACTGCAATCTTTTCTGGGCAATCCTGGATAAATAAACTATTGCTTCCCCTATCCCTAAGTGCTGTCATTTTTCCGTAGTAGGGAATTCCATCCCAACTGAAAGACATAAGCTTCACCTGTTGATGCAGTATTATACGGAGGCCATAGTTATTTCACCTACCTGGGAAAATGACTAAAGCCAGTATTAGTCCTCAGTCGTGGCCCCTTTTCTTTTCTCCTTGATTTTTACTTTCCTATTCTTTTATACTTTTCTCTTTCTTTAGTTGTGTATGTTTTATGTGAAGGTGACAAAACTGGTTGTATTGTGATGTAGCTCGACTGAACATAGTAGCATACTGTGCTACTATGTTAAAAAGGCTACTTCCTTAATTTATAAACTTCTGTTTTTCCAGCCCATTTAAGTTATGAGACCAAAAGTCTTGTATCACCATTGTACTCAAAACAGTGGCGTAGACTCCCAACAGAGAATGGAGGGGGATAGAGAGAGATGGACAGCTTCTACTTGGTGAGGTGAATTTTAATTACTTACTGAAGTCATGCAGAGGGTTTTTAACAAAGCAAGGAGACAAACTGAGGCTTCTGACTCCCAGACTGCTAGGTGAGCCTTCCTTTGCAAGGTTATGTCTGTTTGGTGAGATGACATCATACACTCCCGCATCATACACTCCCTTACCGCTAGAATGCAAAATTCGCACCGATATTCAGTGTACTGTGCCTGCTGAATCCTCCCATACTGTTGCATTAAGGGATCTCCCTTGACTGTTGCTGAAAGGTAATAACTTCTCAAATTACCGTCCATTTGTAATTTGCCATGTGAGCGCTCCTAATCTGCTTCAGGGCAAAGTCAGACAGGAACAGGAAAGCTTAAATTCCTGCTAGAAATAACCATAGGATGTAGTGACTGACTGTGTGAGCTACTGTAGTCTCTCTACTTGTGCTTGACATCAAGATCTGCAAAAGTAATCTCTATGTGGGTTTAAAAGAGGCTGAGATAGGGGGACTGTGCTGACTCTTTATGCAAGTATTCTGGGAATAAACAGCTTTAGTTAGTTCTGTGAAATAATTTGTAAAGATCTAAGTTGCTTTGCCATCTCAGCAAGTTTCATTAGTTGTTGCCACAATTTAGAATCTGCGTCCTGTAGTTCTATAATTATATCTGGATCCATTGCTTTACAAAAGAAAGGGAAGAAAGGAAAGAAAGGATATATCAGAGTAAAGCAAAATTTCATTTATAACTAATAGAATTAGTCAGCTTAGAGCTTAAACCTGCACTCTCTGCTATTTCAATTGGAATTCAGTGGAAATAGGCCTGGCATCATTTATTTTACCAATTAACTGTTGTCATGGAGCGTACCTTGCCAAATACACATTGCCACATCACCATTCTTGAAAGTGACAGAGAAGAGAACATGTGAAAATGCTCTGTCTTAAGAAACACAACAACATTATTTCCAAACCTGCTAAACTGGCATTATATTCCCTACATTATTATATTTGGCTACTATTTGGGGATGGAAGAATCAGGAACCTATAATTTAAAACCTTGTAGAATACCATGGTTTTTAGCACTGAAAACCTTTTAGAGCATGTAAAGGTTTTATTCCATTTTGGCAAGTGTTAGACAAAGAAAGAATATTTTTTTCCTATGAGAACTATTTTTGGATAAAATGATATTCATAAAGTCAAAAATTTTCATAGCAGTTTGGAACCTTAATTTCTTCTGTCTTCCCTTCCACCTTATACATTCTTCTGGCTTTCTACATGGTCGAAGTCAGTCTCACTGCGGGGGGATCCCCCTTAGCACTATGCATAAATACGGCTTAGGTGGTGTATACAGTCTTTTGCTGAAATTCATTCTCCAACTTAAAATTATAGGAAAGCATTAAATGATTAGCAGTATCATATATAAGAGCTGACATCAGCCTTTGGCCATCCCTTATTCAGGGATATTCATTGCAAATGACAGTTTGATTCCACGTAATCCTGCATTTGAAGGCTTTGATTTTCAAAAATTACACGAGTCTTCTCCCATAGTTGTAAATAAATGGAGTTGAGCAAATACTTAGAGCTTTTGAAAATCTTACTGTGATTCTGCCAGCCTTACTCACAAAGACCCTTACTTGGTGAAAGGAGTCAAATTCATTTCGGTGAGCCTGTTTGAAATAATCCTTCCACCTTTCCTCTCTGAAGGCCTTAGATGGATAGTGGTGTCCATTTTGGATACTGCATGTCAAGAAAGATACAAAATAGTTGAGAAGAGTCCAGGTTAGTCTAGAAAATGAGAGGTTTGGGAAAGACTGGAAGAACTTTGTTTATCAGGAAAATGAGACTAAGAAGAGACACAGTAGCAGTTTTTAAATACATAAAAGGTAGCTAGAAGGGAAAAGAATAAACCTTACTCCAGAGTGATTTAAGTAATACATTCAGAAAAACTTCTTAGTTGTAAGGATAACTGAGCTCTCAAACATAAGATTGAGGAAGGCAGCAGAACTGCTATCACTGGAGATATTTAAGAGCAGGTTGCACACACATCCTGTCAGGATTAGCTCAAATGTAATTGATTCCAGTTTGTGCTGGGGAGAAAATACTTTTTTTCCTGATATCTCTTCAAATAATCTTTTGACGTCTCTTCCAGTCTATTTCCTATCATGCTATAATTTTCTTTGTTGAAAAAAGAAAGCAGGGCAGAACAGGCTCTTTAGTTGCATGTGAAGAACAATTTCCAGGAACACTGTTTTTGCTGAATGGGGCATTTGGATAAAAATTTGACCATAACAGCAAAGGAATTCCAGAAATACTGCATGCTTACTGATAGTTTACAGTCAACTAATAGAAGTAGCTAGAAGTAACATGGGGTGGTGGTATGCGGAAGGCTGAATTTGGGAAGGTCTTGAGCTAGATGTGCCGCTTCCAGGCGAGCAGACCATGTGAGAGGACGGAACGGGGCAGCCTGGAGTCAGAGACTTGTCCATCTCATTCAAACAGCAGCAATGATGAGAAAGCAGATGGAGCTAAGCCCAGAAAGTTGAGGTAAGGCTACCAAAAGCACAAGATATCAGAGGCTTTAAAGCTCCCTAGAATTCAACAGAGGGTTCAGAAGAACCCCCAAGAGAACAGATGAAGGTTTATAAAAAGTAGATATGTATTATTCTGTGTATGTGAACCTCATAGGCTAGGAATTTATGTCACATAAACCTGTCTGATCATCATCTGCATCTTTCCTCTGCCTACAAGAATGCCCTCATTACCGAGTCACAAGTAATGTGGAGTCTGTGCCGTTATGTGCTGTTATGTATTTTATATGCTTGACTGTGCTGCGTCCCATCTTCAAGAGGTGTGGAGAATATCATGTTTCAGTTTAGTATATATCTTAGCACCCAGGAAGAGGGCCTACTGCTCAGGTTTTTGTATATTAGATGGGTTGTGCCAGTATTTCTTCCAGCTGTGATTTAAAAGAAACCATAAGCCTGTTGTGCAGGATTAAAACATGGGTATATAATGCTGAAGAAGAAGAAACTGATGACCAGTTTCACCTAGCTGCCTGATTCAGTGCTTCTGGTGGGTGCTCAGGCTGAGGAGAGAGGCAGGATGGCAGACACGCTCCCTCCTTCCTTAATTCTTACTGACTCCAGAGGTGTCCCCGCTGCTGCCTGTACGAGCTTCACTTCTGCTCACAACGTCGGGGTGTAAGGCAGCCAACTCATATTTGCTGATATGGCTGCTTTGACACTGGCACCAAAAGTTAGCGCTGGGAAACAGAAGAGTCATCTTACCTGTACCCGTGAGTGGATTTAGTTCCAGATACCTAACCTTAAATAGCCAGCTGACCAACACTACTCTGATCACGTGGCGTGCTTTTTTGTTGAATTAGTAAACTAATTATAGGATATGGACATATTGGCATTTGCTTCCTTTATATGAGCCTTCCTATTTGTGAATGATTGGTGATAGTTAGGACATGTTTTTCTTCTTTTGAATTTCAATTAAATTTTAATAAATACATTTAGTTTTTTCAAAATGCAGACTAAGCGGCTAACTAGCTCAGCGTTTTGATTGATGCAACTGTTCTTTTTCTCAAATTCAGTGAAGTGCCCTGGTGTGAAAAATATTAACAGATAATTAAAATCAACATGGTTGAATTACTCCTCCTTTTCTCCTTTTTCTTGTCCCAGGGAAGTATTCTATCTCAAACTCTATTCATTGAGTAGCTTGAAAGTAATGTTACATTTTCATGGTAAAAGGAATTATTTTGGGTGGTCCAAGAGGGTATAAGTACTGCCCTGGGGCAGAAACTTTTCCTAACTGTGAGGCTTATTAACTGACTCTGTAGAGATAGATTAAACAAAACGCAGTGTGTGTCATTTCATGCCATGAAACACATATCTAATAAGGGAATAAAATGCTCTAGAAATCAAACTGGGAACAATGATCATTTGATGATTTCAGTGAAAAATAACCCAAAGGTTAACAACTGATTTACCGAGAACCAGACGCATTGTGAAACCTTCTCAGCCCACATCTTGTTCCAGGTACTGTGCAAGATGAAACTTGGAATATACTGAAGCTATGTGCCTTTAAGAGGTCCCTGGTGTAGCAGTATTAATAGGCTTTTTGTTGTGCTACTTCTGGTTTAATTTGTTCTGGACTTTATTAACTCCTTTAAAACATAAGCTTTATTAATCTCCATTTAGTACAGACACCCGAGCATATGCCAGACTATTCCTGGAAGACTGAAAAACACAGTAAGTAGAAAAAGTAGTTTATTAAACAAGGAGTGATCACAATATTTTTTGTACTGCTAACCCTGAAGAAATATCAAAATGGATTTTATTTGAGAAAGATATATGTTAATGTCATTCGTGAGGTTATTAAGATTCTATGCTCTTAGTAATATAATCTTGCTTCTTGGACACTGATTAAAAAAAAGAAAATTATTCCCCTTTACTAACACCTTTTTTTTTTTTTTTTACACGGGGGATTTAGGCCCTCCAAGAACATTTAGGATGCCGTGTAGGAGTTGTTTAAGGAGTTAAGCAAGGAGACTTGGGACCTGATCCTGGCTCTTGAGAATCTGCATCCGAGGCCTGCTGTTGCAGAGTAGCATTGCTCAGCTGGCACATCGAAAGGTCTTCTACAGTTTTGAGAATGACAAGGTTTCTGTGATACTTAAAACAAGCTGTTTATGGATTTTCAAGTCTCATGATAACTATCACTTGCAGCATGTGGAAAAGCATGTATGTAGTGAAGTGGAAATTAAATCATGCTTTAATGAAATAATGTTGATACATTCTACCAGGCAGCTAATAATTTCGCAACGAAATCTGAGACCAGACCTAGGGACTGCGTTTTTTTTTTTTTCAAACTGCTTTTTCTGATAAATAGGCAGCATTACTATCCTAAGAACCCACATAATGAAGCTGTGCATAGTTTGGTTGCATTTTTATCTTCATCTGATTTAGACTGCGTACCATATGTGAGATTCAGCAAGAAAAATTCCCCTTTCTCCATGAGAAGCCCTGACATGTGGCACTCATTTAGAGAAAGAATTCATGCAGAGACATGGAGAGCTCCTTTTGATTTTTCATTTCTTTTATGAAATATGCCATTTTTGTTAAGCGGTTTCATGCTTGGAGAATCTCCTTCTTATTTGTCTAACTTAGTCTTTTCCAAAGTGAAGATATCTTTCTCCAGCGTACGTGAAGAAAGGAGACATTCATGTCTGAATGAGGTGTAAGGAACATGGGACAAATATATTTCACTCAGGGAAGAAAGTTAAAAAAAATCATATTCCATTCTACAAAATGACCCACCCTATCAGATATTAAGTGTGAAATTATTTTTCCTCTCTCCCATTTTCTTCACCTCCACCCCTTGAAACTTCTAGTTCCAGACCATTAAAAGAACAGTTCATGCTTCACGGAAATCCAGAGGAAAAAAAGAAAAGAAAAAAAGGGAAATGTTAGGGAGGTCACCAACATAATCCTCTTATCCGTAAAAATGTGGACACAAAAGGAAACATTCTACTCTCTAACCCAGTCTTTTCAGTCAGACCTTCTTCAGAATGAATTGTAATTTTTTTCAACATTTTTCTTAAATTAAGGAAAAACTTTATAGCAAATGCTTATTAGACTGCCATGGTTGCTCAGCTCATTAAGAGCTATACCAAAAATAACAGAGGACAACCTCATCACAGAGTAATGAAATCCAATTGAAACTGTTACTTTTGGCATTTCACTTAATCTCTTATGCATACATGTGATGTCAAAGTTTCTGAATTTAAGAAAAAATAGATTTTTTTATTTTTACCTTTTTGGGTACAGACTCTATGTTCTAACATGCATGTTTGTGTATTGTGTCCTTAAGTCTTTCCGATGTAATTTTAGGAACAAGCACTGCATGTCGATTACTAATCACAAAAACACGAAACTCCATTTCGCAACATTATATAGCGAGAAAAAGACTTTCCTGCTCATTAAAAACCTTCTGCCACTTCTTTTTTTTTTTTTTTTTTTGTTCCTTTCCCTTCCCTCTGCTCTGGAGTCTCCCTCGCTGCCTACCGGGGAGTTGTCCAAGGCTTCGGAGAAGCTGGGGCCGGCGTCGCTGGAGGGAGGCTGAAGCCCAGGCAGGCGCTGCGGGAACGCGTGGGACCGGCCAGGCGCTGCGCTCCCTGCCGAGCCTGCTCGCCCCGTTTGAACTTGGCCAATGGATGTTATCTTCTTTCTGTGCCCAGGCCAGCGGGCTTGCTAGCCCTCGCAAACGCTGGGCCTGCAGTATGTCTTTTTAAGGAAGTGTTTCCCAGCCAAGGAGCCCTGTTTCTGTCACAGTCTGCCTACTAATTCCTGCTGTCCATTAGCAAGAGCCTTAATTACGCAACGCAGAAAATGCTAGCGCAGCACCTTGCGCTGCCCTGCTGGTGGAATAACCAGAAGGGTTTTGGCTTTTTGTTTTTCTGTTTGCTCCGTCTTCAAGACCTTGGCATGAGGAAAGGAGCCGGAGTTCAGGCACATTCAGTGTGCTGTTTGCATTCTGTATATATTTATTATTTTTAATACTATGAAAATAATCCCCGCAGCTAATGATATGAAAACCTTACCCCTTTGTAACTGCTTAAAAAGTGTCAGGAAGGACATGGCAGAAGAAAGACTGTATGCTGTCATGCTTAAGAACTAACAGAGATGCGAAGTTAATAATATTATTAAACCCTATATAAACTGGCCTGGAGAAGAGGCCATATCCACAAAGGAAGTCAGATGCTTGCTTCCTCAGTAAATAAGTGGGAGTTAGGCACCTAGATCCTTTCCTTGGTCCAGGATGAATAAAGTCTCGAGAGCTTGCAAAAATGTGCTACTTACTGAACATAGTTCTGGCTGCTGCTGCTAGTTGACTTAAACTTCTCAGTTTTCAGTAGTGCTGGGCCAGATTTGTGCTGTGCAATTCTGGTGCTGGGGAAAGAAGGGTGGCTTTAAACTCCAGGAACAGCTCTCGCCCCTGGCAGCCTTGCACGTCTCTCTCTGGGCTCCCTGTGCTGAAACATTTGAACTGAAAAGTGTCTAGTTGCTTTGCCTTCTAGATCACGTTAATGGACCTACAGATCCCCATACTGGGGTATGTCGTAGAAATGCCCATATATAACTCTTAATCTGGTAGGAGTTTGTTTCTTTACAGCACCTTTTCTTGCTCTTTGTGTAAGGCAGAATTTGATCCTAAAGTGAGAATAGACATTTCAATGATCAGGCCTAAGGATGCATTAGTTCAGCGTTCTGCTGTAATATGAGATTGTGGCCGACAAGCTTTGTAAGAGCCTAGCATTGCCTCAAGACTACTACATTATTAGGTATCATGAAGTTATTTGTTTATGCGTACCCAGCAAACACCGTGGTGATCTAAACATTGTTAAATGAAAATACTATGTTTCTGAATACAACTTTAATCTCAACATAGCAGCTTCACTACTAAGCCTTAAATGAGCCACAATGTATGGTGATCTTATACTTAAAATATGTGATAAGGACTTGTCTTGTTTTCTATCTTAAAGAGGATTATATGAACTGGTCTCTATTCTGTAGTTTCTCATGCAGACTATAAATTGCGTAAGTGATAGAAATAGTCTTTATCTAATATTTTTTGTTTTAAAATTCCAAGCTCTGTCTGAGACAAATAAAGATATAATCTTCTCAGTCTTCCACCACTGAGCTACTTTCTAGAGTCGTGTTTTTTGAGAGGCTGGAAATTAGGCGACAAGAAAAATTCTGACAAAAGGAAATAAAACCTAAAAATTGCAGTTCACCATCTCAGAGCAATGAACTTTAACTTAGACATGGCCTTACTACAGAAGGAAATCAGCCCTGGTGCCTGTCGGTAACGCCAGGGCGTGAGCAAACGGGGTAAAGAATTGGCATGAGGAATTGCTAACTGCCTGTGTCAACGTACAAGTGCAATCCGTCCAAGTACAGTCTGTACAAGTGCATGCTGCAGGGACTATAAGGGTCCAAACTCTGCCTATACTTACGTTTGGGTAAAAATATTCATGTGTAATTCCTTGGGAACGTTCATGTGCCCAAAGTCACTCACATGCTTAAGTATTCGCAGGTTAAATAGCTAACGTGAATTCAGAGTAATGTCAAGAGAAAGATTTTCCTCTGCATTTACATTGCTGTGCTAGTGGAAGATGGTTTAGACCTGGATGATGGACTGAAGTTTTAGGATCTCTCTTCTGCATCTTCATCCCTTGCAGCAGCAATCCTAAGCCCCACTCCCAACAGTGAGCGGGTAGAAAGCTGCACCTGGGTGGAAGTGGGTGCAGGGGAGGAAGGCTGCTGCTCTTAGCCCTTTCTTTATCCCCTCTAGCTCACTGGGACAGACCTTCAGCAGGTGCCAGGAGAGGAGGTTGCGTATTGGGGCAGCAAATGCTGATGGAGCAGGTGATCCCCAAGCCCTCTGAGCCATGGAGTGGATTTGGCCCAGGGGCGCTATGACGATACAAGCAGCAAAGCCCTGGAGGTTTCTTTAGATCTGCACAGATGCAGCTCAGCAGTCTCAGCACACGCTTCTTTTTAACTGTGAATATAAACCAAACATCCAAATTAGATGATTTTGCATGACAGAGCTTTAAAAAGGATTCTACAGGCCTATTAACGATACATCTTAGGGCTGGTGAACTGATGATCTGTATTTGTTGCACTTAGTGTCCAGATTTGACTTGCCAGGATACCAAACAGCCAGCCTGAGGCCTGATTGCCCATCACTTTGTTTTCCAGATATGGAGCTGCAGGACTAAATTCACTCCTGAAGCAGTATGCTCTTTGCTGGCCTTGTCCTTGTGATTCTTCAGCCACTTTCCATCATGTGCGCTTGAGATCGTACCTGTATGCAGATACAAGCAAGCATATTGAGTCCTGATATCAAAAGGTAGGTCTGCTAGCACCCGACCAGTTGTGGATCCAGCATACTACCTGTTCATCTGCCTGGTGCACAAAACGTCATATACCTGGCTATGTACCTGCCAATTAGCAGGGGAGAGTCCGGCATGTTGACAGTAAAATGCAACAATAAAATGCAGGGATTTTTTTTTGCTTCTAACTTATTTTAATATTAAGAGCGTGCATACCACCCCACAGCTCATTTTGACTCTTCATCTTCCTTCTGTGTGCACCAGTAACTGTAATTGCCCAGCTGCTTTGGCACAGCCAAGAATCCAGAACCCTGATGGAAGCGCTGGAAACTCTTCCAGGGTATTTATCTGATAAGCAGCATTTGCTCAGATATATGACCGAACTGCCAG
Source organism: Struthio camelus (assembly GCF_040807025.1). Taxonomy (NCBI): domain Eukaryota; kingdom Metazoa; phylum Chordata; class Aves; order Struthioniformes; family Struthionidae; genus Struthio; species Struthio camelus. Next base: position 140,703,269 of record NC_090943.1, on the reverse strand, counting down.
AGCTTCTGGCCTTTGAAAAAGCACGGCAAGGCAATGCAAAAAGACCTTTCTGCTTTGTTTTTGAATTTCTCCTTCCAGTCCTGGACAGAAGCAGGCATAAAAGCATTTTTTTTCCTTTTTTAAGGAAACCTACAGCCCATCTTTTTTCTTCTTCATAAATCCAGGAAATTTAGGACTGGATTTGATTAGGCCTTTGGATCAAGATTTGAATTGTTTCTTCGTTTATTTGCCAGGTCTTACTTTAGAAGTAGCAAAATAACACTGTAATTCTAGTGACCTGTTCAGTAGATATTTGCAGGAAAAATTCTGTGTTTGAATAAAGTGAAGGTTGTGACACAGGCTGAAAAAGTCAGGAAATCCACACTTAAGGCTGACACTAATGCTCATGTGGAAAATAAAAGACACAGTGACTTGAGTTCAGCAGGGAATGCCAACCATAACTCTGAATTTCCAGGCTTTGTGTCAGGTTCTGTCAATATAACATCATTTAAATGGAGTTTTGTGCCTGTGAATTCACTTCTGTTTTAATGGTAGGATTATTTTTAAGAGGAATAATAATAATAGAAAAAAATCTTGTTAGGATTTACTTATAAAATACCTAACTTACTTGTTAGGTATTTACTTATAAAATGTCTGTTTTTGTACATGAGAGACCAGAAAGGATAAGGTTATACCAAAGCCATGCATGGGCACCAGGCTAAAACTCAGATCTGGCTTCAGTTCCCGGCCTTGTCGCTGCTTTGCTGGGTGATCTTAGTCAAGTCATTTCATTTATCTGTGCCCCAGCTTCCCAGGCAGCAAAATATAAGGAATAATATTCACCTCCTTTGTAAAGTGCTTAGAGAGTTGCTGAAAACAATGCCATATCTGAACTAGGGTTTGAAAGAACAGCACAATCTGTGCATGTCTGCTTGTGTGCGGGAAAACAACATACGTCACACCTCCGACGAGATACATTTCACACATCTTCTTTTGCCATATGCAGCCACACAGGACTCCTTGACCTCAGTGGGGCTTCCATCTGGAGGTCACTGTCGAGTGCTGACTGTAGCATGTTATTCATCCTTCATGCCGTGAGTCTGCAAGTCATGGCGCACAGGTGCACCCCAGCACCTGCGCAGAATCCTAGGAGAGGGTGCGAGCAGCCAACACGCTCCCTGACTGAGTTAAAAGGTTTGCTCTTTCCAGCTGTTCTTACAGAGGGCCTCCTCTTTCCCTTTCTGTTTCATGCTCCCTTCTTTCACATGTCTGCTGCGTTTTGTGCCTTTCTGAAGGCAGCTATGAGGCCTGGAGAAATTGATATCACCCCTGATTTCCCGTAGAATGACAGAGACTGCTGTTTTCTCAGTTTGTAGTAGAAATTCCTGTGTACTTTTTGTCTTAGAAGTTCAGCTTCTTCAAGAATTTGGTGTGAAGGAATGAATTTATTTGACAAGTCTAGCTAGGAAACTACCAAAGAACTGTTTGCTCATGCTGTAGCTCCGACACTCATTTCTAGTACTAAGGAAATTTACTTGATAGGGCAACAAGGTCATTGTGTGTTGATAATAATATAGTGATGTCTAGTGATTTCTAGGAAGCTCTAACAAAATAGAAGACAGGAAATTAAGCACCTTTGAAAATAAATTCCTCTATGATATGCGAGGAACCAATGGAAAGACTCTTGTTACAAGTGAAAAAGAGATCAGAGAAGTCATCAGACAGGGAAGGTGGGACAATCTTATCACAACAGTGCAAATAAAAGTAGAATGAAAATGGTGCAGCAAAGCCACTGTTTCAGACTTTGTGCACCAGAGCTGCTCTAAGGAAAATGGCTATAAGAATAACATAACAAAGACTTTCACAGGAAAAGAAGGAGGCAAATATTAACTATTATTAAGCTGTTGCTTGGAGATTTTCACAAGCATATGAAGAATGGTTATGAAAAAATAGCCAAAAAAACACTTGGAAATATTCTACCAAACTGACTTGTAACAGTGTGAAGCAGCTGTCCATAATCAAGTAGTAACACTCCTGCTCTTTATAACTTGGCAAAGTTTCTACCCCCTCAATAAGCTGAGCAAACAAGCTCCTCTTTATGCACTTTATAGCTGCATCAGGACTTTTCCCCAGGAATTTCTTTAGGGTGATTTGCTTCTCCTAAGCATGCTAAAATGAAGGCAGAAGAGGATATAGGAAGGCAGAGGCCAACTGTGAAAAACAAGAGGAATTGTGGATAGAATCTATGAAGGGAATTAGATATGGGAATAAATAAACAATGGGAAAGGTAAGTAAGTAAATCTGATTCCTCGAGGCAGCTTGTCTTTTGCCTTGATATGAATTCACTTGAAAGATATTTTTGCCTGAGTCACCATTTGCTTTCTCCCTTATGAAATGCACCTGGGAATCTCATGGCTTCTGGGGAGGGACTATAAAAATGAGTCATGGATTCCTACTGAGACTTGAGAGGGAGAGTCTTTAGTCTTCAGGGACAGTATTGGATAGGCTATTGAGTAATGAGATGGGGAAAGCTCTATAATGAGAAAGAGCTGTCAAGGAAGCACAGAACTCAGGGAAATCATTATATGAAGAGGGAGCAATCAGAAAATTGTTGGACTGAGCTGCTGTTGCAGCTCTCGCTAGAATTTCAAGCTTTGGGGAAATATGAATATGTTAGAAGGGAGCGGTGCTGTGTCAAGTCAATGAGAATTATAGGGAAAGAAATGTAAGTTATAGATTCTATCCTTTCAGCTATTGGATTCACATGAATATAATACTAAATCCCCTAAGCTCAGCTGAATATAGGTGGATTCGGTATATATTGAAGACCTAAGTTGTCCTTTCTTGGCATAAATCTTTGTCGGAGTAGCAAACATCTTGTTGAACCCTGTTCTATATTAAGATCTTTAATAAAGCCTCACAGAATGTTGTTGTTTTTTTTTTTTTTTTTAATTGCTTTACCTGAATTATTGAGTGGGAAACAGAGTAACAGAAAGATATTAGTGACAAAATGAGTCCTCTGTGTTTTCCGCCCTTAAAAGTACTTCTAATTCAAAAGTCTCTATCCCTTTTGTCAGGCTGTACAACTTCTACTGACTTAGAGAATCTTAGATATGTAGTTTATTCTAAGTGCATCTGGCTTATGTGTACTGGATATGGAAAAAATAGTTTGGTTTTATTGCTTGATAAAATAGAAGATTGAACTGATTTAAAGCTGTGAACAGTAATTCTCCTGTTCCCTTCCTCTGGTATACTGCAGCCCTGATTTTTTTTTTTTTTGTTGTTGGTTGAAAGTTTTCTAAAGAGTGTCAGGAGTGTTTTCTGGATTAACCCTGTTGCTAGTTGCTTAAGATTGTAAGGGACCGCACTGAATCCTTTCCAGTCCTCCGTATATGTTCCTCCGTAGTTCTATCAATACCTATTGAAGTCTGTCAAACAACTTCTCTGACACTGATGCCATCTGGATGCATATGGCCTAAAACAATCCCTTCCTCTATATGGGACAATTTGGTTTAAGCATCCAACATCTACCAGGTGCTTTTGCACTCGGAAGTCTGTGATCTTCAGCCTCTTCCTTGCTCTCTGGTCCCAGATGGGCTTAGCTCCTGGAGTATGCCAGAGCAAACTTAGTAACACATAAATGATGTGCCTCACGAGTCTCACTTAATTACACCAAAATTAAGTTTACATGGAGTGTGCTGTATATCCTGTCTTCTGAGAGTTTTTTTGTAGTCTGTAGGAAGGCATTTTCTCTCCCATGAGACAAACGTCCCCTGCCAGACAATGCAAAGCAGTCTCTCGCCTTCCCCTCCAGTTGGAGAAAGGAAGCAGGAGAGTTGCCAGCTAGAGTAGGGGAGGATAAACATACCACATTATTTTGACCTTAATGATTTAAAAAAAAAAAAAAAGATTGCTGCAATAATATATTATATCGGGTTTAATCCTGTGGCATTACAAGGAAGAGTCTATTTCACTGTCAGTATATAAATGTATGTTCTGTCTAAGTGTCAGATATTCTTGTAGTTTAACCAAAGTCCTCATAAACAATACAAAGATTAGCAGTCCAGCAGCAGAAATTCTTTTGTGGTAGTATCTCCTTACCCACTTTTAATCAAGGAGGAGGTTGTTTTTAAAGGATCCTACTGGTACTCGATCTTTATTTTGTATGTCTTGCTATTGCAGGGCTGTGCTATTGGTGAGTGTTACTCTGTTTTCATTTTGGGGAGTGATGAAGTTAGGGATGTGAGGTTAGTACTGTCAAAAAAGAAGTAGAACGTGGATGAAGAGGGTTAAGTTTCAGATGCTTATGTTTGCATCCACTTTGTGCCTTACTGACTGTAATGATGTTCTATGTTTCATCAAAGAAGAAGAAGGGTTTATGTTAATCCTTAAAATATTCTGTATCCTTGGATCTGGAGTTGGGCTTTTCCCATTCTATCACATTGCAGAGATAGAGGCAAGATGGAATATGAATATGCAACTGGATCCAGACATCCTTCACATTTGGTTTGAGCTGACAATTAGATCTAAACTTCCTCCAGGTGCATCCTATCCCAAATTAATTTGCTTCTTATTTTCTTGAAATAAAGTCATTTTTGCCACAGATTTTTGGAGGTAACAGGATTTTGTGACTATTTATCAGCTACAATTAAAGTGTACTTGCTTGATAGTTTATTATTTTCTCCCAGTAAAAATCTCTGTCCTGCTATACCAGGCAGCCTGTCCCTCTTTAAGCTCATATTGTGAGGCATTAAAAATATCAATGTAGCAGCAGGCCATGGTAGTGGTCTCCAAGACTGGATGTTTATAACTCAACAATGCATGTGCATCGGGTGACCAGGTGATTTCTGGCATTTCTTCATTTCCTTTCCAAATACAGCCATTTTATTGTCGTAATTAGAGGCACAAGGAAATGCTATTGTGCGTTTCAGAAGAGTAAATCCATATTAGGAGTTAATTCATCTCTGCTCAGAAACACGGAGAATGTTCAATGGGTTACATTTTCTTGAATTGTCCTCAGACGGTCTGATTCAGTCTCCGGCACTGCTGTTAATGGGTGTTTTTCCTTTGTCTTCAATAACAGGCCCTTAAATTGAACTCTTAAAAGGGAAACGCTGACAAAGAAAAGGTCAAGAAAAGTTAAAGGAAACCTCTGTGGCTAACCTTTAATAAAGCTAGGATACCGAAAGGGTTAAAATATGAATCTGTGAACAAGGTACCCTGATCCAAGCAATGAGGTATTTTGTGCGGAATTTCTTGTAACTAATTGTAAACAGGTGCATTTGAACCGCCGGATGCCAACCTGCCAAAATGTGTCATGGCTCGAAAGCTTAGCCAGAGCCTAATGTGTGGTGAGGTCTGTCTGGTGCTGGAGAGCTGGAGCCTCTCCGAGCTATTGCTCAGAGTCTACATCGCCGTGTCTCTGTCGGACTAGTGTAGGTGTTACAGAGGCCCTCATAACTCTTGCCTGCCTGTTGGGGCTTGCTGTAATTGGGGCTGCAGCAAGAATATGCAGTAGTTTTCTCCTTGTCTTGGAGTACAGCTGCAGCTTGATACCCATAAAGGCCGCAGCAGCGTAAGAACTCGTTCCCCATCAGCAGAAAAGATAATTTGCAATGTTTTTATTGTGTTTGCAGTCTTCCGCTTCAGCAGGGCTGCTGTAAAGCAGCCCCTGAAACGCTGCACCAAAGCTGTGTAAGAAAATGCCTTGTCTTCACATTTTCTGAGTTAACCTCATCATACCGCACAGAACTCTTCGGTGTACAGCAGACTGGCTGACAAGTCAACTGGACTCCCTAAAAATATACAGTCACAACATTCATTTTATTGGTAATAAGTACTTAGAAGCATGAAATGGTTTGTGAGCGCTGAGCTCGTTTGGAGCTTTCGGATTGGCTGCCCTTGATGTCATAGCCATGCTGATAATGTCCAGTAAATCTGTGGAGCTAACTGTTTCCTTACTATGTATAAATTCCATTTCATGACAGCAATAATACGTTCCAGGCAGTGCATTTCAGGGTGATAATTATACATCTTGGGTGGTTAAAGTTACTCCACCTTAGTTGTGTGAAAAAAAATTGTACCACTGGCAAAAATGGGAGAATTTCCTGGCTTCCATGAGTTTAAAAAAAGGAAAATGGAGGGCGGGGAGGGGGGTATTTTTTTGGCCATATTTTGGATAGATTCTGGCTGAATAAAGGTGGGATGAAAAATGAGGTTAGGCTCCAAGGTAGGGCCTGTGCCAGTATCTCCAAGCTTTTTCAGCTAACCAGCCACTGCCAAACCTCAAAATTTTTTGTGGACCACTGTCTGCCCTTCACATTAAACTTTTATTTGAGAACTGCATTACAGAGCTACACTGTTTCATAGGGGTCTAGAGACCATGACCTCAGAGCCAATCAGTTTTCTGTGGACTGCAATCTCATAGAATCACAGAAATAAAGAGGACCTTGAAATGACGGACAAGGATGGATAGGATCCATCCATCAGTATTAGCATCTGTCAGTATTAGTATCACATCTGACAACTGTTTTTACGATTACTTCTTGAAAACCTCTAGTGATGGGCATTTCACAATCTCCTTGTGTTTATTTCAGAGCTTCACTGTTTGTACTATTAGGAAGCTTTTCCTAGTATCTAATGTAAATCTTTCCGTTAATCTAAATCAAACCATTAATCCATTCCTATACACTAAGGACATAGAAAACAGATTATTTCTCTGCAACCTTCTTTTAGATATTTTAAGACAATTATCATGTCCCCTCCATCCTCTTTTAGTAACCAAGCAAGTCCAAATCTTTCAGTCTTTCCTCTGAGGCATATTTTCTGGACCCTTAATTCATAGTTCTTTTATGGAGTCTTTAATGCTCAACATTTTTACTCAAATACGGTAAGAATGGCTGAGGCCTTGCTAGCTCTGAACAGGGAAGAAGGAGGATCTTGTGTCTTGCAGGCTATATATCTTCTTTTGCATGCTGAAGTTCTGTTTTTCATTTCAACAACAGCATAACGTTGCTCACCCTGTAATCCACTGTATAACCCCTGGCTTCCTTTCTACCTAACTGCTTCTTAGGCAGTAGCTCCTTATCTGCTGTTCAGGCAGCGGCTTGTTCCTGTACATAGGCCATAAATAGTCCTTGCCCCTATGAGCAGCATCGTATGGCTTTCTGACTGTTAACACCGATGTATGAGGATCCTTGCATCTTTTCTGGCCTCTAGTGCATTAACAGCCAGGCTCAGTTGGTGTCATCTTCAAATGTATTAAATACCTTCTGTTTTTTTTTTTTTCCTGGATCATTAGCAAACATACTGAGTAATACTTGTCCTAGGAAAGACCCTTAAAGCATTAATTGGCCCTTTCTGAAAACAGAATTGTATGTTCCTTTCACCTAGTCCAACTCCCATAATTTTCTCTGGAGAACGTCATTTGATGCTGTCCAATACATTTCCAAAGATGAGATATGTAACAACTATGACTTCTTTATCCACAAGTTCTGTTATGTGGTTGTGGGATTTACTTTGGTTTTGCACAGTTTGTTCTGGCAGATGTAAACTGGCTTGTGCTTATCACATTGTTTATTTTCTAGGTATTTACAGATGGTTTGTTAATTATTTGTTCTAACATTTCTCTAGAAACCTGGCGCTCTAGTGTAAAAAAATTACCATTTTCCTCTTTCCCCCCTTTTTAAAGATGGACACTGTGATTTTCCTTTCCCAGTCAGCTTATGTCTCACCATAAGGATCTCTTTCCAAGGATATCTGACAGTAGTTCCAAGATTAATTAGTCAATTTGTGATGTATCTTAGAATTTTTATGCATCTTCCAGTTTTACATGATCTAGAATTTTAGTGCATTAGACCCAATCGTTCTAATATGGAAGTTATCCAAACCTTTGCTAACTTATTCCTTTTTTATTTGAAGCTCATACCTGATGCCTTTGTAGGCTTGGTAGCCTGGTTTTTCTGAAAAAAATGTTTGCCTGGGAACATCTAGGTAGAATGTTTGTTGATTTCTTTCTAAGAAAGTAGGTATTGTTACAAAAGTATACTTCTACTAAATTTACTCTATGAGAGAGAGTTCATTACAGAAAAAACAGTCTAGGTGAGAAGAGAAAATTAATATAAATTGGTCTCCCAGCATTTTTTGCAACATTCGACAGAACTCAAGCAAGAATTATATGTATTGGCTATGTTTAGATTTCATTTACAATACATTCAAAACATTGTTTGGAATGTCAGGAAACTAGGATGCGAAGCATTTGCTTTCCAAGGGTTTTAGTAGAGTACCAAATAATCAGAGGTCTGTTTATCACTGATACTTTTCTGAGAAATCTTCTGAGATCTTGCTAATTGATTTAAAAACACTACTTACTTGGATTACAGCAAAATTCAGATTATGTAATGGACTTTGCAAACCTGTGAAATGAGGAAACTGCTGATTTTGAATCCATTTATGCTCTGTGGGATCTTTCTGTGTGTATACATTTGAAGAGCTGTGTGCTGGGTCCAGGACACGTGCATTGCTGAATGTTCTATGTAATTTCTTCCATTCGGGAATGAACTTATCCATACATTCAGGAACAGCAGAAGAAATATTACTTAATATGACCGCTGTTTAAAGAACAGAAATACCTTAAGAAAAATAAAAACACCTTCAAGTTGCAAATAATACCAACCTGATGAAATTTCTGGTGTGACCAGAGGCCATGGGATGGTGTTCTAATACTGTATATTTTTCCTGTTCCCCTAGTTATTAGATTTTATCACAGGAATTAGTTATTGAATTTTATATTTCCTTAAAATCTTGCTCTATATCTTGCTCTAATTTCAAGGGCTGGCTCTGCAGAGTTAGAGTCTTGGAGACTGAAGAGATCTGCTTTTCATGATTCCTTAGGCTTACAACACTACATTTTAGAATTCCTTCAAAGTTCGTAGTATCTGGAAATCATTTTACGACACCTGTTATTTCCAAGTCTCCTACTACTGTGAAAGGGCACAATTCTCTGAATCAAACTGAAGAGCTCTGTTGTGTTAACTTGGGTCTCATGTCTAATCTTGGCAGAGGTCAGTCAGTCCCATAGGATGGTAGTCTTTTTGGTAACAGCAGTATCCATTATTCCATAAAGTGTGTATCAGTTTTATCTCATATCAGCTTACCTCTAGCATCGTGGTTAAATACAGCAGTGGTCATAGTAGCTATAGTTAGAAAACATTTCTCTGAAGAGCTTTATTAGAATTCGGCATCTTCCCAAAAAAGTTTTGTTTGCTAGGAATCTCAGAAAGCTGTTGCCAAAAATGTATTTTGTAATCTTTGAGAGCCAAACGTGGATTAAAGTGCAATCAGGGAATCGTGCATCAAAACAGGAAGCTGGGTACAAGTTGACAAGGAGAATGCTGCTTGGCTGATTTTGGACGGGCATATCCTATGGATATGTTTTCTCTGTTGTCTCGTTCATGATATAGAGCTCCTGAGTGAAAGTGTGACACAGAAGCAGGAGCAAGATGCCGCGGTCCTGCTGAATACTAACTGGTCAGAGGCATTCCTGCTTTCCCACAAGCACTGCCCCACTGGCAGGGTCATACTGGCAGCCGTTTTGCCCCATGCCTTCATCTACATCCCTGCTGCACCTGGCCCTGTGGTGCCTCACAGGGAAGAGTGAAAGAGGGAACAGAGAAACCTTCTTGCACCACAGCGGTTTAATTAAAAAAAAAAAAAATCCACAGTAAGCACTGCAGGTGTAAACACTGCTTTATGGATCTCGAGTAACATTATCCTTGGCTTAGACACAGGTAGATAGATGGGACCGTGCAGGACAAGGTGTGGGGACTTCTGAGAAGAATAAACAAATTGTGAAGGATTCATGGTGGAAATCTGTCCTTACACAAAATTTGAGGAAGATGAGAGAAGGTAGTCAAATAAAGGAAATGAAGCAGTGTGAAAAGAGGCCAGTGTGAAAGAAGATAGTGTGAGGCAGAGCCAACGGCCCATTGTTTGACTCGTGGTTTAATCATGCTATGTTAGCAGTGTTGGGAAGGTCAGGTGAGAAGCCACGTGAAGTAATAGTAAGGACAAGGAGGGGAAGGGCTATCACCACCCTGGTTTCTGTAGGTTCCTCAATAAGCATATGTTGCGTGGGCACTGTGAAAGAAAGCAAACATGTTAATTGTGGCACGTCAGCAACACAGCAAACCCCATCAGCAGCAGTAAATTAACAGACACCAAGGGCCACGTGCTTATCTGAGGTAAAATGACAGGGCTCCACAGCTGACTTACACCAGCTGGGGATCAGAGCCATCTACAGAGCACTGTGGGACTCTGGCAATTTTGTTTACAGAATACTAAAGATTGTCAGAGTCTATTTTTGTCCAGGATGAGGATATACTGAAAGACAAGTCTAGTCCCACACTGTGTCTCAGCTAATCTCTAGGATCTGTTGGATTCTTAAATCAATTCAATGTGCAAACCTGGCTACATAGCTCTTTCTGTCATTCAGGGTCATCATCTACCTTAAAATTCAAATTTTCCCTCATAAAAGAATAATGGGTGGGAGATGTTGTTTCAGTTAAAATTTTCTTATTCCCAGGAAAACGAAGATTAAGGAGTTATAGTGTGCAGGTGGAACTTTTTTTTTTTTTCTTTCTAACCTACAAACCAGGGATTAGCACCCTTGCTTCATGTTAGTTTTCAGCGTGCAGACCTTATTGTTTCATCAAAGGTATGGGGGAGCAGCTGGCTTTCGTCAGCGAAGCTGCAGTATTTGACAATGAGTAAAAACAAACTTTGCTAGCAGCAATAATCCGTTATCCTTGTCCCCACCTCTTTTTCTGCCTAACCTCTCCAGCCATCTTCTCTCCCTCACCGTTCCTGAAGAAGAGAACATTGATGACTTCAATAACTTTTATATGAATCAAGAATATTCTAGTGTCATAGGAGAATAATATATATTGACAACAAAGACTACCTCAGCTTTTCTAATGGGATTCATTACTACAGATGAGAGGCTCATTTTAGGAGAAATAAGTGCAGTATTTGAAAGAGTAGTTTGTGAGCTCTTGTTCAAAGCTCCCTTGAAGGCCATCTGGAGCGATACCTTTCCCTAAGCCCTTCTGCATCTTCTTAATGGATTCTGGGTTCTGAGCTGGATTCTGAGTATTATTATCATTTGTTAAAGACATGTAGGAATGGAGTCTGTGGTTGAGATACAGCCACGGGCATTGTGCTAGTCTGTGGAGTCTTTTCATAACGAACTGGGTCTTTCAGCAAATATCTATGAACGTCCTCCATGTCCTTGTGCTAGTGCTCTTGCCTAAGATATCAGCTCTGTCTCTTCAAGAGATCAATGTTTCCCAGCCTTGGATCAAGCCCCTGGTGTATGCCAAGTTTAAGCAAACAGTTCTCAGCTGGTTTGAGCAGAGGGCTATATTTTTGTTCTACTTGTCCCCCTCCCACCCCTTATTTAGGCTGCTAAGTCAAACACTGAGTGTGATTAATGATGACAGAGATTACTATGAGCATAAAGTTCAAGAGCTGGCCTGTTTATTTGTTTAAGAAAGTTGTTTGCTGAGTGTTTCTCTATATATCCAGCCACATGCTTGGACTGAAATACCCCAGCACAGTCACTGGGTTGTATGAATATTGTTTTGACAGCAAAGAATACTTGTAAACATCAGGGATAGCAAAGGGAAATATTCCACTTCTTAGTAAGGACTAATTCCATTTTCATGTGGTCTGTTCTCATATCAGCGGCAGAGGAGGACACTCCTGTTGAATGATGCTGAGGAGACGTGTGTTTAAATGTGTGATGGATGGGATGAGTAACTCCAGAAAGTAGGCAAGAATTTGGAGCAAAGTTCTGTCCATCATGTTCAGCAAATAAGCACTGAAAGCAAACCCAGATTCATAACTTTCCTTTGCAGGAGTCAAATTGCGTTCTTCTAGCCCAAAGCACAAAAGAGAGGATGACAGTATCCCTACAGTGCCTGGGAACTCTGCCTAATGTTACTATTGACAAGCCATGTCATGGACTTACATAGCTAGCTAAATATTTCTGTCATCCCAGCTCTCAAAAATTTGAGTTCCATTTCTCAGGAGTGAGATTTGCCTGAATTTTGCTTGATCCTCTAACAGCTAGCGCCGAAGTTATTTGCTAGTCATGCAGTTCCCCCTGATTTTCCAGTTACAGGCGTAACTGAAGTCAGGATTTGACTCATGGACTTGAAAAGGAGAGCTTTCGATTACATCCCAGGCATTGGGAATGTAAACTGAGTCTTGCCTCAATTTAGTGTTCCCTCTGGCTGGCCATTGTAGTTTACTAAGTTTGACTTAACAAGTTAGACCTGCTTATAACTAAAATATATATTAGATGTTAATCAGAACAAATTAACAAAAGGAGGAAAACCAAAACCTGCTTAAATCACTTTCAGGTGAATCTAACTGCTTCTTTTCCAAGTACCTCTGCACTTGATTATTCCATTACAAATTCGCAGCAAAGGTTCTGGGAAAGGGAATGGTGTTTAAATTACTGCTTCCTTTTCCAAGTTATCCCCATGATACATGCTTCAATTTTTATGAGAGCTGTTCCTTTGAAAATTATCTTGTTGTATTTTGTTTCTTTCAAAATTTATTCTAACTGAGAATAAGCTGATTTTTCATCATGTCACTCTTTTCTCCAGAGAATAGCATTGTTTTTCGTTTATTATTTTTTGGTTCAGTCCATTTAAATCATGCTCCTCCTCCACTTCCTTACTGCACTAAGTAGAGTCAGGGGTTAGTTAAGGAAAGTTTTGTTTGAGTGCTTCCAATTTTAAGCTTCTGACTCAAAAAAAAAAAAAAAAAAAGCTTTATTTCTTGTCCTTAATGGGTTGATTGCCAGATTATTTCTTTAAAATTATAGCACTTGTTTCCTGTTTTCAAAGGCTAAAATCAGCCACTTAAGCATGGACTTAAAAAAAACAGGGTGCCTAAATTAGTATGCATCGTTAGAGCAATAACAGCTCTATCAGACTGCAGGTGTCACAATACCCACACACAGAGACAAGCTAAAAACAGGAGGCAGCCTTACTGAACCCAAAGGAATCTTTTTTAGCAGGGTTCATACTTCTTAGCTCATGAGGTCAGGCTATAGAAAAGCAGCTGACACTGTGATATTGAAGGCTCCAGTGGTTTTCCTGCAGGAATAGATGGATGACCTGGTTGCTTTATATTGCTGACTTTGTCCATTAAAACAGCAAAGTAAAAACTGTTTTTCCTCATGTGGGTTTCTTCTTAATGAGATTTGTTCCTTGTCATCAAACCTATTTGTATGCTTTTTTCCCCTCAGTCTCCTTTTTCTTAGTAGTCCCTGAATTTCCTGTCTTCCCAATTTCAATGTTCAGGATACAGTTCATCCAAGGCTGAAGTGCTTTGATACAATCCATACCAAAAATAAAGGAAAAATAACACAATTTATTAGACCTTCAGTCTATGCTTTATCATTTCAGTGCGGTGCTTAATTCCTATTTCGGTTCTCAAAATTCAGAAGAATCAAGATTGATATTTTCAGATAATAAAATTTAGATTTATAGTCAATGTCAGGTTTCAGCTCCAAGACTGAATTCTAAGTTGTTCCACTTAAGCCAATCTCCAGAATTTAATGCAAATATTTTGAGAGTGGAATCACATCTTAATATTTCTAGAACAATCTTAATACACTTCCTCTCACATATGAGTTATACTTGGTCTTCCAGAATGTTTTTCTCACAGGTGACTTGGTCTTCATGTCTCCAGAATTATCAGGACAATTTAGACAATTTAAGGCATTAGACAATTTAAGGCTAGCTTGATTCTGCTGTTTCTCCACTCTTTCTGCAGTGGAGCCACATATGCTCTATATGTGTAGAAAGAGGAGCTCACTTAGCAAAAACTAAATCCCATATTAGACAATGTGAGAGCTAAGAAAGAATAAAGTGCAGCAAGAGAGAACATTCTCAGAGACCTCCTGTTATGTGACAGTAGCTTCTCTGAAAAAGTTGTTTCACCTCTTTTATGAGCTGTTTATGATTCCAGAAGAAATGTAGAAGAAAAACGCTGAGCAACGCACTCTTCCTGATCTTTCTTCTAATAGGAGAGACCACATCAGCATCAGACAGACCAGGGAAGCTGTTTTCTACAAGGTCCTATGCAGGAGTAAGTTCCTGTATAAACTGTGCTCTGGGTATTACTCTCTTACTTAAAGGAGTCTTTTTTGCCCAAACACTTCTTTAATACAGGCTACATACATGCCATAATTCAAAATAGTTTTATTTCTGAATTATCTAAGAATTAAAATAGATAAAAGCAATGCAAAATGGCCAAGCAAGCAAAATGAAACATTTCTTAGCCAGGGTAAAAAGGTAGCTGAAGTGAAGAATTTACCTGGCGCTCCTGACTAGAATCAGGCTACAAATTCATATCTTTACATGCCTGATTTCCTGTTGTTTTGGATTCAGAAGAAACCTGTCTGAAGCACTGGTTGACACGTGCCTAAAATCTGACCAGAAAATCATGAGTGCGATGATTTCAATGTAATTATACTATTTCAGATTCAAATGCTGCTTTGTTTCGGTTTAAATTCTCTTGATGCCCCTCTCTGACTGACTTTGGTCTCCAAACCTGAACCTTTCATGAAAACCCTGTCCAAACTCACCTAGGAACATCCCAGTGTACGTTCGTTAAAAGACTGCTAGGTGCAGCTGTGGTGACTTTGAGTCCAGCTAAACTTGTGCACTGAGGAAATGTACGTTTCCTTGGGTTAGCGACTTTTGAGCACTTTCTTACCTGCAGGCCACATCTGTCTAACTCATCAGCAGAGATGGGCATATTTGTGCCCAGGACCAAACTGCTTTGAGAGGTGCATAGAAAAGCTAGGAAATCCCTGTCACTCCCTATTACTATTAGGCAATCACTTTCCCTGGGAACCTGCTTTTGCTGGAGCAGACGAGCTGTCAGCCCTGCAAGTGGTCTTTTTGTCTATGTATCTTTTCTGTTCCTCTGTTTACTTAGAGAGACAGAATTGTCAGCTCTTGTAAGGCTGGACTGAGTAACCGATGGCCTATCCACCTCAGACTTGCATTTTTTATTTTTATTTTTTTTTAAAGAAGAATCTTATCCAAACACTAGTGAAACGGGCAGATTTATGAAAGCAAAGAAGAGCAAAGTGGAAAAGGAAGTTTATGTTTTTCGTAGAGACTTGCTGCTGTATAAATGCACTGAAAGAATCTTTTGGCTATTTGGGCTTTTGCATAACAGCTAGAGACGCAGAGCAATTAGATTTTCTAAGTATAAGCAAGAGAATCTGTTTTGTTTATACAGAAAAGTCCCCAGAAGAGAGGCAGGAGCGGAGACATAAGTAATAAGCGCATATGTTTGGAAAGAGTATAATGTACTTATAAATATTATAGTGGCGTCGCTATAGTTAAGGGTCTGGCAACATTTCTGTTGTAAACCCTTCTTGTCAGAGGTTCAGAACAGAGCTGTAAAAATTCCAGGCTGCAACTTGGCGTGTAAGGGCTCAAGGCAGGAGCACAGGTTTCCCTCCTGCCCCCTCACAAAATTGGCATAAGCCTGATTATCCTTTGGGGAGTGATATTAGGCTGCCCCTTAGCCCTTTTCTCTGAAAAGCAGATGGTTTGTATTCTTGTCTTTCCAGAAAAAATGGAATACTACAAACTGATAGCCTGATACTTGTATTTGTACTGTGGGAAGTAACACCAGGGTGTTTGGGTATACTATATAGAAGCAAACCATCCAAATGAAGGAATCCTTTCATTTTCAGATCCAGTCCATGCATCTCTAGATGTTCAGTTTCACAGAGAAGAATCATGCAACTATTTAGGAAGCTGCCTTCCTAAGGAAATGCCACAAATGCTGTGAAAACCAATTAATGATTTTAGAACTGAACTTTTCTCGAGTCTATTCATGGTTTACTGGTTGCGTTTTGTTAGTAGTTGAACGTAATGACAAAAGGAAGCACCAGGATCTGTTCTTGATCCACAGAGTATAAGGCTGTGATGTTTTAGTGTATTAACTGGCAAATCTGGCATGGATAACAAAGGGAAAGTTAACTACGAATAAAAAGGAATTCAGCTGCAAGAAATTTAGGCTATCCAAATAACCACTGAGAAAATTAATATTTCACATTCGGGCAATGTATATACATTCTTTAAATTAAAAAAAAAAACAAAACAATTTGGGGAAAAAGTCCACTGTGCTAGGCCAAACAGCTTAGGATTCTTCCACTCAATGTCTGAGGTTGGTCTCTTCTCTCTATCAAATGTGAGCGGCAAATCCACATGCTAAGGATCAGATTGAACACTGAAAGCTGTTATGCAGGAGGTGGTGGATACGTATGCACTAAGTAGCATATTGATAGCTGTAATTACACAGGGATTTAGCGACCTAGTTTTGGGGCTAACATTTCATGTGAATGTCACCTGATCCCGTCTGCTTGACTTATGTATGTATTAGTAACCATTAAATTATCATTGATATCATTACATTTTGGTAATGGCTACAGAGGAATGAATTCTACTTAGGCATCCGGTTGACAAGAGCAATGCCACAGGAGACATCTTGAACTGCTAAGGCAAAAGAAAAGATCATCAAGACAATAAATCAGTAAGCTAAGCAAAGTGTGTCAGCTGTGCCAAAAAAGGCTGTAGATTGCAGCACATGTGTTTTTACCATGATGGTTGCAAAGAGAATTTAAGCTGAAAGATGAAATGCCATTCACTAATTTTACCATAAATGGTTAGTCAGGTAAAAATCTAATTTGTTAAAGTGCTGTCCCTTCTACTTCCTCTCCCTGTATCATTCGATGCCGATAGGCCAAGGTTTGAACTGACTTGTATCCCGTGCAGTCCCACTGAAGCGAGTGGTACAGGGTGAAAGGCAGTGCTGGAACTGTCCCCTAGGATTCGATCTGACTTCTAGAAAATTTCGCTTGGAGAAGCTACTGAGCCCAGTGAAGTAGAAAAGAGTAGTTGCTCTCACTGCAAAGTACGGAAGTCAAGAGCAATTGTTGTTGGCTTAAATATTACATTAAAGTGATATTAGGAATCTGACTTAAAAGCAGAAAATTTGGAGCCAAGACTCGTTGTCCAATCCACACCAAATCTATTTTGCAAAATGGCTGGAGTTATGGAAAAAAGTGCAAAGTAGTGCATAATAAAGCTGTTGATTTTAATACATGTCCCTGTGGATTCGATGACTTTTTTTTCTGTCCATACAAGTAAAATCAGCTGACAGAAAAGTCTAATCTTTTCCTCTTCACAATAATTCAACTCAGTTAAAGTGTTTACTCCTGATTTATACAGAGAAGGGGAAGGTTTTGAGACTCAGGTAAGAAAGAGGTATAATTTTTGACCCTCTTTAGGTAAAATCTTAATCACTGTTTTAACTACCTAAATAGACAAATGTTTTTCAGTTCTGGAAGATAAAGGAAAAAGAGACCTAGTGGCTGGAAGATGAAGCTATATTAATATGGAGAGGAAATAAGGAACAAATTTTTAACTGTGAGGGTTGTTATCCATTGGAACAAATTACCATGGGAATATGATGGACTCTCCATCCCTTGAACTCTTTAAATCAAAACTGAACATCTTTCTTAAACTATGATCTAACTCAACTTGGAGTTATGGGTTGGCAGGAATTACTGAGTGAAATTCAAAGAGCGGTGTTATGCAGCAGGTCAGACTAAAGGATCGTAACTATCTATCTTCTGGCCTTAGTAATTCCTATTGCTGGAGGGAGAAGAGATGTTCATGTTCTTGATTTTCTACCAATAGCCAGAAATGACTACTTTCCATGTTTGAATTTCAAAAAATAAAAGATGGATTTTTGGAATAGTAGCTGACTTCACTTTGATATGCTGTTGTGCAGCTCGATTTGTAACATCTTCATTGACATCATGGGGAAAAAACATCAGTAGCCTTCAGCCCATGTTGTCCATGAGATAAGAAAGAAAGATAAATAGGCTGAATGATACTTTTTTTTTTTTTTTTTAATCAAAGAATCTCCTTGGAGATGGCTTGGCTCCTTGCTTCAGTTACAGTTATAATTCCAATGGTAACTATTTATTCCTTTTAACTAGTTTGCTTTGAAGGGGACATTGGCCATGCGTAATATTTAAGCTGCAGATAGGCACTGTATAGCTAAAACACAAATTACACTTGCTAAAATGTATATGAAGATGTGGAAATTAATTTTTCCCTCTGTAACTAAACCACAGCCAGATCACGTCTAACATTATCCTTATTGCTACGTAGGAACGCTGTATGTGTGTGTGTACGTGCGTGAACGTGTATATGTGTGCATGAGATGTGAGTGATATGTAGTTTCAGTAAAATAAAGAGGGAGAGAAAACCATGGAAAATCCAATCCAGTACTACTGATTTCCTGGACAGGTAGTCCATCCATCAATCTCTCCTCACTTCACGTTCTCAGGACAGTTCAATGTGCCTGAGGCCTCAAAGGAATTTTTCTCATATGCCTCCAATGTTTTTATAAGACTATCTTGTCAGGCAGTACATATGTTCTTAATAATGATTAAAAAGAATAAATTCACCTTTCAAAATCAGAGTGCAAATGGCATAGCAGGTGTAATTAAGGCAAATGATTAAGGCCCATATCTGTCTTTACAGAAAAAGCTCAAGGGAATTTACTGTCTCCACAAGGATATAGTATTTTTAGTACATCTTCGGTATACTGTTTGCCAAGACTTCAAGGCTGAGTATAAAACATGCCATTCAAACAATGAATATGAGCATTCAGCGGGGGTTAACAGCAAGCTTTTAAAAAAGAAAAATAATAAACAAGATTTGAAATAACCCAGATACAAACTCCACATGTGAAATCCGATGAAGCAATTGAAATAAAAAGGAGCGTTCAAACATGGGAGCTTGGCACTACGCATACAGAATGAAAATGGATTTTATGATCGCATGGCTAACCTAAGCTCCGCCTGATGACATGCATTGTCATGTGATTAAAGGTCTTTAAGTAGTACATAGGTAGCTGTAAGTATAGTAGCTCTGGGTAAGGAACTATATCTCTGTATGTCACATTCGGATATGCTGTGAGAAATTCTGGCTCCTACTAATCCCCAAAAGAAGTTTTGAGATGAAACTCTCACCCTGCATCACCCTGTACCTTCCAACTAGCAGTGTACATCTGAACAGTTATGAAGCAAATAAAAGAGAAGCAGACATGTTTAGCCTCAAAGCAGCACATTTGACCAGTTTTTACTTCCAAACTAGAGTAAAGAGGATGGAAAGAGAAAACAACATGTTGTTCACAGATTTCACAACTCCAATTCATGGAATATTTGTTATAATTATTTATTTTATTTGCCTATCACCATGGCAGCTGAGTCCTTCACGTATAAAAAAAAAAATTAGAAACACATTGGGGCCACATTTCATGAGCTCTCAAATGTTACTTTCTGGTGTGTAATTGTTTCTCCCTCATTGACTAGTAATTAAGCTGCAGTATGTCTAGGCTTGCAAATCCAGCAAACTTGGAAAATTCCTTTAATTTTTAAAGTCAGTTTGTTTGCCAGGTGGTTTTTTTCCTCCAAGCTTGTCCAACTCTGAAAATTACAACTTAAGTAAAACCGAAAACATAAGTGTCATGGAACGCTGAGGGATTACCTTACCACATTAATATTCAACAATGCCAGCTACCCCTTGTTCAGCACGCTAGGGCCCTGATTCAGCAGAGTGCTGAAATGGGGCCTGGAAATTAATGGAGAGAGAGCAAGGTCTTTCTAATCAACCTTGTCAACGTTTTGGAGGATAGGTTTTCTTTCTTTCTTTTTTTCTTTTTTTTTTCCTCCATGTACACAGGATGCTTACAGCAGTTTCTGGTAAGTAGAAGAGTTTGGTAATCTCCCTCAAAGTTACAATTTTAAAAGGTTAAAAAAAACCCTGGAAAACAAAAAACCCTTCAACCTCAAAAAATGTTAACCCTATCTGGTGGAAATGCTTTCAAACTTTTGTAACTTCTTTATTTTTGCCTCTTTTCTGCTTCTACTGACGGAACTCTGTTCCCATGATACATATATTCTCTATACCACTGAGGCATGCAATGCATATAAAGGAGAGAGATAACACTGTAAAGTAGGCCACGTAATTATTATGTAAAAGCTATTTTAGGTTAGGCAGTATTTTGCAGCATAATGCATCTGCCAGACCCTGCTGTGGTGATAGACCCTTGGTGTGTGATGTTCTGCTTAGCCAAGAGGTTGAGGATGCCGAAGATGAAAATGAATTTTGCTGAAGCTAGCATATGAACTTTAAAGAGCCAATCAAACCAGTTGCATGGAGGTGGGGGGGGGTTCATATTTACTGATCTCCAAGGAAAAAGAACTTTAGCTCCAAAGACCTATGTTACTTTAAGCCTAATCTATAGGGTAGCCCTAGTAATGGGATGTAAAAGAGTGGTCAGCCGTGGGGCAGATGACAGGGAATAGTGGGGGTCTCTCTGCAGGTGGAACCGCGGGGGGCCAAGGGGCCAGGAGCAGCCCGACTGCGGGGAGAGACGGCTGACAACCCACCAGCTGGGGAGCTAGGAGCCCTCGCCCCTCAATGTCTTGCGTTCTGTGCTGAGGTGCTCCCGTGACACAGAAGTGTTTCCAGATGAATGGATGGTGTCCAAGTGTTTGCCTTTTGGCTATTAGCACTGCAATAGCAAACAAGTTTTCTCATGGCTAACTAACTTCCTTCAATTCCTCCCCCCCCCGCCGAAAGTCACTTCTTGTTTGTCATGCCATGACAACATCGCTGCGCTATCCAGAATGAGTGTGTTAATCCAGGAAGGGACAAATCTGAGAGTCCTGACTGGCAATTTTTAAACTCCAGATGGCCATTCTCCAACTACCTGTCGGCTTGAATAGGAAATAAGTCTCCTGACAGGCTCACTTCCTTCCGTTTGCATTGTTTTCAGCAAAAATAGATTTTAATAACTCCTGTAATAACGTTCCTGCGAGGTGTGGCCTGCAAACGTTAGGCTGAAACAGGACAAACATATTGCAATGTCTGTTGACTTTTCACCTATCAGTGGCCCATAGCCAGTGGGCTGGGGCTGGTTATTGAAAACAAAATAGGAAGCAAGCTTAGATTAAATATTGCTTAGAGGTGCCTTGTATCTAAAATTCGGGGCCAGAACCTCAGCTGCTGCAGATTATCTGAAGATCTGCTCAGAGTGCTTGGAGATGCTAGTGAAATTAATGAAATGAATTTAGTCCCTGATCTTTTCTAATTCATCAAATCCTTTTAATATTATGTTTCTTCTCAGGCATTTCATACCTATCTGCTGTGCATTAACATATCACAGATGAGAAAGTGTGGAACCATAGCTGATTTTGCTTAGTTTCCTTTTGAGCTGATTGTAACTTTTCTTCAACAGCTGCTCCATTGTTCAGCACTTACTTATATTTTCTCCTAAAATGCATACGCTCTCTTACCATGTGCAAAACTTTAGCAACATTTCTGAAGCTCCCGTATATATGGCAATGGTATTAAAATTCAAAATGTGCACTTTAAAGTGCAGTGCAAAGCTCTTCAGATTGTTTGTACTGTCTCCCATACTTGCATCATTTGTGCCAAGAGTTTGATATGAGTATTGATAAGAGCATGACTCCTAGAGCTTCTAGGAGTTGATATTATTCTTTTCTGTTCTGTTCTATTCTGTTCTGTTCCACTCTACTCTACTCTATTTACTCTACTCTACCC
This sequence comes from Struthio camelus, assembly GCF_040807025.1. Lineage (NCBI taxonomy): Eukaryota > Metazoa > Chordata > Aves > Struthioniformes > Struthionidae > Struthio > Struthio camelus. Next base: position 140,681,544 of record NC_090943.1, on the reverse strand, counting down.
TATCCCGCCATGTCCCACCCCCTCCCACCTTTTCAGTCATTGCTTTGCCCTATGGCCAACAGAGCATATCTTAAATCACAATAATATGACCTATATATATATATGTACTCTCCTTTTTGGCAGCAATAGGAAAGATTTTTTTTTCAGCAATTATTTCATATAGAGACAAAACAAGTCAGGTCTTACTCAGTAGAGAAAATGGAGGATTCAATTTTCAAGCCATCAGCCTAACTATTCCTATACTTAGGATTTTGGTAGGTTTGACTTGCTAATTTAAACAGAAGCATTAAAAAATTTTGGTATTCCCTCCTACCCTCCCCACAAAGATTCACCCACAGCTGTGAATCTAATCCAGCACCTCTGCCATTTTTTATCCTCTGTGTCTTTGATATATATTGAAAGGTTTCCAAATTCTGATTCCTTACATCAGAGTACAATTTTCCACAAGACTCAATCTGATCCAGCAGCAGAACCTGATAGAAATTGGTACTTCACGTTACAGTAGCCTTTTTGTGAGTTAATTACACTTCTTTTCCACAGCTAGTTGTATTTCTGCCTAAAGTTTGTGAAGTGTTCCATATGTTATCACTAGTTTATGCTGTAGCTAGGAATTTTATTTTGGTCTATATATAGCAAGTAAATAGTCCAGATATGTTCAGCTTTGTTTTGAAAACTTTAATCTGGCCAAAATGAAGGATATGACATTTAGAAGTGAATTTATGAAACTAGGAACAACAGCAAGGAGCAGCTGGGAAGATATTCAGTGACAGAAGAATTATCTCTTAACAGCCTCCACTGGTTCAGAGTGCTGATTACTTCAGAAAAAAATCCATGCTCCAACGTCACTTGAACTTGGAGCAAGAACAACTGAACGAAAGGGATGGTGGTAGGCCAGCAGTATTGCTTCAAGTGCTAACTGCAGAGCACATCATTTGGGTTCATTTCTATGCAACCAGTCATTTCGTTTACAGAATCATCAGTGCAACTCCATCTCTGCAGCATTCACACACATCCACCCATGAGTATGTCCTCCTAGTATTATGTATGCTGTGCAACTACACTCAACTGCTGCGTAGGGGAAAGCTTCTGGGACAGCTGAACCAAAGGCAGAAGGGACAATTCAAAGAGGGACACAGACAGAAAAACAGGTAGCAGGGGAATGACAAGAGGAAAAGAAGCATTACAGAGCAGGACTGTGGAGATGGGGTAGGAAACCACGCTGGTCAGGATGTGTCACCAGAGAGAGAGAGACTGAGGACACAAAAAGGTGATTAGAGTAATTTCTTAGGCAGTATAATAAAACTGGTGAGGAGTGAGAAGGAGGAGGAACATAAGGGAAAGCCCCAGGAGCAGATGTCATAACAGGAGAGGAAGTTGTAGTTAGAGGCAAACAAGCAAATTTACAGAAAGCAGGAAAATAGAGCCTGACAACGTTTGGGAGAAGTCATGGTATTACCAGATGGAGAGAGGCAGGAAACGCGAGGTCAGGTCATTACTCTCACACCATTCTGCTGAAGGGTCTCCCCCTCTGCGGGCGTGTGTGTGCTCGTGTGTGTTTATTCTCTCATGTTAAGTAAAGGCGTTAGGGAGAAAGGCTTAGCTTACCTCAATCATGTTATTGTATGAAGACAGGAAGATACATGAGATGAAGGACCAACTGCCCCTTCCACTTTCCTCTTTTTGAGGCGTGCCCTGTTTATGCCCCTCTCTCTAACTGATGAGGTTCTCTGAGCTTGTCAGATTTATCTTTGGAGAAGGGAAAGCCCCAAATCAAATAAGTAAATAAATATAATGCCAGCATGAAGGACCTGATGAGAAGTTAATTAGAGACATTTCAGCAGATATTTCCTACCGTAATCGACAACTCCAAAGTGGGTTCAATGATGGCTCAACTACAGAAATTGCGGAGTGAGTTTATAAAACATGATGATGACTACAGAAGTTTTCTTTTGCCTTAGTGAGTCTAAGGCAGGTTTTATGTACTGCATGAAGAGTTTGGGAGTGTGCTTTGCAATTGGAATAATTTATACCCTTTAAAGCCACCCCAGCTGTGTACAGAGCATGCCTGCATTGGGTTGTTAGGATATGGTTGCTACAAAATACACCTCAAACTCACACCGTAGGTCCAAATCTAGGCTTTCCTGTCTGCATGAGCCCTGATGTTCAGTGCTATCCTCTCATATCTATCTTATATAGACTTTAACTCTGGATCTGGTTTTGAACTGCTCTATCTCCATCAGCTTGTACGGAACTGCTTCTGATGACTGAATTTCAAAGAAGTCACTAGCCTTAAGCCTTATTGTCTCTCTCTGGAGAGTCTTAGAAAGAATGGATAAGTTCAATAGCTGACCTTGGAGCTTTTGTAAATACATTCTAGGTTCTTGTTTTGTGATACTTTAGAAGTATAAAAATAGTTAATATTGCAAAGGGTTACAGTGATAATTTGAATGGTAGAGCTGTAATAATGTTTTTTTAAAAAGTATATTTTTCAACTAATATAAACAATATCATTTCATCTACAGAAAAATTGAACCACTTAAAATGTTAACTGGTATTTAATTTTAAACCTACCATTTTCAACTGATATCGAAGCCCTCCTCTTTTGCCTTCACCATAGCTTCTGTACATATTTTTGTAGGATTTTGTGTGAGGAGGAAGACTTTGTTTCCAATAATTCACAATTGGTTGGTGTGATTCCAGAACACGATCATCTCTACATTTTTAAATCCCCATAAAAATCTGGAAGTTTACAGTAATTATGAATGCTCATACAGACAGAAGACTAAATTACATTTTTGTGGCATTCTCAATGCACTCTGGTCTGGATTCAGTTGAATGTAGCAACCATGAAAAGTGAATTGTACCAAATTTATTGTGTAACATTCATAGCATTAGGTATAGTAAAGAAACGTAAGCCAACAGCCAAAAATCTCAATTGAAAGTAACTCAACATGGCTGTCAAAACACCCCACCCTTTTGAGCTCAAGTAGGTAAACTTTTTGGGCTATAGACACAATGAGAAAAGAGTACTTGAGGAAATGAGGTAAGATTTCTTAATATTGTAGTTGTGACATAAAAACTTGCTTCCTGCCATCCCTTCTAGATGAAACACTTCTTTTCTTTGTGCTCCAAATGACCGTTCCTTCGTTTAGTTCTCTTTTAACCATATGCTGTTTCTGTGGAGTCATTCCAGTGGGCTCTGGCAAACTGACTGTATGAATGTGTATATAAGCATATATAAGTGTGCATGGATATGCATATATGCAGGGACACAAACTGAAGCAATAAGATATTTTGGGCTGGAAGGGCAGGGGTGACCCCACCATGCTGCGTATGAGGCTGAACTGGTCAATGCTAAGTGGAGAAGCCCAAGTTCTTGATAAATGTCCAGGCATATAAATGCACACACACACACACACATTTCTCTGCTATGACATTTTTCAGCTGATAACTGCTCAGTGCTTTGAGGGGTAAAGAACAGGGCAAACGGGACTGTAGCAGGAAAGATTTTTGTACTCTGAGTAGGGTTGAAATGCTGTAAGAAAATGCAAATGTATTGTAGAATACTACCTAAAATTTTGCATTCACCGTTTTTATGGACAGAGAGAACAAATATGCTCTTATCTTTTCCCTCTCTGCGTAACACATTCCATTGATTTTCACCTACTAATTCCTACAACGTACAATATAAATAAAAAAACCTGCAACATTTCATTCTTTGGGGTTTGATGGGTTGGTTAAGAGGGTTGTCTTTACTTTGTGGTCATTGGTGTTGTGTTTGTCTTTTGTTGCAAAGTTTTATTTGTATTTCATTTCCTAGATAATAAAGGTTACCATATCATTAAAGTCATTTGAATATAACCAAGATTTCAAAAAGGTGAGTGATGAGGAATGTGTGATTAATGCACAAATGAAAAAGCAGTCCTACTCTCTCTTTCTTATCAGCTTAATCCTTCTGACGTACTTAACTGGCTCCAGTTGATGTCACTGGTAGTTTTATGTGGCCTGAATGAATTTTTTAAGGATCAGCATCAAATTCCCTTGAATTAGAGAGAGGGGAAAGAACAAAACTGCAATAAAAGTGCTGTCATAAGAACACTAACTGAAATGAGTTTATAATTCCTAATGTTCTTGACAATACTGTTTTAGACAGGCAGAATAGAAGAGAGCTGTGAGATGAGGAACAGATTTTCTTAAGAATACAATCACAAATAAAAACATGGCAGGATGCAACTAATTAGGATAGTATGAACTATCTCCCTATGTGAGCCCCAAAAAGGGCTCAAATACCAACACTTAATGGAAGTTAACAGAAGAACTGGAGAGAGAGCAAGCAAAAGAAGGATGGTATCTGTCACCTGATGTATAGGCAATATAACTTCATCACTTCATACTTCCCTCCAAAGAATGAACGGGAAAAATTGGCCTAATAAGGTCTATATTATGCTTCTGAGGGTTTTTCATGCATCTTGGGGAATGTGCCAAGTACGCTGGACGTGGGGGAGTGTTAGACATCTCCAAAGCGCTGAAAGGATTTGGAGAAAAGGGATAAAATGGCCCAAACAAGCAGACAAAATTACAATTTTGTGGCAGGTTGCTCTGGGTCTCATTGACCTTGGCAGGAATACAGAGGTCATATTTTATATGAGTGAACTGTCCTTGAATAATTTCTCCAACATAAGGCTACAAACAAGCTTTTCCTCCATATCAAACATGCTTGTCATGTTATCTTTTTGAAAAGAATGACAAAAAGTTTTTTTTTCTCTTTTATATGCTGGAAAAATCCTGCTTTTACCTTTCTTTCTCTTACTTAGCCCTCCTTAAAAAAATGATCTCAGCATTAGCACATTAAATATGTGCTTCTGTTTTCTCTCTTGTAGAAAAAGGATGCAGTTATGAGGAAAAAACTGTTTTGCAAGGTTTAGCTTCATAAGTGGATAAGGAATATGACTTCTGAGACTGAAATTAAATATGAATGCTGTTCGTTTGGTACAAGTACTGGATGAGGCCTTTCAAAAAGTGTAAAGACAATCCAAGGAGATATTCACCCCTCTACTTCCTCTGCTTTTCCACCTTGCCTCTCACCCTAAGTCCCAGCCTTTGCAGAGTAGAGACCTATCGTTTAGGTATTCTGAATTGCCTTCTGGAACCACCTCTCTCCTTTGACTGTGTAGGAAGCTAATTTTCCAACACCTACATTAGTTGCTCAAAATGACAATATGCGCTGATTTTTAATGGAAGAAGGGGCAGCCTAATTCCTTTTTATTCCTTTGAAAATTTCCCTTTGAATAGACAAATGTAGTTTGGGTGATTCCCTCCTCCTCCACATTACCATTTCTTACCTTAGTTTTGAGATCTTGAAGACAAAGGCTACTGTCTCTTGCACTCTGAGCAGTATCCAGGGCTAAAAGGCCATTTTGAAACCTACAAGGACAGTGCCACCCCACAAAATTTGATGTATCTGCAAAATGACATTGTACAAGCAATCTTTGAGGCTCCTAGACTGCATTACAAGGCTAGAGGGGTCCACCAGGGATAATGCTCTACTTAGCTTGCTGTGCATGAGCAGGATGAACTAGTTAATGTTGCCACAGATGGCAGGTTGGACCATGAGATGACTGAGCTCAGGACGTGGAGGAGGTAAGGAGCAGAGTTGGACGTTGGACTTCAGGACGGTAGGTATTGGCTTGTTTAAGAAATTGTTAGGCAGAATCCCCTGGGAAAGTGCCGCGAGGGCAAAAATTGCCTAGAGAGCTGACTGATACTTAAACGAAAGTTTGGAGCTCATGAACATCCCTTGCATAGGAAGGCCAAGGATTTCAGCAGAAGGTCTGCTTGGCTAAGCATGGAGCTTCTTGATGAACTAAAAAGTTAATAGAAAGGACCTAAGAAGTGGAATTGAAGACAGGCAACTAAAGAGGATTAGAAAAACACTGAGCGCTCTGATGAAATCAGGAAAGCCAAAGCCCAGGTGCAGCTAAAGTGACGTAAAGGGTAGCAAGAAGGGATTCTACAAATACGCTAATAGCTAAAGGAAATTCAGAAAAAATGTGCGTCTATAGATGAATGGGGAGAGAAATCAGATGTACACGACATGGAAGAGGTTGAAGTGCTCAATGCCTTTGTTACCACTTCCTTCAAAGACGGAGCCTGCCTCTGTGCATACCAGCGTAGATTGGAGGGGGAGGTGCAACCAGCAGCGGGAGAACAAACAGGGAATACTCAAACTGATTGGATACATCTGAGGGTGCAAAACTGACTGATGTGGTTTCAAGACTGTTGACTGTCATCAGTGAAAAATCATGGGGACCAGAGGAGGTCCTGGTAACTGTCCATCTTTACAAAGGCAAAAGAAGAACCTGGGGAACTACTGGCAGCCTTATTTTAGACTCTGGAAAAATCATGGAGCACATCCTCTAAGTCAAGTTGCCAGAGGATTGATACTGGGACTCACTATTCAATATTAATGTGGATGATTTGATGAAATGTACCCTTAGCGGATTAGTGGATGATGGTAAATCTCAGGGATTGGCTGACATGCTGTGTGGTAGAACTGTAAGGCCTGAGAGAAACTTGAGGACTGGGCCAACAAAATCTGCAGAAACTGAGACTTGCAGAACTGCAAAGTTCTGCACTTGGGGTGGAGTAACGCTCTGCATCGGTACAGGCTGGGAACCGACTGGCTGAGAAAAAGCTCTGCTGAAAAGGACCTGGGGGTTATGACAGATGCCAAATTGCATATAACCTAACAATGTGCGCCCAGTGTAAATAAGGGAAACCACATACTATATTAGGAGGAACTTGGACAGCAGATTGAGGGAACTGTCTCTGCTTGGCGCTGGTTAGGCCACACCTGAAATATTGTGCCAGGTTTGGTTCTCCAGTTAGAGAGAGACATTGAGAAACTGGGTAGGGTCCAGTGGCAGGCTACCAAGTCATTTAGGGACATACAGCACATGGCCTGCTAGTAGGGGGTGAAGGAGATGGCTTGTTTAGTTTGCTAGATAAGACAGATAAGAAACCACTGGAAAGATATAAGAATTCTTCTCAGGCAAATTGTGGGGTGCAGCTAGTTAGGCAAGTAACACCTGCAGCTAGTTAGACTATCTAGGGGAAAAAAATCACAGTTTGTGGCCTGGGATGTTCAGACTGAACATTATGAAACACCCATTCATCAGCTGGTAGCACAGCACTGGAAGAACATATCTAAAGAGGTGGTGGAGGTTTTCAGGACTCGGCTAGACAAAACCATGGCTGACAAAGCCATTGGCCATAGTCTCATTCTGAGAGGAAGGCTGTACTAGACAACCTCCAGAGGTTTCCCCTCCAACATTTCTATGAATTTATGACAACACTCTCCTCCAGCACATAAGGGAAGTGATGGTGGCCAGCATTTAATGGTTCCTTTTTGCAGTCCTATAGATTCACTGTTGCTCAAGCATATTTTGAGCCTTCTGTGTGATTAAAGGCAAGCCTTCTGTGTGATTAAAGGCATGTAAAAGTAGCATCATGGCAGTGATTATGAAAACATCACAGACCCTTGTGGTTCAGAAATGAAAAGTGGTTGGATAGGATTGAGGAATGGCAGGTATGACTTCTCTCTCTTCCTGGGATTTTATGATCTTACACAGCTCCTCTCCTCTCCTCTCTGCCCCTGCAAATCCCCCAAAACCCAAAAGCTGGGACCCACAGCCTTTGAGATAGTCATTTTCCTCTATGGTTCTTCAAACCACTCTACTCATCAGTAAGGCAGAAGGATAGTTAGGGTGTTTTCCTCACACTCAAATCTGACACGGCATTCAGACACCTGCTTTTCACAGAAATCTGTAGGGGTAGTGCCCTAAAAAGGGCCAGTACATACCTATTTCTAAAGGGAAATATCAACAGTCCTCTCCCTCTGCTCTGCTCTGCTCTGCTCTGCTCTGCTCTCCTCTCCCCCTTTGCAGAAGAACATTACTTTGCACTCTATTGCTAATTTTAATTCCTCAACATTTGGCCACTTTGATTTTTTTTTTCTTTAAAATACCAGAAGGGATTAAAGCATATACTGGATTAACTACTTGTCAAATGCAATTTTGTTCACTGAAACTGTATTTATAGGGATGTGATGGCTCAGTAGACTGATGATGATATAGTGTTCTAGGTCAGTTATTCAAATATCCCAGTCTGGTAAGACTGAAAATTCATCACTTGCCGTTTGGGAGCTTTCTAGTGATGGAACCGATCAGTAACTGGTTGCAGTCAAGTTCTGAGTGAAATGTCCATAGTCCAATATATGTACCAAAATGGCCAGTAACTGACTCTTCCTTTGACAGTCCTAATGAAAAGATAAAGTGCTAAATAGCAGTAGAGAGAGATCTGAGACAACAGACAAATGTTTTAAAGCAACCCCTACAATCATGCTTGAGATACCTTGTCAAGGCAGTGTCAGGACACTTGTTTGTGAAAACTGTTCTGTGGAGTTCCTAATCTAAACTTATTGATCTAGTACTTCCTTCAAATGACAAGATGCTTCTTAAAGTGATTAAGAAGAGAGAATGAATATGCGCCCTTTGGACTGAAAAGAGAGCAAGCTTTTAAAGTCATCTGATTGTCAAGGAAAATATTTGAAAAGCAAGGCTATTAGGCTGAGTAATTTCCAGAGAAAGGTAGTGGACATGCCCTTACTTGAGCTGTGTAAAAGAAAGATGAACTCCTCCCATCACTGTTATCTAATTACAAGGATGAGTAAATAGGTATGGGCAATATTTTTAAGCCTGGGTACTGAAAGTTTGACACAATATCCAAAGGAAGATATGAAAAAGGCGGGGTGTTTTTCACACAGACAGTCATTGAGAGTAGTGAGTGTGGAAGGTCTCAGCCACAATTCTCAGAGAGTCAGACTAGTTACCTTAGAAAATTAAGATTAAGATGCCTTGAAGTGTAGGCTAAAACACACTGTTCTTTACTGCATTATACTAAATATAAAATATAACCAATTAATTACCAAACCAAGAAAAAACTAAATTACTCCTTAGATAACTGGGGATTTCCAACCTATTTGTTGAAGTTTTTTGATTGGAGAAATGGATTAAAGTTTTGTTTGTAGCAGGGAAAAGGTCAGCAGCTGAACAAGGGACATTAGAAACATCATCACTGAGAGATCTTAGGAAAGAGAAAGGAAGTGATTGTTCTTCTGCAGCTTCCCACAGTGCAACCCACAGCCCGGAGCTCCTCTGATCACCCCTGGAGAGATAGATTGGGACGAGTGAAGGTTAATTCAGACTTGAGAAATTTTGCTATCCTGAAAGAATGGAAATTGATTATCGTAGTTTCCAAAATAGATGATAGAAGTAAAGGTGAAAGGTCAAAGCCGGGCCTTACAGGGATTTAAGGCCAGGCCAGGATTTAAGTTCCTTCCCTTCCTGCTCCAGTCAGCCTCAAGACCTTGTAGGGTTTTGTCCGTGGGCTACAGCAGCCTTTCTTTGGGGAAGGCCACATTGTGGTTCCCCCAGCATGCTGAGGAACTGGAAGTGGTATCTCAGCACATGGCCTGATTCTCCACTATTTAACCCCAGCTTGCTTCTGTTGCCGTTGCATTCGGTTAGAAAAGGAGCTGCAAGATTATCCAAGCTAAATTCAGTGTATTGCAGTCAACAGGGAGAGTTCTGCTGCTCCCCTGCTTAGAAACTTTTTCATGTTTGGGCCTCGTTTTCTTTGTTAATGGAAGAAGGGGCAGCCTAATTCCTTTTTATTCCTTTGAAAATTTCCCTTTGAATAGACAAATGTAGTTTGGGTGATTCCCTCCTCCTCCACATTACCATCCAGGGTCGAAGAATACAGCCTTGCTGAAATCAAAACTGGATGGTGGCTGTGACTGTCGCTCACGTACTGCCATTCACACACTAAGCTCCTCTGCCTCAAAGGCCTGGCCAGGCAATGCTAACAATAAACAAACCATAATAACTCACAACTGCGGCTGAACCCAGCCCTTAATGATATTGTTCAATACAGCTTCAACACTGTGAAGAGCTTCATTGCTTCGTTCCCATGCTGCTGGGAGGATTTGCAGATTGGCTTTACCAAGGCTGATTCCAACAGCTTATTCTAATTGTTTCGCCAGTACAGTACAGGAAAGCTAACCTGCCATGAAACCTGATGCTTTCTGCAGGAGCAGGTTATTGCAGGGTAACAAGTGGCTGTTCTTTCCTAAGCCTAAACTGACAGTACAGTACCACAGGGGGGCACTCACATTAACACATACACCTCCTTGCAGCTGCACACCACCTTGCAGGTGTGTGCAGCTGTGTAGCATAATTCAGAGAGGGCTTGCAGAGAGGTATGGGCTTGGAAATGTGGCTGAAGCCACCTTTCATTGCCTGTGTCTCTATCTGGCAAACTGTTGGTTGGTATTTTGCTTTTCCTTTTGGGTAAAAACAAAACAAAGGGCTGAAAACAGTTGAGACTCTGCAAAAAGCAATGCTGAAGGCATCATTTCTGGCCTCTGTCAGTAAGAAAACCACTTATGGAAACTCCTCTCTAATCATACAAGGCAGCAAAGGAAAGTGTGCTGCAGTCAGATATGAGTGGCGAGGTTCGAATAGCCACTGTTTGAAGGACTTATCTGCCAGTGATTCCTTAAGTGTTTGAGAACACCATGGCGAATGCAAAGGACTGCTGGTAAATCTTTGGCTATTTCAAAGCAAAAGTCTGAACTTTCAATCAAGTTGCTCTGTTGTTGCAGATATTTCGATCAGATGAAAGTATGCACCGCAATGCATGCATAAGAGCTAGAGGAGTCAGAACTTTGATGTTTGCCTGAATATTTTAATTCTGTTGAAGAGGTACTCTTGGATTATTAAGTGCTGCAGATAAAGCAAGTGCAAAATGCAGGATACTTATTTCATGAAGTTTTATGCTTCTCTGAAGCTCAAAGCTGATATCACAAGGTTTTAAGGGAGTGTCACAGGTATTACTGGCTTCTCAGATCTGTACATGATTGAGGGGCAAGAACATGACAAGCTAAACTGGCACTCTGTTAGATACCACTAGACAATATATTTTTTTCCTTTTTTCCCCCCAGTTGTTCCCTTATAGACACACCACCAGCATTAGTTGCTTTCCTGAAAGTCCACCTTTTTTCCAGGTTTTTCATGTTCTATTAGAAACAATCCAGTGCATATCATAATTTGGGAATGAGTACATTTCCAGGTTTAAGATTTTATAAATCACTTAGCTTTGGCTTCACACGGATACCACTGTGGGAGCATGTTAGCCTAAAACTGGGCTCTTCCAAAAATTTCACCTCTGGAGCCAAGCAGCACTAAGATGGATAAATGAAAGGAGAAAGCGACAGTGATCAAAATCTGTCTCGCTGGTCCAGACAGATAAATATCAGGGTAGTTTGGCAGTTTTCACCTTGTTGCTGCCGGGAGTTATATTTTTTGCATGGCAGAGCACTGTGGGCTAATTTTGTAGCTGGTGTAAATCAACATTGCACAATATGCATTGGTGGACCAACACTGATTTATGCCAGCTGAGAATCTGGCTGCTCATACACCTACTAGCACTGCACTGACTTATAAATCTTCCCTTTAAAAACCTGTAGATGAACTAGAGGAACTGTTGCTGAGAGTTGCATGTTTTAAAACTGGCTGCGAGAAAATAGGAGGGCCCGAATATCAAACCAGGATGCAAAACCATAGGCGCCAAAGTGGGCTTTTTCCCAGAGGTGCTAGTTTTCCCTCAGTGGAAACTGTAAGGCCCCAGCACGTGTGAAAACTGGGCTTTGAAATCAGGAATTTAGCTATTTAGATGTACTCAGCTTGTATTGCTTTTGAGTTTTGAAATGATTCACCTCCTTCTCCATTAAACATATATTTTTAAAATCATCCTGTTGCTTAACCTCTGCTCCTTCCTTCTCTACTTTCTTTCTTTTCTTTTTTATGTATGTATGTAAAACTGACTCCCTGGAGATCACTTTGTCTGTCTCTGTGATTACTGGAGTCAGCCAGCAACACGACAGGACTTGCTTGTTTACATAGCTCTGAGGGTTATGACAACACATCAGAATGTACAGGTGCCATGTAGAGATGCAGCTTGCAATTAAGATCAGTAAAGCTGACTGTTTAATAAAGAAAATTCCTTCATTTTATAACAACCTGATCTCATTATTGTACACAAAACAAATCAGCTCCATAAAATTCTTTAAAAAATATGTTCTACTTTGGTATTAAATATTTGAGCTAAAGTTAAGAATTAACAATTGCAAAACAATTGCATTAATTGAACAGAAAATTAAACCCATAAAACATGTGGTTAAATGTAGTTTCCTCATAATTGCAGTAAATGTACTGCCAAGATAATTACAAAACAATTTTTAATATGTTTTTTAGTCCATTTGGTGGCATTTCATCCCTGCAGTATAACAGTCAGAGATGAGTGAATCATGGGGGACAAATTTCAGATTCCAGTTTGATTTGGGCCTTTACTTTAAGCGTGGCTTCCAGGCCAAACCGGTGCTAAGATTGTTACTCAGCAAGCAGAGTCGGGAAGACATCTTGCAAAAGGCTTTCCTAAGATTTCAGCACAAACCAGTGGAAATCTAAAGAGGTATCTGCCACTTTCAGTAGTGAAAACCTTGTCAGAGCAGCTCTTCTAAGAAAAAAAATAGTCCTCTCAGATTACTTTTGAACAAGAGCTTGAAGAGGTTTGTAACTCCTTTTAAATCCAGCTCAGGAAGACAGCCACTGCCTACTAGCTCAGGATCTGGGCGATCCGATGGCTGTCCACAACTTAAAATGGAGAAACTTTTTCCTCTTCCATTTTTTCTGGAATTTGCTTCTTACCATATGATAGGCACAAGTGGCTGCCACCTTTTTATTAAAAAAATACACAGTTCTGCTAGAATAACTGCTTCTGCTAAAAAATGTGATCGGATACTACGTTTTTATCTATAGCCAGGTGGAATTCTCAGTCTCTGCAAAGGTCAGTCCTTTACTAGAAGGTGGGAGATTCCTGACATGTGGTCTGCCCTTTCCCCCGGAGAAGTACTTATACACAATAAGTATACTAGTTACTAGGTCACATCTATATCCCTCTGTCTCATGGAAGTGTGAAGTACGTTGATGGCGCATCAGTTACAAACCCCTCTTTTGGGTCTATTGTTTCGGGAATAGCTATTTCTTTTCCATTGAGATTTTCACTTTCTTCAGTTGGCCTGCGTTGCCTCTCCCAGAGTATAATTGCAATGTTTTTCTCTGGAGCTGTTCCTTTCATATATCAACCAAGTAATTGGGTGAATTTCCTTTTGTTTTGAAAAGGGCTGAATTTATTGACATAAAATAATCCTTGGCTCGAGTGACTGAGCATGGGCAGGCAGGCTGAGAATCTGGACAGAGATTCTGCTCTGAGAAGATCTTGGGTAAAACTATAACTCTGAGTCCAGTCTTTTCTCCGGTCTCCCCTGCCAAGCTATCCTCCTTTGTGCTGGAAAAATCCCCTACTATCAGTGAGGGTTCATGTCTCCCTTGCTTGGACCAGGCCTATACGGTATGTCACTGACGTATCATCTTATTTATACTGTAGAGAGCTCTGTGCAAAGGTGGTTACAGACTTTTAGAATTATGGACACATTTATCTCTCATAGTTCGCAAGTAGGGCAGTCACAAGAGGAAATTAGTCGCTTTCCATAATTTCTAAGTTCCCATTAGTTTTCTTCTATGTCTTCACTTTTTGCATCTTTCTGGGTTGTTTATTATTGCTTTTTCCTTACTATTGACCAACTTTTGTGAGTTCTGTAAGAAATTCCATTTTCTAGGAATTTTCTTGTTTCAAATGCTTATCTCGATAAAGTTGGCCAAATAAAGGCATATTCCCCTGGGTTTGTGACTCAGCATTTGAATCTGAAAGTGCTGGAGTTTGAAACCCCATGTAGACTGAAAGTTTTGTCTACATGCTTTTAACAGTGTTGGGTCTTACACAGAATAGACGGCAGTGCAGTGACTCCGTTACCCCAAATAGACATGGCAGTCATAGGCTGCACAGCCTAGTTCCCAATTTACTTTCTGGAGTTCTTTATATCACCTGACTGCTCCTTGCACCGTGCCGAGGCTCTGCTCTCAGCCACAACCCTTGGCTTATGACACATGGCCCAAGTCCAAACAGCCACCGCAATTGCTCTCTACCTGGCTCATAGCTACAACCTTGCAGGCTATAGTGCTTTGCCAAAAGAAAAGTGGTATTTTTGATCTCTTTCCCTTGGCCCTATGGCTTATCTGGCTTATAGAGGGAGACTCTGATCAGTGAGCGATTTCAAAACACACACCTGGAGCTGAGAGGAACTCAGGATGGGAAATGAGGGGAAAAGGATGGCAAGGAGGTAGAAGTCAAGAAGCGTTTGAGTTTGATGTGGAAAGATCAAGTGTGCTGTGGCCTGCCTCGCTAGGAAAGGAGCGTGCCTAAAAAGCTGGTGAACAGCAGGCTAAAGGAAACCACGGCAATAACCATGCCTCTCCCCTGCGCACTGTCTACCTGTAGGCACCAAAATTCCTCTCTCCAGGGAAGTAGCTTTTGCTTTGGTGGCAGACAGTGGCAGCAAGGACCAGCTGGGTCAGAAGGAGCCGTGTTCCCAAGGGGGTCTCCTGCTCAAGCCCTGCACTCTGGTTCTGGATGTGTGTGGGAGGGAGGAAGAGAGAGAGACAGGTGTGTGTTTGCGCGTGTGGGTATCGAACAAACAAACAAACAAACAAACAAGCTGCTACATCCAGGAGTGAATTTTCTTCCTGGCTAAATCAGCTCTGCCGTCTGCTTTGCAAGGAAGTTCATTAGGTTGTACAGTGTATGCAGCACCCTCTGATGAAAATGATTTAGGCACTTATGTCCTTTAAGCTTGTGTTTTTCAAAGCTTCCTCTGTTTTCCTGTCTCTTACTCATATCATCAAGGGCTGGGACTGGAAAAATGCATGCAGGTCAGTGCCTGCTTCTGAGTCTTCCAGGTACTGCTGAGCTTGAGCAATAATGTATAATATAAATTTGGCTGCTTCCATTTTTTTTTTACAATGATAGTGAGAAGTTAAACTTATTTTTAAGTACCTTTAACTTCCAGTCCAGATTAGTTATTTCCTTTTAAACTGCATCCCCACTGCTTCTTACTTCCAGTGGGAGTTCTTAATCATTTCAGAAAAAAAAAAAAAAAAGCTAACAGGATAGATATCAATGCATAGTCACATGGTGATGGGTTTGGCCTAAGCAGCTGGCATCTCTTGACTCCTATGATATCAAATGTGATCCTTTGTCTGTTTCTGTGTTTTCTGGCAGCTTCGTAAGGTTCATCACTTGATGATTCATGAAATCTAAAGGACTATGCTTTGCAAGAGCTTCCTCTGTTTGCAGTGTGTCCTTCTGTCCTTGCTTTATAGGCCTCTAATCTGAACCAAAATCCTCTCGCGGTATCCCTTGTGAACTTTGCTGAGCGTGTGAGAGAGGGGCCCTTGGAGGGGACGGGTGACCAGCACTTAGGTGGTGATGGCCTCCCACAAGGCCCTAACTCTAGGCCCTTTCTTTGGAAGGTCTAGGGGTGAGAGGGTCCTCCTGGAAGCGAAAGGCCCTTGAATTCCCACTGGAGCCCATGATATGACATGGCAGTGCTGTGGCTACGCGGCACAGCTCAGGGCACAGACAGAGCAGGAAAAACCAATTCACACTCCAGTGAAAGCAGGTAGCCAAATCACTGTGCTTTCTATGCAGCCATGGTGAGATTTCCTAGGAGTATCCAAGCTGATGAACCAAAGCTTCTGGAGTGGCCATTTTTACAGGAATAGTATGCTCTCAGCTACTTCTAATGCTCCCTTTAAGTGTATAAGCATAAGTGTGACAGAAATCACCTTGTAACGCCAAGGGAAGTGGCTTGGGTCACATGGTGGAAGCACCAGGGACTGTCGTGGCTCAGAGCTCACGTCCACGCTGCAGCAGGGCAGAAATCCAGCTCATACCATCGCCCATTCCACATGGCGGTTTCCCCAACCAAGGAAGTTTGCCCTAGAGCAGAGCCTGGATGTGAAGCAACCTGCACATAATGTGTAAGATGAGGGGGCTAGGAAGTTACCACAAACCAGGGCATGCTCTGAAATGACAGTATTGATACACTCTTAAAGCACTGGGGCAAGTATGTCTCAAAAACAGCAAGACCTGAAAAACTAACAGCAGTGGCAAACCAATGGAACCAAAGACTCAGGGGTTTCAAGCATCATCTGAGGTGAGGTTGACGTTTCTCCTAAAATCCATGTGCAGAGTCAGACAGACGTGAGTCAGCCTCAAATATTGTCCTTTTTCTGGTTTACAGCAGACACATACTTTAAAGTTCTGCCATAACATCCCCATCATAAAAAGAAATCTACTGATTCAGACTTCTCTAAGCCACTCAAGACTTTTGTGTGTGCTCTCCCTCCCCAATTGCTTGGAGCCCTGCAAACCACAGCCTTTGCTGGCAAACAATAAAGATACGTCCTAAAGTATTCAACAAGGAAAAAAAAAAAGGGAAAGAAAGAAAGGGGGGAAAAAAAAGGAGAGCGGCTGTTGAGGAGGCTTAGAACATGTCCCAACATTTTCTGCAGGTTTTTTCCTTTCTTGAGGCAATCAGAGCACTGCCTAAGTTTTGCACCTGCCATGGGCAAGTGCCTCTGTCTTTTAGTGAAATAACTTTATGCATTTTTAGTGCAAGCCCTGGCCTGCTTTGTATCCTGCTTTACCTGAATGATTATATCTTCTTTACTTCGTTAACTTTTCAATAGGCTATGAAAACAAAAACTGTCACTCTGATACCTGCCATTTGATATTCAGCAATGCCTTCAGTACAAAAAAAGCCCCCCATCTCCCAGCCCCCACCTCCAAGCATCACTTGGTGTCAGCCTGCTTGTAGTTGTTCACAGTATCAATATGTAAAACCTTTCCCTGTTATGCTTCTCCATGCAACAACCTGATCCTACATCTGCAAGTGTAAGCTTTGCAATGAAGATTTGAGTGATTTTGATAGAGAAGCCTCAGTTTGCTGTAATTGTTAGGGCATCTCAGGGAAGTACTAGTTTTGACAGACACAGACATAAGGCCTAAAACACTTTGTCTGTGCACAAATACATTACTGTAATGTTGAAATTTGGTATGACTGGACTTTAGGGACTCTGAGGATTCCCAGAACTGTCTTTTGGATTTGCAGAGATCATAAAAACTAGTTAAGAGGTTAGCTAGTGCGTTGAAGCAAGAGAAGTCTTAAAAAGCCCATTTTTCTAAGGAGATATCTGGACTTTATTTACTTTTATACCTAAATTATTAATTTGCAAAGCTCTACAGCTAGTCATATTAAAGGATAAAGGAATCCCTTTAGACTTTTCCAGTCTTGGCTCTTGGTAAAGGCCAGCTCTGAGAAGACAGATAGGAGGCTTAGGGTGGGTGGGCTACATCATCCTCATTTATTCAAATAGCCTTCACTTGAGAGCTCCCTTAGATGAGGAAAATCTGCCTGGAAAACACAGAGACCACATAATAGAGCAGTGTACAGCTAAACAGGCAGGATGGTAGGTAAAAATAAACAAAGGATGTGTGTTTTGGGGGAGGAATATTTTTTTGGATGGATTCAAGCTGGAGGTGTAAGGGTACACAGAAAGCCACAAATTGCTGAGGACAGAGCAGTTTAGAGATCAAACGAAGTTAATGTTACTCTGGGATGTAATCACCCAGGCGAAGTGATTTTCTAGCACCTTCTCCTAAGAAGAGACAGAAGAATGATTCTGAATGTGTTTCTGACTGCTTCTCCTCTGGGAATGTAGGGAATAGCTTCCCAAATGGCTGATTTTTTTTTTCTACTTTAAATTCCAAGTTTTTCTACTTTAAGATTAGGATTTTCAAAAGAAACAAATGCTTCTGGGTATTCCTGTTTAGAGTGAGCAGATTTATGGTCATTAGGAAAGCTGGGGTTTGGGTGAGTGTTGAGTCTGTGCCCTCTCAACTTTGAGCCTTTTTCTGTCCTTTCAGATTGGACATTGTAACAGAAGAACAGAAGGTTTTGATAACCTGTATGCTGGTGCCAAGCTAAAACATTTATAGAAATATAAATTCAAATGTTCTGAATGCCTCCAGTTTCCCAGTAATGTGAATGGGAGCTAATGGGCACCTGAGCTCTCAGCACTTTTCAAAATCAGTGATTTTGACTTATGAATTTAACTATGGATTTAACTTTCAGCATTCCTACTTCCCTTTTTCACATGCCTCTTTAAAATCCACTTTTCTTGCATTTGTCAAAGAAGCTTGTAGGCATAAAAACAGTAAATTTCATCTTAAAACACAGGGCACCCAAGCTCATTATTTTAATGCAAAAATCCTAGCTTTTAGTTTTTTTCTGGTGGAATTCAGGAGTCTCTTTGGAGAAATTTGACTTTTCTATGAGATTCTGAGTGTCCTCAGAGCCTACTCAGTACCAGCTGAGGACCAGCTTTCTGTATGCATCAGACCACACCTATAGGAATCAAGTGCTATTGTGAGACTGGGAATGGTGATTTCGTTTGTTCTTAGGAAACAGCATTTATGACAACATGCTCTGAGAAGGCTGAAGAACTTTGAAACTGGGCTTCAGTAAGCTGATATTTGTTCCTTCCAAAAATACTTCTAAATATGAAAATTAAACTCACGTCTGACTTATTTCACTGGACACGCGAGGTCCAGTGAATCAAGCACCTCCCTTTCCCCTTGACTTTGAAACTCTCTTCCTGAAATTTGACTGCATCTGTATAACTAGTGCCGTTAATTCCCAGTATAGTTGTATGCAGTATATTTTGTGTGAAGAGGCTGGCAGTTTGACAGTGAGTAATAATTCCAGGTCAAGAAATGTGCTCTTAATTATTTCACAATCTTAGTGTCTTTAGGGAGGGCATTGAACAGACCCTGGAGCAAGGAATTATAGAGTTTCTTTAATTCAAAAAAACCCTGAATTAATTTCAGAGCTTTTGATAACACCTAATCTGAATTAAAAGGTATGATACTGACAGTAGCAAAGTTGTCTTCTCGCTCCACTCTTGTGTCTGTGGTACTTATATTACAGATGTAGGTACAGATGTAGGATAAACGTGCACTTTTCAGATAATTGAGTAGTGCTGGACTGCTGCATGCTCTAGCAAAACATCAGTTTTTCGTGGTATTTGTTGGCCGCGTTTCCTGAGCAAGACTTTGTTTCTGCCATTAGTTTATCCTTTAAAATAGCTTCTGTGAAATGTGCTTTAAGGTGTCATACCTCCGTTTCTTTGGCCAGCTCTGAAAGTGTACTAAGTAACCCAATGAAATGGTCAATTTTCTACAGTACCGTGAGCATCTGATAGCTATTCCTGTTAAGCGGGGAAAATAGAGCATATTTCAGGTGCTTCCACATGAATTCAGGAGACCAGCTTTCGGCATTTGTTTCTGAAAGCTTAACTCTAGCATTTCAGGGGAATGTGATTCCAGTTTTCAAGCTTCGCTGTTAGGACCTGTTGCAAGCTGGTGGTAAAACTCCTCTTTTGGCCTCCCAAATAGTGGCCCTACCTTCAGTACAAAACATTCCTAGTTCTATCATCTTGGCATTAATTATCCTAATCTCTTTTCTAATGTTCAAGCTGTTAATTTAACCACGTTGTCTAAACTTGCATTGGAAGTGGGGCTGGATTTGTTTCCTTGCATGTGCAGACAGAAAAGCTGAAGGTTACTTATCAAAATGAGTGTAAGATAACAGAACCCTGGATTGGCAAAAAGAAAAGGAAAAAAAAAAAAAGAAAGAAAAGAAAATGAAATAAGATATTTCTGAGCTACTTTCTCAGATTGCAGATTTCTGTGTTTATCCAAAGCTGGCTTTAAAAACAGGTGGAGCTGCAAGAAATCTGCCTTCCTGAATATTTTCTGAAATAAAGGTAAGGATAACTTCTCAGGTCTATCTATGGGGAATTAAACATAGACCAATGAATTGTGAGCAGGAACTATGAATATCAACTTTGCACATTTACAGTACCATTTATGGACCATGAAAAATTGATCCTGCTCAAATTGAATATTCATACAAGTTCTAAGTTTGCTCGCAGACATTTTGTAAGCATCAGTGAGCTAATTTAATCTCCTAATTGGCTGGATAATGCTCCAATGCAATGCAGATGTAGTAGCTTCCTCTATGAGAAAATGGCAAAACTCCATGCAAAACCTGGTGAACAGGTGGCTGTCACAAAACCTATTACAAGCAATCTTGCTGGCCATCTTACTAGAGGTGCCAGTGACTGCATGTCAGAAGGGATGTCACCTCCTATACAGCTGTTCTACAACTACGTAACTGGTTTCAATTTCTGGCGCTGACAGTTCAACACTTTGTCCAAGCACTCGTCTAAGAGACTGTGGATTTTAGGGACTGGAACTTTGGAGTTACAGTGGGTGTAACTGAGGAAATTAGTGTGTGAGATACAAGCTGAGACTAGATGGATACGATGGTCCCTTATGGCTTCTCAGGCCACAAGTTTGGAGGAGAATGAGGCGTCTTCTCTGCTTATTTGACAATAAAATATCATGTACATCTATACTATCATACAAATAATAACTGGTACTAATAATTCTACATAAAATGCACGTTTACATGGAACTGCTTGTTGATGTATATTCTACAGAACATATTTTTGCCAGCAGTGTTGACTGAAAATACATGAGGAAAGAAGAATCTTTTAATGTTTAAAAAAAAAAAAAATCATTCTTTTCTTTTGTTTTTCCTGTTCTCCAGGTCAGGACCGGGGGAATAGGGTCTGCTGTAACGGTCTGTGCTCTTGCAGGGTTTGCTGAACGTGGGTTTTTGTTTCTTCTGTGCACTCCTTACTTGGCTGCCGTTCCATCTGACTCCAAAAGGAGTACAAATTAAAGAAAGAATGCAGCTCTAACGCCTACACCCAGAAGCTTTCAAAACAGAAGGCTGCTACACCTGTGGGGATAGAACAAGTGTATCAGTGTCCCGGGCTCTGCCCCGGCTCGTCCGCCTTTGTTAGCTGGAATGTGCCGATGAAACAATCAGGTGCAGGAGGCGCGTGGCAGCCTGCTTAAAAACCGATTCTTTGGAGACAGGGAGTGGGCTGTGAATCATGCATCCACATAATCTGATGATAACAATTTTAAATGTGGTGATTAGTGTATAATGGAAAGTATTGTGCTATTTGGGATGATTTGTCTGCCACTGCACTACCCCATGTTTGAGAGGTCCCATATTCTATGCAAATTGTGATTCATTCTAGTAGCAAATACATCAAGTAACTTTAGGAGCGTGTATGTATGTCTTGCTCACTCCCAGAGCACATGCCCAGACCCATATAAGCACAGTGCTAACTTTTGGATCGTGGTACCAGCCTAGAATTGGAGACATGTGCCAGTCTCCTAATTGTGCTGGGCCATGCACAAAGCAATACTCCTTGCTCCAGAGTTTGCAGTTGGAGTGTGGGCAAAACTACCTGCCTCCTGGCAGTGTAAGTACGTTTGCCAGTGCTTAAGTATTGTTTGGAATACTAGCCTAGAAACCAAGATACATCTGGCTGCTCAGCTTAATGAACATGTCCAGGAAGATGCAACTTCAAGAGCTGCCTTTTGCTTTAGGTGCCTCCACCAGACTGCATCTTAAAGCATACATCTACGCCCTGTGAATGTCAGGAGAATACAAGACCCCTGCTTCAGCCAAGGGACATCAGTATCAGAAGCACTAAAAGGAGAGGGGGTCTCACTGCGGTTAGGCAGGAAAAGTATGAGGTAGTGAGGCAGCTTTTTAATTGTGACAGTGATGTAAAAAACACATAGTTCCCACTTTGGAACTAGGGATGTGTTGTGTTCATTTTTGGTGAGATTCATTTTGACAGTATCTTGTAGCCTCAGCTTTCCATTTCAGGTCCTAGCTAGCTCATTGGGCTTTTAGAATCCAAACAGTTGCAGGGCAAATATCTGTTGACAGGGAAGAAAAACAAAGGAAGCAAAGAAAAATAGAGAAGAAAAGCCATGACAAAGCCAGGTGCCCTTGTGGAGAAGTCCTCTGACAGGATGAATCATGGCCTGAGAGAATTAATAGCTGTAGAAGGCATTGGACTAGTAAGTTTTTCCTTTTCTTAATCAACAAACCTCCATGTGTCCTTGCCATGAATACATAACAAATAGGATCAGGAAATGGATTAATAGATCACTTTCTTCTGTTTACTCACAGAGAAGAGTCCAAAAAAATTAGCTATTTTTCTCATAACTTTAGTGCCAGAACTAGTTCTTGCTTTGGCCAAATTATACATCATGAATGACATATATAGGAAACCTGAAAGTTAAATTCTTTTTCTTATAATGAAAAGATAAATAGGATGCATTAGTGCAATTCATGCTTCTAAATTTCATCTCAGCTTTAATCCTGAGCAACATATGCTCAGAAGGAAGATTTCCATTCAGCGTTTGCATCCTGCTTCTCTTTCACTGCTTGATTTGACTGAAGAGATGTCTCCTTAACGAGGCTTCAGATAGTCCACTGAACTGGCTGACTGGATGCTTGTATGAGTCTGATTAAAACTGTAATCAGGTTTGAAATGTCAGTGGCCAATTCTTATACAAGTTACTTGGATTGTAGTCAGAAGTGTTACTTTCCTGGAAGTGTTTGTAATGAAGTAAATCTCCAGTGTGTACACACACGCATACACACACACACAGAAAAAAGAGAAGGAAAAAGGAGAGACTATGTAAAAAGGGCAGCTGTTGCTGTTGATGGAAAAGCCTTCTAGGCTCCACCTGCCTTGCTCGTGCCAGTATCTTTAAGTACCACCTTCCCTGACATGCTGAATACACATTACTGTCAAACCTGAGTATTAGGTGGATAGATATGCAAGCCCACACTAGCAGCCAGCACATTTAGGGGAAGTGTCAACAACTCTCTGCAAACACTGTACGTGGTATCTTGCTGGGAGTTTGCTCGGGAGCACACGCACAGTGTGAAGTAATGTACTCTTATTTTACAAGCTGCAAGTTAAGCGCCAATCAACTGCACTGCCCAGCAATGGAAAAAATGATATAGATGGGGGAATCTCTGACAGCCGAGGATCAGACTGCTGAGTCTGATGCCAAACAATAATAAATTTACTTGTTGAGAAATCTCCCTGGATAACAGAGGTTACACTCTGACCTAAATGATAGAAAAGTAACAGAGTAAATTATTCCGTATGCTAGTCTCTAAATCCCCAGGCCTCATTGCACTAAAACAAACCTGATTTGATAATCGTAGTTTTGCTTGAAGTCCTTCCACCTATTAAATATGAGGCTGTGGTTTCACAGAGGCTTTGAGTTGGTTGAGGTCCCCATCACTGCTGCTGCTCGGAGAAGCAATCCTGCAGCCCCTGGGAGCATCTATTTCAGACTATGGGCCTGTGGCCACCAGCCTCAGCCCCCTGTTTTGCCACTAGCCAAGAGCATTAAATGCAGCCCTCTCTTGCTTCACGTTTCGGAGTGCAAGTTGTGGAATGGGGAAGGTGAAGGTTATGTCTCAGGAGGTACGTTTTGACTTGAAACCGTACTGGTTAACCTGAGTGAGATAGCACAAAGTGTATCATTGTGAACTGAGATGGGAATGAACCTCGGCTGGGTACCCAGCGGGAGAGGTAGGGTTCGGGTGAAATTGTGATGGGCTTTGAAGATAAGGCCGAGAAATTTGTGCTGGCTACACTGAAAGAGGGGATGGTCTTCAATTGAAGGTAACACAAAGCCACAAGCAGGAAAGATGAGGTCAGCAGCAGTGCTTTGCATTTATTTGAGGTAGACCCTTTATGGCATTGATAGCAGAGCAGACCAGATTACAAAAATCTGATGTAAGCTGCCCAAGGCTTGGACAAGAGCTCTGCCCTTAGAGGTGGGTCTGGAAATCCTCCTTGGTTGTACTTAGTAGGCATTGTAAACATGCAGGGATAGACTTGTTTCTTAGCCTGAGGAGCTTAAACAGATATACAAAACCCTAACAGCTTTTAAGTGTGGCTCTCCTGTTTGCACTAATCACTGCAGCTCACTCTCACTGTTTCAAATCTAATGAAATGAGGAAATGAAAATGAAAACTAGCTCTGGTCTATGACTATCTTATCTCCTTGTCAACTACAAGGGTAATCTGGCATTTTAGAACAATAGCTGCTTGCCTACAAAGCCCCTTTTAATTAATGGAACTGGAAAATATTTCTCAGAGTGCAGATGTTAACCCCTTCTAAATAACATGAGTAAATTCAGCCTCTCGTTATAATGCACAGCTCTCCCAGAAGGCACTGGACAGAACCATACAAATACCAGGGCTCAGTTAAGCCCAAAATATGGAAATAAATCCACATCTGTTTTAAACTCTTCTCTGACCACTCTGCTCCTTTGTTCTCCTCCAAGGCAGAAAATTGTCCACAGAACATGGCCGAAGTTTTCATTTCATAATAGTAGTACTGCTAATAATGCTTCTGCTTTATTATATGAAATAGCAATCACAAGGACAATCAAGATAACGTTGTTTTTCCGTTTGGAAGTAATGGATTTTAGTTCCATTCAAAAACTGAGAGCGCCATAATTTTTTCTTTACAGGTGAGAATAAGATGAGATGCATTGTGCTGTAATCTTAACACATTGTTTTGATGAGCCCCCAGAAAAGCCACTACCAACCTATGTAAAAGCTTACATACAGCTTTTTTGTATAAAATTATCTCTGAGATAAGAGTTATCTAATACTCTTAGCAGTATATGGGGACTGTTACAAGGTGACAATGTCTAAGATGCTGTAGAGAAAAACATCTCTGTTGAGTCAACTTGGTTTTTATGTTAAAACTGCCGTTAAGATTTGTACCAACTGCTATCAAAACCTGCTGTTAAGATGGGTACATCTAACACGAACAGGCGTGCAAGCTGAGGTGGGAAAACAATGCCTTGCTTCGTGCCAGGGTAACTAGAATGGAAACATCTTAATAAGAAACCTTGTAATAAACAAGCTTGAGTAGAAGCAGTGCAGCTGAGATGTTCTACATAGCAGCTATCAGTAAAGACAGACCTTGCAGAAAAGTTTGAACAACAAGTAAAGTTTGGTTAGCTCCTGGGGCAGATGGGATAAGGGGGACAAAGGTATCTACATGTTATATACTGTAATGCCTAGCTTTTACAGGCCTCCGCCGCTAAGGTAGTTGCCAAGGCTTCACAAGTGACAAAATTCCTGGTGATTGGCGGGGTGCAGCTCTTTCACAGTGTCCCAATAGGAAATGCTGAGATGAGGTTCTTCCTCGCTGGAGGCTGTCTGAGCCGGTGTGTAAAGATAAGTGCATCATCCACCTGGGACCCAAAGCTTGGACTGTCTGCCTGGAGTGGACACACGCACCTACTCTGTCCAAGAGTCCTCCTTCCTGCGAATGACTGGCATTCAGTTAACCCCATCAACTTCTGGGGTAGTTAATTTTCCCATTACAGGGGGGTTTTTCACATGAACACTGATGCACTATTCCCTTACTAAAGAACTTTATAGGGCTTACCCTTTTCTATTTCAAATGTTGCTATCAGTGTTGGCCCCCTTCCCCTACTTTTTTTCATAAGTTTTAAATTAAATAGTCGTTAAAATAAAAAAAAAAAAAAGAAGGAATACCCCTGGGAGCAGAGACTGTAAGCTGGGAAGGATTTCTTGATACCATCAAAGTGTCTTAACTGGCAGATTTATAGGTTTATTTTTGATTTGCTTCTTTGTCTTATTGCCCTATGTGGCTCTATGTATAGTGGGTCATCTTCACGAAGGGAAAGGAAGACTTCACCCAGCAAAGATGAGGTTAATGGTAAAAAGCTTCTTCTAGTGAAGGCCAGATAAGGGTGCTCTCTGGAGGTCAGAGCTGCGTGGATAAACCTCCTCAGGATCATCTCTTAGGTGAGTGGTCTGACAAGCAACCTCGCATCTAAAAAATGAGTGCTGTCAGCTCCAGCGATACTGTGCAAGCCTGCCACAGCTCTGAGTCCCTCAGGCTCTTGGGATTTTGCAGTGGCTGCTCTGTCCTGCAGGAACTGGGGACCCCAGCAGGCTCTAGGCTTGCTCTGACTTGGCCTCAAGCAGCCGCGTGGTGGCTCTGGAGCTCGCGGGGCCCCATGGCTGGGCAGTGTGGCAGAGTGGTGCCTTGAGGTTGGCCCCAGCAGAGGCTGCACCAGCTTGGGCAGGACTGGACGCCTCGCACCTCAGATCTGACTGCAGGGCAAACTGCAATGGCTCATGCGTGGTGCTGGAAATAGGAGATACCTCCTAATTCACTCTGACATCCTTGAATGAGCGACTGTGAAGTGGAGATCCTGGTTGTGGACTGAGGTGCCATGTCTTGTTTTAGGTGTTTAAGCCAGCCTGCTTGTCTGGCTGCCTTCCGTCCGTCCTTCTTTCTGTCCATCCGTCCCTCCCTCCATCCTTTTTTTCCTCCCTCCCTCTCCTTCCGTCTCTCTTTCGCTCTTTCTTTTTTCTTTCTTTCTTTCTTACTCTCTTGCTTTCACATTTGCTCTCTTGCTTGTTTTCTTACTTGCTTGTTCCTAAACCCTTTTGCCTGGGTAAAGAGTACGAAATGCATTTCCAGAGGAGAACTGGTGCTTGTTGGGGAGACCAGTGTTGCCAGATGTAACAACCTGTCTGATAAAAGATAAAAGAAACAGCTAGGGTGAACAGATATTGATTAGATCCGCTGCTTTCAAGGATTAGCTAGTGGTAAAAAATCAGGGTGAACAAACCTTTTTGGTGGTAGAGTTTTGCCACTAGGTCCAAGGTGTTTCTCTTTGCTTGTCCTCCCTCTCTCCGTTACCTATGCGGGCCACAATGGGGTAGTGACTGGAAGGTGCCTGGAGGCAGCCCCACCGCCCTGCCCTCCCTTCCCCTTCAGAGGAGGCAGAGCTTCTCCAGCGAGAAGGCTGGGGAGAACCTGCTGGGCACTGCTGCAACCACCTGCTGGCCAGCACCCTCTGCCCAGTAAAAATAAGACAAAGTCAATTGCTTCATTGCCTTTTAAGTCCAAACATGTTATTTTGAACAATAAAATGTAAGAAAATTACTTGTATTCTTCTTTCTTAAAGTTTAGCTGCCCTGATGGAAATATTATTTACAGGTGACTGTGCATCCCAAGGCCCCATGGAGGAACCGCAGCTTTGCACATGTGTAACTGCAAACAGACTTATGGCCTACTAAAAGGGAATACAAAATGAAAATTAATTCTGCCCTCCCATCATGCCAACTCATTGTTACAGCAGTGTGACAGTAAGAGTCAGGAGGGGCACTCTTGAATCACTTAATGCTGGTATATGACTACACTGTATGGTATTTCTTTTGTTGGGCATGCCATATTTTCCTCTTTTCCAAATGCTTTTGTGATTTTTTTTTTCTCTTTCCTTTTTATTTTGGTTATTTTCTTCTGGGTTTTTATAGCACAAAAAACAACAACAAAAAACAAAACCCACAAAAAACCCTAGCAAGCTGCAAACCCTGTATGTAAAGTTTCATTATACAGGGTCATAAGCAGAACTCTATGTTTTATTTATCTTTATATTCATTGCACATTTATTTTATTCTAAGTTTTGACTTCCTTCACACAAAACCATTTACTCAAAGAAACAACTTGTACAATGTATTGTGTTACTAGCGAGAGCTGTCTAATTTTGGGTTTGCCGTTTTGCCGATTTAGTGCCCTTAGGAAGTATGATACATATCCATTAATGCATCATCTGTAAAAACTTGTGGATGTACATCGTAGCCTTTCATTAAAGTTAATGGTGCCCAACCCCTGAATGTACACTATGTCTCAGCACTCCACAAGTTAACTGAATTCATGCCATAAACATCTTGTTTTCATTTCTGCAAATCCACAGCATAGAATAGCTTTCTAGGCGGGTAGAAGTGGAGCACAGCGGAAGTGCAGAACTATGGTCTTGCTCTGCATGTGAGAAAAGCTTATTTCTAGCTCTTGAGCTGAAGAGTTTTCTGAGGATGTAGGCATCTGTTGTCCTGTGAAGAACTAGAGTACTGTTTGCTCCTTTTCCAAATATGTCCTTACAATCCTATTAACTTAGCTAGTGGTAAATATATTAGGCATCTTATTTTATTTGCAGTGCTAGAGTAATCAGATGAATGTTCAGCACCTTCCGCAGAGTGCTGCTTGCATGACAGCAAGGTTACATTCCCACCTTAACTAGCATATTTAAATTGCACATGGAGACTGCAGTATGAAATGAATTAGAGGGCTGAAGTAATATCATACATTGTAATTCAAGGAAATGATTCTGTGAAACCTTGAGAAAATTCGAGGCACATGATACGATAAGATGGTTTAAATCTCCAAATATCATTCCCCCCCCCCCGCCCCAAATCTACTATTTACTATTAGGTTTATAGAATCCCCTTGTGATTCATCTAAAGAGCAACTATAGCAGCAGTTTAGAGTGGACATAACCAGTTGCAGTATCCTTTATTATAGTGGGCAAGAATCTTATACACCCACGCCACTTTTATTTGGCACAGTGCTTGGTTGCATAATTCAGAACTTCAGTGTAGGGATTCTTTAATAAAAAATTGATTCTACAGGGACAACATAACTTCCTCAGCTTGGTTAACATTGGTCTGATGAGAAATCAAAATACATTTTTCCTAATCCTTCTTCATCTCTGCTGAAATCAGTTTTTGATTGAGGTCAAAATTTTGCTTTGGCAAGTCACGCAGGCTCTCATTAGGATCTGATTGCATGCACATGATTGTCCAAAATGCACAGTAGGCAAAGGGTCGAAGATGCAAAGGCTGCTGTTGTTTTAGCTTCTTTTCCCCAAAGCACCCGGCGTGTGGAAAATATTTATCAACCTTCTATCTGTGTCCCTGAAGCTTCACTCCTGATGTGCTTTTTTACTGTTCCCTGAAGAGTCCTGTTAAACTTGGATCCACGCATCCACGAAATGATGTGTGACTAATATTACTTTCACGAGGACACAGGTAGCAAGATGATAGTGGCTCAGAAAAGTTGATCTCGGAGTAGCTTCCGACTCCAGTACGTTTCTATTATGGGGTAACCACAGCATATGTGACTATCTGACATACATTTACTGCTGAAAATGAGGATGCTCTTTAGACACAGGCTCTTGTTACTGAGGAGCAAAGGTGCTGACAGTCTTAGCGAGTTATTTGGGACTGAAGCCTCTATAGCTGAAGGCTGAGGGAAGAAAATAAAACTCCACGTGAGCGTGTGGCCCCATGGCATCCCCTTTGGTATGTGAACATCAACGGTTGTGACTTGCTAGTGTGTCATGAAACCACAGATGAAACTGTCACCTGCTGGATCTGCAAAGCCAACAGAACGAGTCTGGCTTGGTTTTGTTTTTAAGAAGGGTTTGATATATGAGTACAAGCTATGGGAGGAGAAAGGGCATCTGTATGGGAACAAATATTGGAATTCTTTCTGAGAAAATTTAAATTCTGCAGCTACAGATGTACTCTGTGTGCAGAGGGCAGTCCTCCCTTTGCTCTAGCTATGGATGACCAAGAAGTTGTATTTTGACTTGTTCAGTGTATGTGTAATTGCAACTGGATAAGATGTATTTGTTTAAACGATGCCTGTTCCTTTTCCAAACGGCAACTGTTCATTTCATGTTATTTTTATTTTTTGAGTTGAAATAATGCACTTCACAGCAGTGCTCTGGGGAACTGACAAACTCAACACAGTGTGTGACTGGGGGAAAAAAAGCCCATCTAGGTGCCAGGGGAAAAAAAAAGACATTACAGTAACAGTTTTTCCTTTTTTGTGGGCTTTTTTGGCATTGTATCAAAAAAACACCAACTTTTGTAATCAAAAATATGAGTATTTCAGACTGAAGAGAAATACATTTCAAAGCACTTTTTTTTTGTCTGTGTTCTCCTAACAGTTCCTGAAAATTGTCGTTTAACAAGAGGACTCCAAAGGGATTTCTAAACCACAATTTTTTCATGAAGGAAATATCTATTCCAGTTGGCTTTTCTGTGACTGCTGCCATTTTTCTTTCTTTCTTTCTTTCTTTCTTTCTTTCTTTCTCTTTTTTTCCGCATTTCTTTATATTTTTTAACTGAAGGTAAATGGCTTTTAGTTGTTATTAAAGAAGCAAGATATTGGTAGCAATAAACTATTGCTCCTTGTTGTGTAGAAGGGTGTTTTTTTGATCCTGTTTGCTCATATGAAGTTCCTGTCCCATTTTCCTTTACAGATCTTATACTTCTGTGTACCATGGATGTGCTCAAACTTTTGAAAGTAATACAGCTCCTCTGTTCCTTTATTCAAGCTAAAGAGTCCAGCAGCAAGTCACTAATACAGTAATCCAAGTGTTGCTGTACTGGTAGCCAAGACACTCTATTATTTCAAGTAGAAATACAGCCCTGCAGATTCTCTCCACATTTTTTTTCCACAAAATGATTTTGAGGCAAATTATAGTCATAAAAAAGCACATGTTGTTGTCAGTGAATTGGTCATGACTTAGCGCATGAAACACAAGTTATCATACACGTTAGTGGTGTAAGGAAACCCTGGTAGGATTAGGCCAGTGGGAGTATAGCTCAATTATTAATGATTCCCTCGGCATTGTTCTAATAGGCAGACTTGCATCAAATAAATAGTTGGGTTACAATTTTTTTAACTAACGGAAGCTGAACTGAAAGGCCACACTGTCTTCCAGAATGAGGCGGTCTGCAGCCCAGCTTTTACTCACAGGATGAACATTGATGTTGCTTCCATGCAGCTCTGCTTGTTAAACCGCCACTTTGATTTGCAGTTAGGAGCACTTGAGTGCCTTCAACTTCTGCAGCTATCGACAGGAGCAGAGAGCACTCAAGGTGACAACCTCCTTTAGACCGACGTGAAAGGTCTGAATGCAGCTACAAAGCGTAAGCTGCCGTATAACCGGAGCCAAAGCTCTTTAGCTGGCTGTTTTTAAAAATCACATAACCTCTGTGGATCAGGCTCTTGAGACTGGGAGGGTTTGTAATGCACACTGGCTCGCGGGTTACACACTCCCAGGCAGCTCATCCAAGTATGTGGGACCACAGCAGCCGGAGTCTGGGAGCAGGCCCAGTGTATGTGTCAGCTGCCCTCTTAGTTGACATGTCGGGGACCCAAAGCTAACAGCACAAGCCTTAGCGCCTGAGCTGAGAGCCAGGGCTCTGCAGCTGGGGGCTTTAGCCACGTATATTCAGGGTGGACTGACAAAAGCAGAGGATTTGTAACATATGCTTCTTAGTGGTTGCCCCGAGAACCTTGCAAAAGTCCACCTTTAGGAAAAAAACTGTGCAAATATCCATGCAGAGGATTTTTAAGGGATTATTGTTTTCATGCAGAATGATTTCTTAATAACATAAAGACATTTTTTTTCTTCACAGTTCAGACTTAGCAAAACAGTTATGCACATGTTTAGCATTAAGAACAGTGTTACTTGACTGACAAAGTGAATGGGCTTGAATATGCCTTTCGGTGGTCATTAAAGGATTTCTCTTAATCAGAGCCTTTAACTGAGAGAGATTATCTAACTGGATTATGTTAAACTTACGTTGTCTTTCTCTCATACAAACCATAGGCTTTTCCTGCTCTAAGTTAATTAGTTTGTACAGTCGTATTTTGAATTGTATAGGAAAAATGTGTATCAGAAAAAAGTACCTGATACATGCAGCTAAACCTACACCTGTATATGCTTGACATATTAACAGTTTTTATTACAAAAAAGGACCTGTAATACTGAACTTGAGAAGCTATGTGCTGCACTTTTATTTGTAGGATGGAAAATAAAACAATGGTATGTAGTAGACATCAATTTTTCCATAGACTATACTGTAAACACCTGCTTTTCTGTTTAATTTCCCAAATCTACATATATGCAAATGCCAGTTGGCAGGTTCTTTCACTGTGACTCATTTTTACAGATCTACTTTTTGATTCCAACATGAATACATGGTCACTGAAGTCAGCTATTTATATCCACTGGATGTAGGACTACTTTTTCTGAGGTTCTACTCAGAAATGGTTTTTTTTTGCACCTTCTTTCAGGAAACTTCAGAGAAATCTTAGTAATTCAAGGCAAATATCCCTTGCTCGCTATGCATTGTTTTTGCATTCTCTGGGGTTGCCTGAAGCAATCCTGGACTAAAGGAAGTAAATTCCTAAAAATACTGCCTGCTGGATGGCCTCTCTCGGCGAAAAATCAGCTTGTGATATTATCTGAATTGTATCAATGTCATGCCTTGTTTTTGTGAAGGCATTATCTAAAATAGGTGGACAGAGATATGCCATCTACCTACATATTCTGGAATATATGCCCGGAAAAAGTGTGGGAACTTCAGCTTTTCTAGGAGCTGCTTCTTATGATTTTTTTTTTTAGACTATAGCTTGTTGTTGTTCTTTTTCTACTGTACTCCTTTTACTTTGTCCTGGACCTGATTTATCTGCAAGCAAGGTGGAACCAGAGCAAATAGGTTTCCAAGTGTTTTGTTTCCAGCTGCTTCTGAGAGCGTTGTCTTATGCTCCTTTTCCAGATACTGCAGTCATGGGTTCTAGAAAAGTACATCTCCACCTGGATATTTCTCCCTGGCTGATCCTGCTTTTCTAGTTATGGAGTCTTGAATAAGGCGTTACTTTAGATTAAATAGTTTTCTTTCTTTGTACAATAATTTTCGAACCAGGTTCCTTCTGTTATCCTTCAAGTTACAATTAAGCCATCCAACTGAAATCAGAATTATGAAACTATTCACAGCAAATGAACCTTTCTGGAGGTTAATGAAAGATGTATTACTTTGTGCTCTGGAACTCTTTCTCTCTGTGTGCATCTCTTCATTTGTATTTTATATCTAAGCACAGCTTTATTGAAATAGCGCCAGAATTCTCATAGTTCTGGATTACTCTGTCCCCAAATAGCCTACCTTTCATGAAGTTCCCAACATGACTACAGACAGTTTGAACAAGCAATATCACTTTTAGGCATTTATCTAGGCTGAACCACATACTGCACAAAACAACACAGATGCATTTAAACTCTATGTCAAATCCAGGGTCAACAGGGCGTTGGCCTAGTAGGTATTGTGACCTGTCATAGGTTCACAGTTGGGTGGGGTTTTTTTCAGCCAGTAGACAGGACCTAACAAGAGTATTGCCAGGCCTGGAAGTGCACTGCTGGTTCTGGAGTTCCTCTTCATTCCTGTGGCAGATGTTAATATAAACAGCACTACAGTATTGTGTACCACCAAGTGTAAGCTGCAGAAGAAAGCTGAGGCTGGAGCTCACCTTCTCCCATCCAGCCTTGGAAGTCTGCTCAGCTGAGAGGCAGCAGAAGCATCTAGGAAACAGAATAAAGCTTCCTACACCACCTTCAGCTGTGACCTACCTTGTCTGCAGGATGTATAGTGGAGCCAAACTCATGCTTAGCATATATTGTAAACAGAGCTTGTACCTATGTCATGATGTAAACCTTTAAAAAAACAGTCTGTTCTCATGTCGATAAGACCCTTAAAAAGTGGTAAAAATTTTTGGAGATAGGTGGGGGAAGTAGAAGAAAACTGGTCAATAACCATCCTAAGTAAAAAAGGTGTTGTCAAATGAATTATGTTTATTGAACTCAGTAAACTTTTTTGTTCAACTGTTTGAGCGAATTCCATTTTATGTATAACTGGAGAATCACCAGCAGTTTTGACACTACGAATATTTCATTTTTTTAACAGAACACTAATACATCTCCCAGGCATAAGTATGTTCTCACAATAATCTTAGGGAATGCAGACTTCTGTGTTTGGTGAGCTGAAACTGCTGGTCACTTGTGTAAGATCTAAGGACCGATATGCTCAGCTAAGGATTACATGTTTCCAGGAGAAAATTGCAAAGATTTCCTTTCTTTATCTCAGAGTTTATTTATTATTATCTGTGCCCACCAGAAGTGTGATCGTTTGTTCTCCAGACCACACTGCACTTGGGCTGTAATTCTGCTAATGTTTTCTGTTTTTTCTCTTTTTGTCTTTCTTCATCTGAGGAGATATCTATCTTCTGAAAATAGCACTCTGCACAAGGTGAATATCTGCCTTTTGGGTGACAATGTTATTGCTTCTGTGCACCTCATGTACTATATGTTTTTAGTGCCCAAAATGCTTATGTGTCTGTGTGTGTATATGCATATGTGTCAGAGCATGTACGCATACACACACACAGATAGATACACATACATATGCACACATGCACTTACGCTGTACCCTGAGTATCCTGGTTTGAATCTCAGTTATACTTATCGTTTTGGGATTTTTTTTTTACTTTATTTTTTCGTAAAGGCATAGCATTCAACTCTGGGTTGACTGAAGCAGAGTTCAGGCTGTGAGAAAATGGGATGTTCTGTGAGAATCTACAGGAAATGTGTTACATATAGCCATCTAGGAAACTGATAACTATCGTACCTATACATAGGCTAAACCTCATCTTTGCTTCTCTGACCTTTTCTACAGTAGTGCTAAAAATAATTCCTCAGGATTTTTTTCAAACTATGTGTTTGAGAAACCTCAGGCTTGATTTAAAGGGTGAGTTTGGAATTTCTGAGCAGTGAGCATGGTGTGACAGAAAAATTATGTCCCAAATATAAAAGGATCCAGACTACTCCTGCAGGCAGCAGACCACCTATGTGGCAATCTTGAGATGCCTCCAGAGCCACTGGTGAAGCTTTCTGTTTGTGTGCCAAGGGAAAAACACGGAAAGGGTATTTTCTATAACGGCACATTAGGGTCTTCTGCTTGCTGTCCAAAACGAAGGAATGATGCCCGGTGAGGAAGGTTAATTCCATATGCTAGTGATGCTCAGGAAAATGCTATTTAGCAGCAGCTTGCCATTGGAAATGTTATTCTATGAATGGTTATGTAGCTGTGCAGAAAATAACACTATATGATACTCTCCCAGCATCTGTACTTGTAGTGGACCTCAGCTAGG
Source organism: Struthio camelus (assembly GCF_040807025.1). Lineage (NCBI taxonomy): Eukaryota > Metazoa > Chordata > Aves > Struthioniformes > Struthionidae > Struthio > Struthio camelus. The sequence continues at coordinate 140,646,598 of NC_090943.1, read as the reverse complement.
TCTCTAAAACAGCAGGTGATTTTTTTTTTCCACTTCTCTGTTTGTGTTTTTCTGTTTGTGATCCAACTGCATTATTGGCACGTGCAAAAGGCATCTACAAAGGCAAAACAGTAGGCTATGGTCTCCAAGTACCTGGTACCTTGCGGAATTTGAAACACATGTTTTGAGCTTTGGCATTAACTGAAATGAAAGGATAACTTTTTACATATATTAAACATTCCCCAAGTCTCCAAACTGTGTGTGTTACAGTCCATGCCAACTCACCTAAAGGCAAAGGGTTCTATAGCTTTTGGAACTTGCTTATTTTTGAGAAAAACATCTGTGTGCCCCTCAACTGTTCAGTGTATGGATGTTACAACAGTAACTTGACCATCATGATATAATTTATGTGAGGATGAAACTTCTGCAATATTTCGTAATGATATTAACCTACAAAAGAAAGACAATTTTATGTATACATCTGAAATACAGAATATATGCAACAGCCAATAAACCTGGCTGATATTAAAATGAAAATAGTATGTTAAGCTTCATCTTATTCGATATTTACAAGTCACCTACCTTCAAATTATTACAGTTATAAACATGGATAAATGAATTGATCCAGTTAAAATAGGAACCGACTTTGAACCTCAGCCTTTTCCTTGAACCAAAGTTAATATTTGTTAGGTTCAAAAAAGTTTGGATAAAGAACCCACAATCTGTTTCCTCAAGTCTTTAACTTGCTCTTCCTGACCCCAGGCTTTCACTTTTCCACAACCTTTCAGCAGTGCACTGACCTCCCCCTCTCTTTGTGTGATATCCAATAGGATCTCCTCAGTTTCCTACTCACTGAAAACTTCAGTAGGCTTTTCCAGCTGACTGGAAAGTTTCTGCAGTTCTTCTCTCATCACCCTCTTCAGCAGAATCCGTTCATTGCCTTTGGAGAACCTCATAGTTAGTAATCTATCAGGATAACTACTGAATCCTCTGCTCTCCCTTTACCCCCATCCACCCCTCATGGGCTCTTTGGTTTCTCTATCAACCACACACTCTAATGCACAGCTTACATTAACTGGGAAATCCCTGGCCATCTATGAAAGCAACTTTGCGGGAGAACTGAGACAGGGGAGTGGTAGGCAGAAGGAAACAAATCATGTTTTTAAAACTGTGCAAAAACCCTCAAAGGGGTGATGGGAAAGTCAGAGGGCAGTCATGTAAAACGAGTCAAGGAATCTCACACTAATACTTCTTAGAAGCTCAGAGGTCTGAGATTAATAAGCTTATGTTTTTCAAGTATAGAGGATGCAACTCTATCTTGTGCCGTTATTTGTGTCAGCATGGTGTACGTATATAATGCTCCTATTCAGATCTAACATGAGAGGAATAACAAGGTATGTGGAATCTGTGAACTGCATCCTTGACCCAACACTCTTCATAGGATTGTAGAGTGATGTGAATTTGAGTCTCCTTATCAGCATATGCTTTCTGTGACCAGTGTAGTCACAGATTTTTTCTAATGTAACGTACAGGATTACATACCAGTTCTTTCACATTTCTTTTTCAAGCAAAGCTGTTGTGGATAGAGTTAAATTAGGACTGAGTAAAGATCAAATCATGATTCTATGTACGGCATACAGTGTCTCTGTGTATGTGCATATACGTGGATACACAGGGTTGTAGTGGTTCTCAGGAACTAACTTTTTAATGGTAACCACTGGCTAACGTGTCCATGTACCCTACTGACCACAGCTGAGGTTCTCACCAAGAAGCTCCTGACTTGGTCTTGGAGGTGGAGTTTGGAAAGGTTATATAAAGATGACTTTGTTTCCTGTGCTGACTATTTGCTAGGCCAGTTTCCCAATTTAAGTTAGAAGACCACAAGTAAACAGTGCTATAGTTTATTTGTTAGGGACCTGGCGCAAGAAATGAAAGAGGAATATCTTCCTAGTGTCCCCATCAGAGCTTTCTTCTACCCACCTCTATTTCCACAGCCTGGCATGCTGGGCCACTCCAGCCCATGGGCCTCAGTGCACTTGCACTGCCTTTGTTGCAGTATACCCTTGTGTATACCCAGTTGTGTTTTGTAGCTATTTAGAGCTGTAACCTTGACTCAATGGAAAATAACATTAGCTTTAAGACATCCACAGTTGCCAGTAGAAAGACCATCTAAACTCTCCTTATATGTCCTCTATGTCTTATGTGTCCTTATGTGTCTTATGCATCAGGTGACCCATGATCTTTAATGAACGCTTTCTCAGGGAAGATAGGGAAACATGGAATAGAAAGAGAAAGCTCAGTTAACGTTACCCATGTAAAAGTTAGCTATCTAATCCAAGCTGTTTATCTAGGCTCTTTAGGCAGCGGAAAGAGATAAAGATGTAGGAAATGAATTGGAAGATGAGATGAATCATCACCTGGTTGTGTCTATAGGAAAACCAGGTATCTAGTGTGGCACCTATCTTTTAGACGGTTAAAGCAAGAGGAATTCCTTTCCAAAGAGTCTAAGAAGATATCACAGGAAGCCTGTGAGATGGCCAGGCTTCCCAAAACAAAGGCTAGAGTCTTAATTCTCCTTCTTCTGTATATTCATATGGGCCTGCTCAGGCCATTTTAAAGGCTGCTCTGTGCCAGTGACGCAGCGCAAACAGCTGCGCAACAGCACTATCTGGTATCAATATCTACCTCGGATTTTGCACATATAAAATATGCACACACACAAACACAGATGCACATACAATTGTAGGGCACAAAAGGAAAGAGATTTTAACTCTTTGCAGTTTCTGAGAACTGATGAACTGAAAGAAAAGAAATTATAAAACAGAGAGTACTTAAAGGAAGAACTGTGTCAGACACAATCAGCGGGCATTTCATTTGTCAGTAATTCATTCTGAATTGTTGATCCATTCAGTCCTTGCTTTAGTGACCCGCTCTCTTTAACTACAGCATGCAGAGACTAACATCCTCGCTAACTCTCATACATTTGGCAATGTGCTCTTGCCCAATTTTTACTGCCCCCCTAAGGAAATAAGAGCACTGTGTATTCTAGGAAAAAAACACATTTAAAATATTCATATTTCCATGGTTGTGTGTGTCTGTTGTGTAAGTTTTCCTTGGTGGCAGTGAACAAAGTGCTCTTCTGTGGAGCAGGCTCTCCTGTCTCCTCCAGCAGACTCAGTGTCTGTACAGGGAATTCCTGTTCCTGGCCCAAACCCACAGGCCCTCGGCACTGAAGGACAAGGTTGGCCTTCTCACACTCTCTCATTCTCTCAGTCTGATAGCAGATCTGCGTGCTGGAGAAACGGACTCTGAAAGACAAAAAAAGAGGGGAGGGGTGGGGAGAAAGAAAGAAAGAGAGAGCACATGTCATCCCAGGAACTTCAGTGAGCATTTATATCTTAAAGCAAATTTGTTCTACTTTTGTAGAAATCCTGATGGGCTCCAACTTACTCTGCTACTGATTTAAATGAATTAGTGGTACCTGGCTGCGTAGTTTTACCAGCACGGTGACAGCATTACTCCAAGATTCATTTCGCACCTTCCATCTTCCACTCTGCCCAGGAGGGCTTTTTTGTTGTTGCAGTGGCAGCGACTGAATAGAAGCATCCGCAGCTAAACAGCAAGCTGCCTACAGAGAGCTTCCTCTGTTTAGACTTTAGTCAAAGGACCCACAGAGCATACTTCGTGGCTACTTATGGTCAGGGAGGTATGCATATTTTTTAAAAGTTGTGCACTTTCAAGACAGGTAATTGTGTATCCTTAGCTGCACTCTTCTTCTTCTTTTTTTTTCCCCTTTTCTAAGGCTGCAGTGGCACCTTGCATTCCAGCTGGTGCCGAGGGCATGGCATAGCTGTGCTGCTCCGCAGTCGGCTGCAGTTTAATTCCTGTTCTCCTGTTGTTTATTGAAGAAGCATATCGGCCCTATCAGTCTCTCCCAGGCAGCATTTCCCTAGCTGACTGCTCTCTCTTTTAGGTACTGTGCAGGAAACTAAGGGGTACAGTATTTGAGGCTCCTTTATTATCCTCTACAGCTATGCTTTCCATTGAGAGCAAGGGTAATTATTCTATTTCTGTTTTAGTGTCAGGTACTACATGGTTTATGCGTTTGTCTCTTAGAAAACATGTTTTGCTTTGATGTTTGCTTTTCTAATAGGTCTAGTTTGCATAATACCTTCTGCTGCAAAAAGAATGCTGAATCTACAGATGAGCTATCACTTCTCAAAATACTGATTGCTATCAGATGGCTTGCCGAAGGCCTTGGCTGTGGATGTGCATGCGTGTGTCTGTGCGTGTGTGCACAGTCGGGGAGGGAGGGAGGTTAATTTCCTGTCTTTGGTCAGTTTTGACATAACGCATGAACTAAGAGAACTACATTAGAGCATTAAAACCACCTTTCCAAAGGAGCAGAGCAAGTTCCCTACTGGCAAAGGGGCGGTTACATTTGGTCAAGGAACGAGATGACAGGAAAAAGGAAAATGAGGTATGTGTGACATCAGCTTCTACCGCACAGTGTTCATGCTGTCATGAACACTAGGTGTCTTTTACAACAGTGGAGTTTCCTCAGTGCTCACCTTTGGAAATGTGGATGGCTAAGGTCAAATAGCTAAACTATACTAAACTATATATAGATCCACAGAAGTCAAGCCAGGAGACTCGGAAAAGAGAATAGCAGTAGGAAGCATTATTACAGTATATTTATATGTATGTACAATGTATGAGATTCATGGTGTGTGGTGTTTCTTCCTTGTCCCTACATGATACAAAACCGTTTGCTCACACTGACCTCCATGTTCCTGTGGCCAATGAAATTCCCTATCTGCTGCCTACTCACCTGACCTCATTGCTTTCCATGCCTGGACCTGATGTCTGACTGACTCCTAGGACGTAATGTGGGTGTGGGGAGAGAAAGGACTCCTCCTTTCCTTCTCTGGCCAAGGAACCTGAACCCTGAACCTGAACCTGAGCCCACCTTGCCTTCAGAAAGTGCTCTAACATACCAAGGAGCAGAGCTGAAAGAGTTCCTAGGGGCAGCAAGCTTAAAGAATCAAAATTGAAATTTTTGGCCTTAGTGTTTTGCTTGCTAGCCTAATGTCTCAGAGGGCTTTTATTAAAATTCAGAGACTCTCCTTTCTGCAGTGTTGCATACGCCTCTGCTTCCAGGACTGATGCAAAACCCCCGAAGATTCATACGCTTGCTTCAGTAAATATTCCCTCATTCCAATACATCTGAATGTATCTATTCCAGATATCTTTGGACCAGAAATGGGGTCCGATCCCCAGAGAAGAAACTTTCTCACAAGATTTTCGGAACTTCTTGGCTTCAGTGAGCAGAGACAATTGGAAATATCATGAGAATGATAATAAATAAGAATAATTTGTGCTGACATAATGACTTCCAGCTGTAGATCTGAAAAAGTTTTATGAACATTAATGAATTAGTCCCCTTATTATCCTGCATGACAGGGATGTTGTTATCCCAGCTTTGCAGAAGGGGTAACAAAGGGACTGTAAAGAGTCTAAGGGCCTGATCCAATTTTCACTGAGGTCTATGGGAAAATTCCCAGTGACTTTAGTGGGAGCTGGATCAGCCTGTCAGTGGATTGCTCAAAGCCACACAGCGAGTCAGTGATAGCTCTGGGAACAGGACCCAGAGCCACTGACTCCTAGTTCCATGCTGTGGCCACAGGACTGCTTTGTTCCTTTCAAACCCTCAACTTTCTTCAGCTCTTTCATTACTCTTCTGTCTGGATGAGGTGCCTGAAGTTGAAAGCTTACAGCAACAATATAGAAGGTTCATTTATAGTGTTTCAAACCTCAGCAGAAGGTTTGGCTCTGGTCTGGTTTGAGGTGGGAATTTTGGCAAGACCCAACTTTTAAAGCGATATCTAGGCTTTCAGTTCCCATTTTTATGGGCATTGGAGGCTCAGAGACCTTTAAAAAATCAAACTCTAAATTATGAAGAGTTCCAACCAGGTGAATTATCCCTTTGCAAGCTCTGAGAGGAGCTGGGGAGAGTTAAAGCCTAGCTGAGCTGAACCCTGTAAGCAGGTCAGCTTCCTGAAGAACATCTCCACCTGGTGCAGTCCTCTCCCCACCAGGGTATGCCCACAGATCAAAGCCATGTCTGCTCCACCAGTAGACACCTACCTCACTCAAGGCAACAGTCTCCCGGTTCTCCTCGCCTCAGGGTTTCCTTAGCAGCCTCATCTTACAGACTAATGCCCTTCTTTCCTCTCATGGCTGGCCTGCCTGCCTCTTTCTCTTTCAGGCTGTGTTTTCCTACCAGTTTTTTAATCTTGTTGCAGCTGGGTCGCTTTCCACCTGCTCTCTGGGTTAACCTCTTCCTTGTCAGTATAAACCTCATTGTGGATGCATGTAGATGTATGCAGGTGTAATGCAGATGTATGGAAGTTGAAAAGTCAGCATTAAGCAATATAATGTGACTTTACTGAGCGCTCTGGTGCCAATTAGAACAGAATAATAAGTGAAATTTCTGATTTGGGGGAAATGACTTTATTTTTTTCTGTTTGGAATATGAAACAGGATGGTTTGGGGTTCTGAGCTCCTTAGGAGATACTCTGCAAGGCATGGACACGGCTGTCCCATAGGGGTGCTGCTCAAAGGCAGCCCCAAGCCAGCAGTATTGGATGGATCCAGACCACCTCCGGAAGACAGCAGGACCCTGCCCTGCAGCTCTGGGCTGGGCCCTGCACTGCCGGAGTCAGTCCAGGCATCCAGATAGGCCAGTGGGAAACCAGCCTTGCGGCTAGCAAAAGTTTGTAAAGCCAGAAACTTTGCTAATGCACCCCCCTCTCAGATGAAAGTGCAGAAGACCATTCAAAACCGTTTCCGTGCTGAAAGTTCATATCATGTTTTTTTTTTTTAAGGGTTGACATTAGAAAGAATAGTTTTACGTTTCGATTTGAGACTGAAAGCTAAAGGCAGAGGTAATGGAATAACGCTAAAGACCCCTTGTAATTGAATTCAGTGACAGTGTGTGCAGCCGTTTTTTGAAGGATTGTAACAAAATAGCACTACCCATAGGGGCAGTACTTAAACAGACTCCACAGTAGTCCCTTTTATGAGACACTTCATACAAGGGAAAGTTGTTTAAGAGTGAGCTGTGTTGCTCAGCAACACTATGTATTTAATTTTTTTTCTTTTTTAACATTTCATAGCTCATGGGATTTTAGGCACTAGTGCTAATTTATAAGAAGGCTCCACTGTAGTTTTCTGAAGTTTATTTAACTCTATGAAAACATTTCCAAATAAATTATGTAATCTACAAGATATGTATGTTATTTGTGTGCTGCTTTGCTGGTATTTCTACTCAAGTGCTTGCTGTTGGCTAGCATGGATAGGGCATGAAACTGAACTGAGATATCATGTATTCATTCATTGATTGTAATTATTCTTTGGGCCATTTTACTCTTCCAATGACTGCCTCTAAAAGATAAGGAGAACCCTTTTACAATTCAGCCCATTAATTATATGTTTTATACAGAATAACTAATAAACTGGTTGAAAAACACACAGGTGAAGGAGCTCTTTGTGGCCCTACTAGAAGATTACAGTTACAAGTAAGTATTCAACTCTGTTATGAGGACATAGTTCATCCTTCTTTTTTTTTTTTTTTTGTTCCCTGCATTTAAATAAATAAGATGGAAAGATCCTACATCTTTTCCCAATCTTACCTATGTTTATGGAATTACAAGAGTTATATGGAAGTGTTTCTCAGAGTGTATATGTCTGTGTTCTGCTTCAATCCACAGGAAAATTAATTCTCGAGGGAATGAGCCCCGGTAAACATTTCTTCTTGAGAGTGACCATTAAGAAATACAAATAAAGGTTGAGGAAAGGTTCATGGCTATATGTTGGTAAGGCGAGCTTTCCTCCACCCAGCTTCCCCTGCTCCTGGAAAGCTTCCACACCTTCTGGCCTCGTTACCCATGCTCCTAGTTTCCTCCTTGCTTGTTCTCATCTACTGCTGGGCAAATCCTGCAAAACAGTATTCATAACATCTGTTCAAAGGCAGCCCACACTCTAACTGACATGCCTCTTTAAGGCGCTTTCTGTGAACATGGGGACAAGCAAGTATTTGTTCACAAAAATACTGCTGAAAGAGAAACTTCCATGGGTAACCACTGAAATCTGCAATTGCAGAGAGGTGTGGGGAGGTTCAGAGATGGGGAAAGGAAGATGGGTTTGTACGGTCACTTTGAGAGCACTTTGTAGATTTGATAAGTTAGGAGCAAAACCATTGTTATGGGATATCTTCTGCTGTTCATGCTGCTTAGTCAAATCCCTAAATCCTTCCTTTAGGAAGAGAATCCTGTTCCAGAGGAAAGTCTGAGAGCAATTTGTGGGTGGAAATAAATAGCAATGGCCTATCTGATAAATAACAGGGAGCAACAAATGGTTCTGTACCAACCAAAGTCTTCCCATGGATAAGTTACAAGTGGAATCAGAGGCTAAATAAGACCCTGTTTGACACAGAAAATGCATTCACGTCTGTTCCTGACGCTTCGAGCAGTCCCTGCAGCCAAGGGTAGCCTGCTGATATTTCAGTCAAACTGTGTTGTAGCCCTCACCGTGGACTCTGACTGGTGGAAAATTAAAGGAAGCTGCAACAGCAGCAGTGAGAACTAATTTGGAACAGGCGACAGCCATTGATACGTTGGGGAGAGCTTAAAATGTGCCGCTTTCCAGATAGCTTAGGATATGGCTAGCATCTATATAAAAAAAGGAGTGCTGGCAGCTTGAAAATGAGAAGAATTATCCTTAGTGGCGGTGTATTTGCATTTCAAAGTGGTAATTATAGGTATGTGTATACACAATTAAATAGGCTGCACAGAGTGAAAATAAACAAATAATCAGTGTTATTAGCCAAGCTCTAACGAACATTTTTTAAACATAAATTTATGTATTCTTTGAAAGAACAGCAAAATGAAATACTGTTTGAGATTCTCAAGGATTATAAAGGAATCAAATGAGATAAAAAAATAAAGATGTGAAATGCTTTGACACTGACAAGTACTTTTGAATATCCAGCAATTGTACCTGGCCAGCTACCCTGATGCAAGCCTTTTTATTTCCCCTGGTAACACATTTAGCAAGTTTCTCTGAACTCTCGGCAATCAGACACATAGATGGCATACCTAAGGCTTGCTCCAGCAGGCTCCATTGACGTTTGCACTTTTGGAAGCTATTCTAACATAGCTATTTATGAATATGTAACATGCAAACTGGATATTACCCAAGAACTGCTCCAGTTTTAATGACTCTGCTCCTGTTTGCACACACGCACTGCAAGCTCTTTCTCTGTAGGTGAACTAAGCAGATTCAGGAAACGTTAGTCTTTTTGTTTTTTTGGGTTGTGTGACAGGAATCATGCGCAAGCTGCTGTTTCTTGCAAACATTCTTCACATTTCTGACACACAATGGGGTGGATACATGTTGTGTAATAGCATTTTAACCTTAGCATTAAACTGGTCAAGTGACAAAATGCTGAAAGAAAACCAGTGTGTTCAAATGATGTTGGCCAATACTTATCTCACATACCAAATAACCACTCTGTTTACTGTGGCCAGCTCGGAAAAAAAGCTCTATTTTTTTTTTTTAAAAGACTTTGTAAAGCCCTGTCCTCACTTTGTCATACTGCCTGTGGACAGCAGCATGACCTGCTCCGACCACATGCCTTAAAGGATCCTCTCAAGAAAATTAAAGGGTAGCTAAGTCTCTGTCCCCATCCAGTCTGTACCTTCAGTACTGAGAAGACAGTCTTCAGTGCAGAATGTCCTCTCTTGATAAAAAGTCATATGTGTCCTTATTTTAAGTTAAAATATAATAACTACATAATTCTATTCTCCTTTATAAACATTTTTCAAGGCCGTTCCTTATCATCCTTATGAGGATAAGGTATCCTTATCCTCAGTACTCTTCTAACTATTCCCATGGCTTAGTTTGGGGTTCAATGTTGAAATCAAAATGTTCCATGCTTGTATGCAAAACCCCACCATCCTCTTGCATTCTCAGCATGCTATTGTACTGCCTAATCCTTGGTGGTAATCTTCCTTTTCAGATCAGCGCTTGCCTAGTATTATCAGAGGGATCAAAAAGACTTTTCATCTGGCTGAAGGCATCACTTAATGCAGGAGGGATATCTGGACCGGCATCTACCTATCTCTCTGCAGTTTTAAAAATATGAAAATCCCTTTGGAACAAAACAATATAATATAATTCAGAGTGGTAGCTAGACTGAGATTTTAGCAAATGCAAAACAAAATAGAAAAGGTGGAAAATAATTACTCTGCTATTACGTCACTTTCTAGACTGCACTATATTCAAGTCCACCAGTAAGTATTGCCATTTACAGTTCCAGGTCCTTGCGGAGTCTCTGGAGATGGGACCCTCACAACAACATGTATGGGCAGAGTATGATTTTTCTGTTGTCTTTGGAAAAAAAAGATGAAAACATTTTGTCAATTCTCATCAAAATGCCACTTAGTTTGCCTTCTTTTCCTTAATGTATGCTTTCTCAGCTTTACAGTGTAAGCTTGAAACATTTTGCAAAGAAGGCTTGGTTTTCCTTTCCCTTCCTTTGGGAGAAAATAGAAAATTTTCTAGAAAACTTGTCACGTTTTCCTCTGTGAAAAGGTAGTTCTATTTGAAAAAAAGCAGAGAGAACTTCTTTAACCAACCTTAGCAGTTATGAAACGAAGAACGGTTTTCTTTGTTTTGATGTTTCTATCATCTCTGTTCTTAAGATAGCCCTGAGAGCAAAACTGTCAGAAACTGACAATAGTTACTCAGTGCGATAGAAATCAAATGGTTTAATTTCTTCAGTAACTGGCTATGGGATCTTAAAAATCTTGCATAGATTTTATTGTCATTTAGGATATCTTCCAAAATGGTATTTTCCTGCCCTAAACTTTAGGCTGGCTGTGCAGATACTCGGATTTTGCAAACCATTATGTTATGTAGAGCAGTCCCCACCCCCAGATAAGGGCTGGAGCTCCACCATGCAGGGAAAAATATTTCATGCACATGCGAGGAGGTAACTAACTTGAGTCTTCTGGACCACAAATAGCTCCTGAGAAAGTCAGCTGTAGCTTCCACAGCGGCAGCAAGGCAAGGGACGGTTGGAAACACCAGCTCCCACTGTCAAAGGAAGTGATTTAGCAGGTGCACCTCACACCAGCTCTGCCAGAGGGCTCGGGGCCCACCGGCACGTATGGCCCAGCCGATGAAACGGTGAGCGCAGAGACTCCTGTGAAAGTGCTGCCATGCTCCACAACCAGCATACATTTCAAATTATTGCTCCCCACCCTATCCCTCAGCAGAGTAACTAAGATTAACTGCTGGCCCTAGCAAACAAAACCCATCAAAAGCCTGTGTGGCATAGAGGGATGAATGCAAGACGTGGCGCATCAATGACTGAGTTCCCTTTGACTTCAGGGAGTCTCTCAGGATGATATACTTTGCACTCAGTACTTGATGCTCCCTGTGGTGTGGTACAACCTGTTTGTGAATTACATGTACGTTCTTGCACAAAGTCTGTGAAAGTGCGTTGAACTCCTGTGCCTTTTCATCTGCTGTGCAGGGTACTTGCAATGCTCTCATTTTCTAATCGACTTACTGCTTGGGGGCCTTTAGCTTCTTGCTTCTATACTGTACTAGCTGTGACACCTACTACTAAGCACTAACATTACTGTACTTAGTAGAAAACACATTTCAGAGGTCCTTTTCCTTCCCCTGACACAATCTGTTGTTCTGAGTGTGAGTGAGCTCTCCTAGCACTCCATCTTACTATAATAATGATCAATTGCTATAATGCTATAATATGTAAACAAATATTCCTGAATTTCTTATATACATTAAATTTTGACAGCTATAACTTGAATCCAAATATCATCTATTTGCCAATTCTTTCCAATGTCTTCTTTTGACATAGCATGTTAGGTAAAAGACAAAACAAAACAGAACAAAACAAGTCTCCTAAATGGTGATATTGCAGTAACAAAGAAAAATTAGAATCGACCACTGCAGTTGAGACTGTTAGAATAAGTTGAAACTGTGAGATAGGATTCCTAGCATGTAGAAACTAACTATATGATTTCTTTCAAAGTCTATCTGTGACCATGTAGACCAAAGTACAACATAAGAGTCTGTTTCTTTCTTAGTGTAGCTAGCTTGATTTCTTTTTTCTCCATAAGTAGAGTTAAACGTCATTGTTCCAGGCAAAGATAGTGAAGTGGTGGTCAAATAAGATGTTTCTTTCAGGCATCGTACTTGCTGTGTTAAGTGAATTTCTCTATTTTAATAATTTTTTTGGCATGAGGATTACATCACAATTATAGGATACAGTTACCAGAAAATTTCCTCAGTACATGCAATGGTTCTAAGTGTTCTTCTAAGCTCTTTAATAGCCCTGTCCATCTGTAGCACTAAGATCACTGCAAGATGATGAACAATGAATATTTATTGCTGTAGTTTGCAGAACAAAACAGGGAGCAGAAGTACAGAGTAGTAGTAGGGTAATAGGGTAATATGTGTCTAAGCCTTGACATGACTTTGTGTGGAAATGAGGCATAATTTGCGTGAGAAGCAGAGCTGCAAGTTGGTGCTGTTGCCATGATTAGTTACTCAAGAGAAAATTGGCCTGAATTCTCCTTTTATCTCCTATTTTAGCAGCCTTTATGCACATACAGTAGATGGAAACCAAAAATGCTGGGACCAGTACCCATTTCTTGGCTTGAAGACTTGTGTTCAGACGTCTTCTACAACAAAGCCAATTCCTTCTTGCTCCTCTCCATTAGATCTTAAATTCCTGAAGTAAAACTAAATGGCCAATATTTTTATTACACCCTGAAAAATGTTTGTAACATGCGCTTTTTGCTGTCCTACACTAGCATGAAACTGAGGCATTATAATTTTTTTTTATAGGCCTCCTCCAGCCTAGTCAAGGGTCAGTAGCAAAAGCATTCATGCAGGAGACTTGGATTCAAGTATCTATTCCAATGAATACACAGAATGGAGTAGTTTCTGCTATTCTGCTACTCTTCACAGAGTGCTAATGTGGCATAGGTAACTTTGTGGACATAACACTTACGTAGCACGTAAGAAATACAAATCTAAGACCCTATTCTGAAGCAGGTAGAGCTGAAACACAAACTCTAAGTTTCCTACTCTCTTGACAGGTGACCTAACCAAAAGAGCAGTCTGGGACAGTGTTTTCACAGTCGTCCCCAGCTATTTGTCTGTCTCTTTCTCTCCCTCTCTCCCTCCCTCCCTCTTATACTTTGACCAAAAATTGATCATTGTCCTGAGAAACTTTTCCTAAAGCAAGTTTAGTGAACACTCTCATGAACTGTTTTGGTTTCAAGGAACCAGTGTTTTCTGTGAAAATAAAACACAAAACAAACTACTTAATTGAAAGATTTCCAGCAAGTTCTACTTTGGTGTTCTATGACTGGACTATTCAGAGGCAACATGAAATCAGAAAAATAGTTTGTGTGACTGCTACATACACATGATTTTTACTTTACTAAATGTAAAGTGTTTTGTATGCCTCGAGCTGCACTAAAACTCACCAAACTACTACAGAACTATTTCAAAATCCGTTTTATAATGAAACTGAATTCTGTCCTCACGTGCTTCTGTAGCAATATACTAAATAACATATTTACCCTTTATTTTGGGAAGCTGAGGGAGAAAGAGAAGGTGCTAAAAGGATCAGAAAGTTTTCAAAGATGGATTTATTTTTGAGCAGACTGATGCAAGTGTGAAAAACAAATCAGTAATGTGTTTGTAAACCATTTCATTATTCTCACTGTGCTCCCAGTCTGAAGTATTTCAACCTCTGTGGAGATGGTGGCTTTTGAGACAAGGAAATGTCTGAAAAATACTTGTTGATTTCAGAGTTACAACCTCAATTTGATTAAAAAAGCTATGGAAAGTGAAGTGGGAAAAAAAAAACAAATTTGGATCTCTTTTGGTAATTTTGCATTTACTGACTATTAAATTGTGCCTTCTACTTTAATAAGGTATGTTAACAAACTCTGACAGAATCACGAAACAGGCCATTTTCCGTGTTGCATGGTGCCAAGGAACAGTGACTTGCTTCCCTGAAAAACTGAAGTAAAAATCAAATTAACACCCACAAAAAGGAGACTCTGGAACCCGTGATTTTCTGGGAACTGTACAAGGTCCCGCAAGATTTAGCTTTAATAGCTCTTCAGAGTGGGCTTGGCAAATAGCAGCTCTGGGGAAAGTGGTTGGATAACAGTTTGAAGAAATACTTTCAATAGACTCTTCTTGCCTGTGTACTGTTATTGCTAGCAGTCATAAGAACCAGCAGCCAGTCACAGAATTTCCAATAGGTTTAGAAGAGAGAAGACGAAAAATGTATCCCATCAGCCGCCATTCAGCACTGCCAGATGAGTGTGACTCCCAGTTAGAAGTGATTTCAGTGTATGAGTCACGAGGTGCTGTTTTGTTCTGTACTCAGTACAAGGTTCCCTGAGCCTGCCAGCATTCCCTGTGACCAATGTACAACTGCGATTCTCATCTGAATTTTTCCCTAATTAATAGTTTTAATAGAGTGTCTGCAGTTCCACCCATTTTTGTATGTCAGAGCAAATATCTTGACCCTCAGACATTCCTAGTATTTAAACTAAATACAGAGCTGGGAAAAAAATGATGGAGGGCCTCAAAGAAGTTCACTTTGCTCAATTCCTGTAGGAAAGATTCAGCTTTACATCCAAGTCATCTGTACAAGAAAAAGAAATGAAACATGTTAATAGAATTTGGCAGTGCTACTAAGGTTGTCGTATGCCTGCAGTAATGGTCGTCATATGAGAAGATAGATTCAATATTGTCATGTCAAAGGGGGAGTGTTTGCATAAAACTAACTAAATAATCAACGTGAATGTGTTATTCAACTATCCCAGCTAATTTGGAACTCAAAAATCAAAAAAAAAAGAAACAAATATAGGTATAAAAAAGTAGCCACTAAATATGTAATTATTAAAGACAAGCGGCCAGGATTCAAACATGCATATCTAACTTTGAAGATATCAGTCTCTTTCTATGTTGGGGCTAACCCTACAGCTAATTGTATTTTTTATTATTATTATTCCCCAGAGAACATTTCAAATTTTAATGGTAATCCAAAAAATTGAAAATTTCAGACTGAGAAATAAAGAGAATTAATTCTAAATGATACAACACAATATATGCAGTTTGATACATCACAATATATGCAGTTTGAGAATTCTGTACTTGAGATTTTTGCTAGAGGCCAGATAGCTTTACCAGCATGCATCCAGGAATTGAGTCCTTCTGTGTCTTTCTACTTGCTCCAGGCAGTGTGCTGTAGAAGTCCCTGGCCGTGATGCCTCACTGGACCCTGAAAATTATTACAGGTTCATTTTGTTGCTGAATGGTTCTTCTGTCGTCTGGTCACTGGAAGGCTGAGGTTTTCTGAAGACAGGAGAAACTTCAGACGTAAAAAAACCCTTGCTTAATCAAGAACTTCAGTTATCTGCCAGAATATATTTTAGATGGAAAATTTTCAACTAGCATTAGCTAAATTCTATTTTTATGCTGGCAAAACTCCTCATAAGAATAAAGAGAGTGTACCTAAAGCAATGGGCCCAACCATTAAATAAAAGGGTCCTGTAATGGGTTAAATTAAGTTTAAAGTTCGCTTGCCAGTTGGAAGATGTAATGAAACATATCCCCAAACCAAGAGAGAGTCGGCAGCTCTAATTTTAGGGTTACCAGCTGTTTATATTTGGTGATGCCTGTCATTACGGAACAATTTCTGTGTCTGTGGCTAGAGACTCTAGTGCCAGACTGAAGAGTAATAGAGAGAGAGGAGCAATGTAGACTGCTTAACCTTTCTTTTGTGGCCATTAGATTATCTGTTAGTTGGCATTACACTATTAATGGACATTGGCCACCATCACAGCTAAAACTGTGGCTAAAACTGATCCCCAAACCAAGTTTTTTTGCAGGTATGAGCAAGACCGGCCCTTCCAATTGAAATCTGACTAGGGATCTGCTTATGGGCTCAAAAATGATGAGATCAAAAAGGGTCAGAGAGGAAAAAAGGGAGAAAATGAAATCTGGATGAATCAGATAGATACGTAATTGAGTAACTCAGCATGTGTCTTGCTTTATGATTTTCATTGGCTTTTTTAATGCCTAAGTGAACCATATATGTTGCCAGATAGCATGTCATCTGGTATTTTTGTGGCATTCCCACAAGCTGGGAAACAAAGTCTCATGAGAAAGCCAAATGTCGTATTTTGTTAGTGCTATAAAACACCAGAATGCTGCAAAACTATGAAGAAAACATAAAATCATAAGCTCTGCTGTCTTTTCATGGTTATCGTCTTCTTTGACAAGGCACATTTCTGAGAGGCTTTTGGTATAAGCCTTTCATGAGACGTTTACAAGAGCCCTCATATCAGTTCCCTCAGCCACAGCTTACACTAGGACTTTGCTAAGAAAGCATGTTACTTCAGCCTCCCGACGATTTTTCCGGGGTACTAAGATTTTACAAAGTCCTTATCCTCCAGGATTTTACAAAGTCTTTATCCTTACGAAATGCTTGCTGTGTGTGCAAAGAACTGATTTATCCTAAACTTATAGACAGACTTACTTGGAGGTAGTAGGACACTTTCAGAGCAGACATTTCCCATTTTTTGTTAAGCAAAAATAGCAGACTTTGCTCTAGCTAAAAATATGTTTATAAGACATTTTTGAAAACACCTGAGGTCTTATTGCTGTTGTTGTTGCTATTATAGGAGCACATGGAGCTGTCACCCAACATATGAGTCCTAACACATTAACCACTGTGGAGAAGAGATGCATTCAAAAGAAGCTGGAAGGTTTATGGAGGTTTATGAGAGTTTGGAACCAGGGATTTATCCTTAAGTAATATTTTGAGCATCAACATTATCCCAGAAATCTTTACTGACCCTTGCTGAGCATGTATCAAAAGCACCGGCACTGGAAGCAGACACTAATTCACCAAAGTCAGTGAAATGAAATTCACTGTGCTTACAAAGAATTTGATCGTGATGAATTTTCTTTTGTGAGTGAGAAGAAAGGAAATAGAAAACTTGCAAGTGTGATTTTCATTGCTAGTTTTTAAGATATTTGAGAAGGAAATCTCAGTCTTGTCTCAATGAGGAAAAAATGTAAATGCTTCATTGATGTCCCCACAAACATGCAAAGATAAATATTGCCACCCTATTGTCAAGAAACACAGCCAACGTCTGTATACTATATGCTGTGCAGAGGCTGGTAGTTATCATTAAAGAACCGCAGAGTCTTACTCAGCAATCAGCAACTTTTCCTGAATGACATGTATACATTTGTAGCAGGCTAACTTAGCCCTCACAGGGCTCCCTGCTGCATGGATGGAGTGACACAGAAGTAGCTAGTTCTGTGTTAATTTAAGGTCTATTTCTACACACTCTCACAATGAACAAGGTAGAGAGTTTCTTTTAAAGACAAAAAAGGAAAGTGATTTACCCAAGTTTATGTGGAAAGTCTGTAGTAGAGAACTAGGAATAGATTTATGTCTTCATTAGAAAATCATATTGTCTCAAGTTGTAGGGTTAGAGTAGAGCAGGAGTCTACACTCTGATGTTGAAACCTCCTGCCACACCCAACATTTTTAAGCGCTATTTCTAGGAAAGGATTCATTAATATTTAGTGGAAATTACGAATGTAGAAAAGTAAATAATTCACACTGGGCACACTTTATTTCTTTTTACAGTCTCTCTTTGTTTTCTGCTAACTTTTGTGTACTTTATGTTCATGTTTCTCACACTCCTTACTCACTTCAACTTACCTCTGGTGTCTCCGATGACACTGAATTGGATCATCATTGCAGCAAGACTTTGGGAGTTGTCAGCTGTGTAAAGAACGACAGAGGAATAGGCAGCTCACTGTCTTTGTAGTGGTTTATAGCTGAAGTGTGCCTAGCCTGCTTATTTGTCTAATTTCCAAGGGAAAGGCAAGTGTGGTAGGGCAGGCAGGCATGGTCACAACAGGTTACAGTGAGGTATGTCATTTCAAAGCATGCAATTTCCTCCTTGAGTCATTTTTTCAAGTAAGAATGAATCACTACATCCTCTTTTCTAACTGTGGTCCTGCCTGTGCATATAAACTCCATGACTGGAATCGAGGTGGAGGCACCTTTTTAATACTCACGGGAGGTGAATGCTACACATTTCAGCAGAATCTCAGGCCACTTCGAAAAGCCCAGGAGAGAAAGCAAAGGGTAAAAGTACATTTGCAACTGCCACAGCTTGATCAGCTGGCAAGGAAGTTGCTAGATAAAGAATATGGGGTTTTAATAATGAATAAAGATATGAAAGTAAAAGTACTAACCTACTTTATTGCACTTTTCAAATTTGATGTGTGAAGAGCTGAATAATTGAATCAGATTCAGACAGTGCTGTTCCAATAAATGGACAAATTCCCAAAAATCAGCAGAATGATTTGGTGTTTTCAAGGATCCTTATATGCCTGTAAATGTCCATATATTTAGCTCTTCCACCTTTTGGAATTCTTTTTTTTTTTGTTTAGATTTTTAAGAATTTTCTATCATCTCACTAAAACTCTCCATAGGACTGGCAACTTTAACATCTAACATCCGATTTTTGCAGCATAGCCACAGAAAGGTAGCAGCAATTCACAAGGGCAGCCTCCCAGAGCAGTGGGAGTACCTCAGTGGATAGTTCATTTATCATGCAGCATCTGGGATTCCTTTCAGTGTCTCCAATTACTGGCCTGATCCAACTGCCATTAACATCAAGTAAAAGATTCCCATAACTTCAGTGGGGACCAGAACTAGATCCCAAACTTCTGTTGACACAAAGCATTGTAACAGAAAATGGATGATATTTGTTGAGCTTTTATAGAAGAGAAATTCTATGTGCATACATTATGAAGGATAGACAGAATGCAGACGCCTGCTGTTGGTGGGTGTTTTTGTTTGTTTGTTTTTTTACAGTGTTAGAAGTCTACTAGAGCAAGAAAAATGACTTTATAGTCTCAGGATCATGAGCTCACCCTTGTCATACTGTCTTCCTACATGTGGAGACAGGACTGCAGCAAGAGTTTGTTGATACTCTGCTGCCTGTAGGGTAAATCAAGGCCAAAAGGAAAAGACAGCTCCATTAAAAGCAAATGGCTGTAATGCAATATCTAATGATAGATATTACAGTGCTTTGATGGTATCATTTTATTTGAAGGTCTCCGAGTATACATGACATTTGGTGATCGTGACTTGTCATTTGCAAATAGTTATTGGTATTGAGCAAAAGCCAGCATAAAAGGCAACCTTTAAGTTACCTTTAAAGTTTAAGAGCAACCTCAAAGTTGAGGTTGGCTTTTATTAAGTACCATCTTCTTACTGAATAGAGCTAAAACCCTGCTCTGTTTGTTGGTAATGTACAGAACCATAAGCAGTGGCAGAAATGCCCCTTTATAATATCCTTGGGACACAAGCAATTTAATCATTATAAAATGGTGCACTTACAAGCTTAACATATGCAGTATAATTGAGGTACACTATGTAGGAAAAGATTATGTACATAATGAGAGTGAAGTCATCTATTACTTGGACAGAGAGCCTCACCAGCTGAGCTTGTACCCTCCCACAGGGATCCTCAGGAGTACAGCTGGGTGAAATTGTTTGCCTTAAGCTTGTTCTTGAGAAAGGTAGAGCATTTTTGATGGAGGAAGGAACAAATCATTTAAATACTCAGATTAATTCCAA
Organism: Struthio camelus; assembly: GCF_040807025.1. Lineage (NCBI taxonomy): Eukaryota > Metazoa > Chordata > Aves > Struthioniformes > Struthionidae > Struthio > Struthio camelus. The sequence continues at coordinate 140,626,815 of NC_090943.1, read as the reverse complement.
TGCATCATTTTCTCCTGCAAAAAAAAAAAAAAAAAAAAAAGAGAATAATTCTAGTAAAGTTTTTTTTAAAGTTTTAAAGTATTTTGGAGTCTGAAAAATGTAATAATCATTGCAAATGACTTAAAAGTGTTGCTCCCCCCCCCCCCCCAAAATGGAATAGTTTGGGTGTAGATTGATGAGGTTCTGCTTGTTCAAAATGAAATCCTGGTCTTGCTTGCTTAGAAAATAAATCATAAGTTAGGCTGACCCCAAACAGGTGTGTGGTGGAGATTAGCTATTGGGGTTCACTCAGTGAACTAACAAATCATTTCATTGCTGTATTCAAATCCGGAAGCGTTTTGTTTCAGAGAGCCTCTCAAAAACTCCTCAGACTGCTTTACACTCTTCTCTGCAGTCTGGTTCAGCTCCGCAAGCCAGCAGAGAGAGAGAAAGTCTCCTTTGGTGCCCTTCAGGGCACTTGAAGAGCATCACAGTAGGAAGACTTGTTTCCTCTCCTGAGCATGTGGTTTATGCTTACACGAGTTCTTTTGCAGGCTGTGCAGCGTGGGAGTAGGTTAGTGCACTTTTACTTCCACGTTATGTACTCAGAAATGCAATTAAAGGCTTACAGTATTGTACGGAATTCTGTTGGGAAGGTTATAAAGATAGGGGCCATCTGCAAAATTCAGAGCCAGGCCTGGCTTCATATTTCAAACATGTGTTAAGTCCAAGGCTGTTTGGAGCAAGAGTTTCGCTCTGCTCTCCCACTGCTCTGTCTCTCTGTACTTACGTGTTTATGTGTACAGCATATAGTTCATATAGTGTGTGGGTACATATCTGCCTATTTATGCCTTATTCACAAATAAGGTCCTCTACGTACATGCAGTGAATGCCTCATGCACAGAAATACATCAGCATTTACTTTTCTGGCTGTATAAGCAACTGAATCCTCTTTGCTCTACATGCTGCTTAGTAAATAATGGTACTTACCTCCAAGAGCTCTTTAAAGCAGCAGATATATAGGATGTTGCACGATGGCAAGATCTGATCTTCAGGCTTTCTTTTAAGCAAATTGCTCATGCAGTAAACCACCAGATAGAAAATGTGTTTAGATAAAAGGCCTCTTTAGGGACAGGCCTAATCCTGCAGTAAGTATTCTTGAAGTGGAGAATGCCACTGCCAGAAACACTTAGGAGGGCAGACGTGGGCTCCCTGTGGGTGCCCTTCTTTGCAGAGTGCTACCATGGGTGGCGTTGCACAGAAGGGATGCATATGTTAAAAGGGCATGGGGGCTGTTGTTTTGACTCTTTGCTATCCCTAACTCACTTCGGTGGCTAAGAACGAGATAGGACGCGGGGCAGCTGCCTCCCCAGGTATCACCACTTTCAAATTCCACCTCTTATCTCAGCCCTTCTTCCTTGTTGCTAATTACCACCTACTCCAAGATGTCAAGAACATACTCCCAGGAATAAACGGCTAGATAAACAGACCCCAGACAAACATCAAAGCTTAAAACATGCTGATAAGTCTCTTTGATTGATTTTAAGGGTTGGTAGGGAGAGGTGTGTTTGGATTGGAAGGTGCAAATGTTGAGCTGAGCAGCACCTGCTGTCTTGTGATCTGACCAAACCATTTGGCTTGAAAAGGCCAAAGAGATAGGGAATCAGAAATCCATTTGGAGTTACAAAAGCAGCAGGGGAGGCTTAGACGAACAAAGGGGCTCTCCAGGCATGGCTGTGTGCTGCTTTTTGTCAGCTTGGTATCACATTCCCTGCCCCAGCGTGACGGACAAATGCCAGGCCAGATGACATGATATGATCAGCCTTGTTTGTATGAGGTCTGGACCTGTATTATATGATGGCAACAGATGCTTATTCAATATGGGTGCAAGCACAGAGAGCCCAATTCAGAGGCCAAACTGCTTAGAAAAAAAATATTCAAAGATATCTGTGTAAACTGATCAGGAGGCTGCTTGGTCAGAGTAAGAACAGGCTTGGGATGTTTCCATGTGTGAATTTAGCACTTGCAAAAGATGTTCAGTTTGAAAATAAAATATACATACAACAATGAAAGCTCAGAAACCCCTTTCCAGGGTATTGCAGGTACTCAGTCCCACGCCGCAAAGAGCATGCTTACCCTGACTAGATATAGGAATGAGAAAGCAGTTCATGCCTGTTAAACCGGAGTTTTCTGGGCAGCCTAAATAAGCCTAAAATCGAGGTAATACAAAGTACTGTGATATAAACAGTAAGCAGGATCTCTTTTCTTCTCTTAAGTCCCAGTGCTGCAAAAATACTTCCTTGATCTTAGCTATGCGCATGTAGTAACGTCACCGAAATGAAGGATTCTCCTCCACCTGTTCGGTTAAGCAAGTAGGATCCAAGGACTCAGACTCCTATCAGCTAATTTATAGTGCTTATATCTCTGCCTAAGGGTGCCTAAGGGTGTTTCAAACACTGCAGTTGACAGGCTTAGGAGGCTCTATAACATTCATGATTCAGAATTGTCACATTGCAACACTGACTCCATTGAGGAGAACAATTGTTGTGGAAATAAAGATAATATGACTGTAAATTCTTCTGCTTAGATTGCACTATGCTGTGTTACAAGTGCAAAAAAAAAAGCATTAACAGCCTGCAAACAGTTATTTTACTTGAAATATTTTCTTACTTGCTTTTATGAGCAACATATCCTCATTTCATCTTAGGGACTTTTAGTTTTGTTCCAGGGTTCTTCAATTTTTTTCTGCAATGAGAAAAAGTATTTTTGGAAGGAGAGAATGATGCCTCTTTTTGGTCATGAATTTTCTGTAACTGATAGAAATTGTAAGGTAAAGCTCATGCTTACCAAGCTCAGAAGGTCTGAGAAAAGCTGTGATCCTCCCCCCGCTGCCCCCTCTTGAAGTGAGAGCAACAGACAAGAGGCCAAACAATGACTGGTGGGGGAAAAAGAGAGAGTTCATGTTACTGAAAAGTGGAAGTAGGTGGATATCTCAGAAATACTTTATCAATGCTTGGAAAAAGCCAGGAGCAATTTCTAGGAAAGGAGTTTACCCTCAGGGATCACAGTAGAAAAACAATTTAAAATAAACTACTGAAATTCTCCACTTGATTTTTCATGGGACAAATCCAATTCTTGGATTATCACTTATCCAGCTAAAGACTGGGTGATTCTGTGTTCAGTTGAAAACTAAGCAATGCAGGCTGAATTTCTGCAAAAGAGTTTTCAAAATCATATACATTTCAGGATGGAGCAACTGGTTCAGTCCTGTTACTGGCACTACCTACAGTGTCTAAATGGTGTTTCAAGACGCGCCCCTCCATACAAGCTAATGATCGCTAAAATTCCCAGGCATGCTTCATTTCCCAGTGACCTTCCTTGAAACTTCTTGGAGCATGTGCAATGACTTTAAAATGACTGAAGAAATATTGATGTACATTGAAGAGATCAAGGAGGGACATGGTTTTTTGACTCTCTGCTTAAAAAAAAATATAAAGCAACAGCACCTCTCTGTACATTAGACTTTCTGTCTACTGTAATGGCACAGAAAGAAGATCTCTGAGGACTTTCCAATGCCAGTGGGGATGATTTATAGCTTCAGCACTATTTGTTTTAATCTAGAAGGGAAGGGAGGAGGGAAGGAATGGATACGATGATACATAAAGAAACATTATTTCCCAAAGGCAGATTTTATTTCTTTAACAATTTATAAAGCTCCAGAAGTGAAATATCACTATTTTGGGACTGGTGTTATATATCAATGAGTTTAGCAGCTGCCAGGTTTGTGCGTATATTTTGTACTGTACGTACAGTGCAAAGTCCGTTGATTCAGCAGTGGTACACAGGGCCTTTATGGTCATTGTTGCAGTACATCATCAAATTTGATCTTAAAAGACAGGCTGTGCACTGAGAAATATCAAAGAAAAACTTGTATAATAAGCAAAACCAACTCTTTCTCCACTAATCACCCTATTAGCTGCCTTAGCTACTGCATTTGACTTACTCTGCTCTTTATTAGTACCAGACATTGCTGCCATAGTTCTGTTCATTCTGTTGGCATCATTAACTATATAGATATACAAATGTAAAGAAATAATGAATATATTGGTTAAAACTCTCTTAAACTCTCGTGAGGGAAGGTGGATATGTACATTGGGAAAGGTAGAAAAGCCAATTCTTGCAATTCTTACTGTGGCTGTACTAACTCCATAGCTCTCATGGGCTGTTAGTAGTGGGTATTTGGATTTGCAGGCAAGATCCAGACATATTAACTTCAGGCAGAAAATGTCAGCAGTTTTAGTAGAAGCTGGGTCCTCAAAAGCTATAGCCCACTTACTGGGAGGCCTCAAAATGGTAAGAACGATCACAGGCAAAGCACAGGTCACCCCTTGGCCCCAGACGGATATCACTACCCATTTCTGTTTGAATGCTATTAAACTTGAAAATTAACAGAAGGAGAAGACAGTTTCCTCTTGAGGTTTCAGGGAACGTGGAGTCAATAAGGTAGCTAAGACTTCATTTCTCACCTGGCGTATATAGATACAATGTTTGAATCTCGGGTCTTGTATATAGTGCAGGAAAGAAACTTTCAGAGTCCCTTTTACAAATGGGCTCTGTGGTAGTTGTTTGCGTTAACTCTGTCTTTATCGCTGAGAGTGTGGGTGAGGTGAGAAAGCATGCAGTTCAACTGACATCCACACGCTGTTTCCCCTGTGAGTTTTCTTTCCTTTCTAACTTTAAGACTTGCTTGAGCTTGGGGAAAATCTAGTGTTCAACTCTGCAGCTACAGAGACTTTACTGTCAGCAGAATCAGTGTATTTTCCTTAGGCAACGACAAAAGGGACAATAGAAGGGCAGTATATACCGTGTACATTGTTATATGCTCAGTGGGGACTTCTAGTATTGGATTGATTACAGGAATACAGCGTGAGGCAGGCCCATTCCTTCTCTGGGAGTGTGTTGAGACTTCAGAAAGCTATTGCAGACACTGATTCCTTTTTCATTGCTTTTATTAGGTGCTAGGTCTCTGTATTTAGGCTGCTATTATAGGACATTTGTGTGTTTATTTGCTCAGAAATAATTTAGTACAGCGTTCTCTGCGGATTCTGAGTGTTCACTCAAGATGCAACAAGATTCAAAAGCTGAGAATTAAACTCTTGCTTGATATTGATATCATTCTTGCTCCCTGACTTTGAAAACTGCTGGTTGTGGCAGTGAAATAAGGAGTAGCTCGACTTACTTCTGCTGGGAGCTTGCAAAGCAGAAGTCTGGTGATTTTTCAGTTCCTAAGACTGTCCACATAGTTTGCTAATCCCTGGGACTGGGGAACCGGCTTTTAACAGCAGCAGGAGAGACTGGACCTTTGGTGTGTGCTAGCTCCGAAATTGGGGCTTAGCCAGATTATTCTTCATTTCTCTCAAAAGGGGAGTCATAGTGCTTGCTGGAGCCAAATGATAGTTGTAGAAGCTGGGACTTCTATTTTCTACGTACAACAGCAAAGCTAAAGGGAAGCCATGGCTGCCAGATGTTTGTTTTACATAATCCAGAGGATACAGATGTCTCTCTTCAGCAAAGAAAGTTTTGTGATGTTCTTTAAAGGCTGGTACCTAAGGATTTTTCCCTAAGCTGTGACTTGGACTATGCATGTCCGAGAGAAAGGGAGAAAGAAATCCTTCCTCTTTGCAGGTTACCTGAGCCTTGGGTCCTGGGGCAAAAGAATAAGTAGGTCTTTGTCCCTGCTTATGTCTACCCAAGAGGAAAGTGGGTGGAGAGTAGCTTACGTGGTGGCTTCCTTCCTGCAGCAACCTGCACTGAACCTGAAGGAAGGTGTACAGATTGTACGGACAAAGAGCTTCGAAGGAGCATCAGGAGGTCAGCTTTTGTGCAGCTCATTGGCTGCAAGTGTAGCATCTCTGAAACTAGCTCTGTTAATAGAGACACATTTGAAGAATGAGGGCTCTTTCATATTATTGCCCAATATGATGATTCTGAAGCTCATAATAAAGAAGATACTAGAACCTGAAGACAAACAAAGCAGCACCCACTTAAAGGGAAAAATAAAGAGGCACAGATGTTGGGACTGCTGGATTTCGAAATGAAATTTTGCTTTGCTTCAGTGGAAGCACTGGAGGCCAATTCCTAGTCTCTATCAAGAGTTAAGAAGTGCAGTTAGAAATGAAGCAGTGGAAGTTATATGTCATGCTTGTGCTGACAAGGACTGTGTCCTCAAACTTGATGAACCTATAGAGAAATGTAGCTGGCGCATCAAAATAAGAATTAACATGAATGCTGAAAAATATGAATGCCCATTCTGCTGATAATAATGTTACTTTGGTGGCAGAAGGAACAGATTTCTCTGAGTGCTGTAGGCTATATCTGTATTAGTAAATTAAATAGGATCAAGCCTTTTTTTTTTTGGCTACATCATCCAAGTAGCTGATGATCGTCCAAAAAGTTCAATTGTTTGTGTGGTCTCTGTTATCACTCTAGCAGTATCAACAAACATTTCCCCAGAATCTCTACATGTGGGTTAGGGTATAGCACAAAGCAGGGATCTTCCAGAATAAGCAGTCTGGATGTAGCCACCCTTTTTTTGGGGAAAATAAGTCTTGCCATCAGTTAGACTAACATCCAACTCAGACCGCAGCCTGGGATCCCCTGATATTGCTGACAACAGCCTTGTATAATCCTGTTCATAAATTCACTTATGCCTGCTCTAAAACTGTTTAGATTCTCTTCTCTTTTCTTTGATGAATAGAAATCTTCAGCTATATTATAAAACCAGCTTTGATGCAATTCCAATGGCTGTGGTGAATGGCAGTATTAGATTGGGGAAATGTGACCAAATGCAAGTAATATACAATAAAACTATCCTGAGGCTATAGGCAAGCATAGGCCATCAATAAGAAACTCATGAAACAAGAGAATGGAGCTGTTGGGAGCCTTTGACAAGGCAGTTAGAGCAAGGATCACTGTACTGGGAGAAATGATGGAATCCAGCTAAGACAACAGCAGTCATAAGAAAGTCACTCCCTCCTACTGTTTCAGCTGGGGACAATACTGTTCAGGTGAATCCTCTCCTGGCTATGTGTCAAGGGAAGGAAGATGCGAAAAATGTAACCAAATGGTTCCGAGCTGAAAGACCTTTTGACTGTAGTTAGCTCTGTGCAAATAGCTTGTTTGCCCTAAAATCTTATCACCCCCCTCCCACAGTTTCTTTGTCTGAGTTTCACAAAGATGTTCTTGCTCTATCCTTCCCACTTACACCTTTGCTTTCCACTTGGCGCATCCCCTCTGAACGACACTACAAAAGGCAGCGGCGAGTGGGGAGTATGTGATCAGGTGCTGTGGATTTATTTTCTGAGAAAAATAAAGATATTGAAATTACTAGCATTACCTACTTTCTCAGCTTTGTATTGCACACCCTTGCTCACTCTGTCTTACTGCTTTTGATAAGAAGTGGGATTCCTGAGATGTGAGCCTCTATCACTGTCTGTGCATATATCCTTGCAGCTTGATCTTAGCAATAATCATATTCATAATACTAGTTTCAATTAGCTGTCACATAGGAATGACATGCGTGACTTCCCGCACAGAGAGCTAGGGAGCTGCACATCTTTGTGGACTTTGTTGGACAGCACTCCAGTCCAACACCAAAGTATCCTTAAGGTGAGAAAGGAGGGACAACAATCACCTGGGCCTTCACCCAACATTCAAAAGCAAAGTAAGCACGTATTGGAGGAGGAAGATGCCTCTCAGTAGACTGAAGATTCCACATTCAGAAAGTGAGGTTACAGCGAAAGAGTTTCTCTAACTCCAGTGAAGATTGTGCAGAAGGTATTGAAAGTCCTGCAAAGAAAAGGTAACGATACACCTGTTGAGACGAGCACAGAGAATTGGTGAGAAAATCTGTGCTGCTTACACTAGACATCTGTTAACTTTTGAGAGACTCCAGCTGCACTCTGAAAAATGTAGAGTGTTCAGGAAATGCTCCGACTAAGGGGTGGGAAGAAGTTCAGTGATTTATAGGGATGCCTAACTTATCTTTCTAGATTCTGCACAAGCTTATCAGAAGCCTGTGAACTCTTGAGACAGTTAGCACGTAGTGGGCGTATTGTGAGATACCAAGAACAGGCATTTGAAGGAGTAAAGAAAAATGTAAATGATATATCAGACTTTAAGTACTATCAAGCAGAGCAACCCTAGAACTATGGTGCCTATGCCTACACAGACACACCTTTAAACTGCTGAGATTGTTCCACCGGATGAAGCACCACAGATTTATGTCCTAAGCAAAGCCCATCCAAGTGCTACCCTAGTGTTAACAGTCTATTTCCTTCTCCCTTAAATCTGTGCAATAAATTACTACAAGTTTTCCTCTTCTGAAAGTTAGGAAAGGTGAAATATATAAAAAAATCTATAAAAGTAACAAGCCCGCAGCAAAAAAAAAAAAGAAAAAAAGAAAAAAAAGGAGTCAACAAGATTGTTTCAGCTAATGTGAAGCTGTTCTAAGTTTTTTCTGTGCCGACCCAGACTGGGGATAAGGGCGAGTGGGCAGCTTTAAGTGAAAAATAGACATGTAGTGGCTATTTATCTGACTGGCACTCACATGAAAAAAGCATAGTGATACTCTTCTTCACGGTTTGTATCTTGATTAATTTTCAGTTGCACCTGGCACTAAACGGAGGGAAGACTAGGACTCTGGTGCTGTATGCTGGTCCAATGTTCCTGGAGGCCCAGAGTTCAGATGCAGGTCTCAAACAATGAGAAAATGAGGGTCTTGTATATGTGGACACAGATTAATTTACGCACTTTTTAGAATTGACGAGCAAGCTGAGCTATTGTATGGACGCAGCTAGTCTGATGTCTCAGAAGGTAAGCTATGAGAAGAAGTCAAGGAAGCAGGCCACAGCAGTTGCTACCAGAGCACTGATACACAAAGGAAGAGGTATGTTCATATTGGAGTGGAGCTAGTGGCTGAGCTTTTTGGAATACAGAAATGCAATTACTTCACCTATGGGTGCAACACAAATGTGCGGTCTCACCACAGTCCATTAAAAAGCACTACAAACAAGCTATTGCAGAATACATCAAAACAATTACCTTGCGTAGTTGAGAGTGTGTTGATCATGAGGTGTATAGTACTGCTTATGAAGATTTACAGGAGTGACATACATATATGCTGTATAACCTATTGTGAATATAAAGCAGCTGGGTTCGTGGAAGCAGAGATAAGCTCCCCAAGCATGCTACAGTACCTTGCCATCCCTCTTGAGACACTTTAGGCAGCTGAAATAAATGTGCTAGAAACAGTGAAAAGACTCATACTCCAGCATTAGTCTCTTCATAATAAAAGACCCCAGGATGCTACTTTTTAGCATGAGACGAGCGGTGACTTCGGTGTACAACCCAGGAACCAGTTCACAGAGGACCAAGCGCTTATACTGTTGGATTTAGGACACTACATTCTGGCATAAATGACAGGCATGAGGGCTTAAACGGAAATATAGGTCTTCCTGAAATGAGCCAGGAAACATATGTAATGGTCAGACATAAAAGGCATCTGTGGAACAGTAGTTGTTACATAAAGAGTTGGCAGTAGGAGACTCTACTGCCGAATGACATCCTAGGCCAACACTGGAGCAAAGTGTTTGTACTGTAGGGAAGGCTTTGTTAGAATAAATTATTATCTAATTTCTAGGAGTTCTTTTCAACTGGAATCTTTGTCTTAAAGGGCCATTTTTCCCACTAGTTATAATGTAGTACTTCAAATAGCCAGGAGCCAAAGACTACTGGAAAGAGCATAGGCCCGATGACTACTGACTGACTTTTAGCACAGAGAAAGCTGGGCAGAAATGTTGACTCACAGATGTGTCACCAAATCACTATACCAGCCTGGATTAATCCTCAGGTGGTGCAGTCTGAGCACCACACCTGTCTAAGGGCTGTGCCTGAACAGATGAAGTAGGAATCCAATTATTTCATAAAGGCAAAAGATTGAGTGAGGAGATGAATGACTTATTCTCAGTATAGATATGAAAGAAGCAAGCCCCGGGAAGACAGATGAGCTGTTTAAGGTAAAAGGACAAAACTGACACACAAATAATTGTTTATAAACTGGACATTAATACATTCAAGCTGGAAATTAGAAGTGTTTTAGCAACTAGGAGTAGCAAGGGTAAAAAAGAAGCCTAATGTCATTCAGTAAGGAGTTCAGTCAGCTCAGGAAAGGACTATATTGCCTCAGATTGCAGGAGATGGATTCATAGCTCCTGGAGTTCCCTTCTGGTCCGACTTTTCTGTGTTTTCAAAAGGTGAGGCCTAAGGTCTACACTCAAATATGCTAACTGTAACCATCTACAGCTGCAGGTATTCCTGCCAAGACCGATCCGTAATTGGGATATTTGTATGTATAAATGACCGCCTGCCCAGTTTTCTTCTGGTTTGTGTAGCTATGTGGTTTGCACCGACAGAAATGTTTGTGAAATGAGCATGTACAATGCTGCAGGTACTGAGTCAATGCAAATTGTTAACTAATTAAAAATATATCTGAGTGAAAGATTAAAAAAATTTGTGTGCTACAGATATTTAAGTGTCTGTGTTAAATTCACCATCTCTGACCTGCATGTGGGCAGCGTCTCTGAGTATGTGAGATCTGGACATTGATGAACAAACATATTTGCAATATACTGCCACCATAGAAACTAATTTTTTGTCTTTCTTTTGTCTTTTTTTTAAATGCCTATTTGTGGGAAAGTTTTATCCTAGGACTGACTGCATGACTTTCTGACAGAAAACATTTTCCAAAGTATTATTATCTTTTTTTTTTTTTTTTTTTTACCAGAACAACAGCAGAAAAATCTTGATGCTGGCCTTTAGGGAAAAAAAAACTTAGCCTGCTACTTCAGCTAACCCCAAAGTCATTGGGAGTGAAGAGATCAGAAATCTCATGGGCTCCAGTTCAGCAAAAGACTTTAGCACATCCTTAACATTAAACATGTGAGCTGTGCCTTTGAAGTCAGTAAGTGTACTCACATGCTTTAGTCTGCTGCTGGATTGGGCTTTGGCCACCTGTTTTTTATCTCAGCGAAACAGAGCATCCAGTCATTCCTGATATCCCCTTACTCATGCTAGTGGTTCCTGAACAGTCAATAGGACTACTGTGTGTATAAGGCTTGCTCGGTTCAGTCCATGTCAAGCCCACTAGTAACACTGAAGGTTTCTTTCACTTTAGCATTCTACTTGCTTTTTTTTTTCTTTTTCTTTTCACTGATAATTCTATTTGAATTAGGTTGCTCCAGGGATTCCCTCAGTCTCCCTCTCCAGATGGACTAGTTAATAAACATTCATAATTGCAGGCAGTCCAAGACACAAATTAGATTAGCCCTTAAAAATTCATTTATTCACTTGCTCGAGTCAAGCTTCCACTATTTTGTTTTTCTTGTATCCTACAGAACAGACCAGGAATCTAAACCCTCAGCCCCTCCAGGCTGCACATTCACTCCTTTTTCATCCAAAGTGCCAAAATATTCGATGTATATTTTCTTCCTCAGCCTGCTAGGAATATAAGGTTAAAGTAGCAATAAGGTTATAATATAAGGTAATATAAGGTTAAAAAAGGTTAAATTAATGAGGAAAATTAACTGTAGTGAAAAAGCAAATGAATATAAACGTAATCTAACAAAGAAAATTTGTTTTGAGCGTTCAGAGATATGACCGCTTATTTCCTTTCTCAGATACTGACAGTACCTTTCCACTGGCTGGTATCATTGGCTGGTTTGCCCATTTGCTACTTACAGCCTGCCAGCTCTGACATTTTCCTGTATTTACAAACAGAGTCCTTGACCTACTTTTGGAGAATAAAGTCTGATTCTCCTCTCACACTGATTTTAAGACAAATGTAGTTTTATTGCATTTGTTGGAGTAACTGCTGTTTCAAAGAGATACATAAAATGGAAAGGAGAAATGACAAAAAGACTAATGCAGGCAATGACTGGGATTTTGCTATGGTTTTTGGGCCTGGACACAGTTCCTGGTTCTCCATCATGCATGCTATTATCAAATTCCCCACTCTTTTCTGCTGATTGTTTGTTCTGGATATTCACATTGCCTTATAATGCCATTGACAGACGCAACGATATATCCTGAGGCTGGCAGAGTTAGGCCTGATTTTCCTTCCTTGAGAACATTAGTGAAAAAGGAGTGAATTTTCACAGAAGAACAGATTCATGATATTGCCATTTCTTCTATGTTTATGAGAGGAAATGACCATTTTGCCCTGGATCAAATTTGCAGATGCTCTCTGGAACATAGTTCTTGATAAATTTATAATGACAATGTTTCGTTTTCCAAGCACGCATTTTTTTGGAAGAAGTAATGTCCTTCTGGGCCATGGAAAGTAGTTTGCCTGGGTGGGAAAGTTAAAAATTAAGGTAAGAGAGAAAAAGAGAATAACAGTGTTTACAGAGAGACTCCAGATATGAAAATGGAGCATGGGAGATTTCTAATAGCCTGTAAGTTTTCTCCTTTAAAGTTCTGCCCTTTGAGATTTTGTATTTTCTTGTGGCTAATATGCTTATCATCAGATACCATCTTTTCATAGACAAATCTCAGTACAAAAATTAAACCTTATGATATTTTAAGGGTTGAGAAACAATCATAGTGGAAAAATGCTAGTGGAAAAAAATCACATTATTGGGAGTTCATTTGGTTCTTGAGCAGTGTTATTCTTCAATATTACTCATTAAAGCTCTTGTTAGGAAAATATACCTTCTGAGAAACTAATAAGCCAGAAGGTCAAGAATTTTCTGAATTAACTTTGTGCATAAATTTTTAATAAGTTTTAGTGTCTAAAAGCCAGCATGTTGTATTGATTTAACCAAAGCAGTCACCCATAACCCACTGTGCTGACTGCTTAAGCAGTCTTCATCATCATCCTCTCATTTCAGAAGTAGCTTAAAACTAATCACCATCTTATCTCTTTACACCTCTGCTGATAATAGATATAAATATAATTGTGCTGATTTACCCCAGCAAAGCATAAAATACTTCTATCTCATGACAGTCGTCTTAATTGAGAAAGCAGAAGCACAGGGATGATATTGGCTCAGAAAACTGGAGACATGAAAGTATGAACTTTCCATCATTCTGGACACTGATTATAAATGTTTTTCCTCTTATGAACTTTGACTCGTCATTGTTGGAAAATCATTACGGCATGTAGCTGCAGATGCCATTCATTGCATATTACATGACTGTTGGGCTTCTCTTTTATGTCTTTCAGTAAATTTCAGCCAACCTGTGTAATAATTTCTGGTCAAGCGCATAACTTTTTTCTGCAAAGGCTGGACTTCAGAACCTCTTCCCTGCAGCGTAATGGTGTCTCGCCAAACCAAAATATAGTGCTAAATTCCTTCTAATTTTCTTACCACTTTAAAGAAAATATAATTCTTCTCAAACTAGTTTACTATCTTTGAAAGGTGCTGGCATGACAGACATCTTGATTCAAGTCTTTAACCACACGGCACAAAGAGTGCGATCAGCAGCAACACAGTTACAGCACAGCTTCCCTCCATTCTGACCTGTCTATAATATACTTCTAGGAATGAGAAGGAATTCAATTTCCATGGTCATTTAATTCACACACTGTCTAAAAGGATGACAAGAAAGATGACAGTCATTTTTCCATCTTCATCTTTCCATCTTCATCTTTCCAGCCTTGCTTTGAACCTAACCTGTGAAGTCACATTCCCTTAGGCCTACTGAAGGAGCCTGACAATAAATGAGATGCAAAAGCTCAGGGCAGAACTGCAGGACGTTTGATTCAGTGGAAAGTTATTGGGTCAAAAGAGGTTGTAGGCTTATTATGAGAAAAAAAAGGGCCCATTAAATTTGGGACATTTTATTTCCCACACTAAAATCCTCTGTTTGCCCAGGTCCATCCACTGAACTGTAGAAGGTTGGGAAGGGCTGGAAAGGGTCCACCAAACTTGGACTTTTGCTCTGACATCCCTTTTTTCTTAGCTTCTCCTAAGCACTCCTCTTCCAAATACTTTTGTCTTTCCCATACTACTTCTTTCCATAGGTAGTTATGTGACCACAGTTACAAATATTAAAAAAACAACTCCAAAGTGTTAAATGATTTTTCTCTTGCAGTTTATTTCATTCTCCTTGGATCACGGGGGCAGAGAAGAAAGAAAAGGAAATGATAAGAAAGAAACAGTCCTCAGCTCAGAGGACCTCTGCTCATTTTAGCCGCATGTTGATGGGGAGTGAGAACGGGAGAGTGACAAAGAACTAGCTGTAGGACCAGATAACGGGAAGCTGGTCTGTCAGCATAAGAAGCTGCACAATGGAAAAAAGTTATATTCCAATGTCATACAGTGAGTATGCTGTTTCCCTTCAGAAAACTGGTAGCAGTTCCCAGGGTTGAGAAATATGCATGACCTGAAGGAGACAAAATACTGCGTGATGGCACTGTTTGGTTCTTTTCTAGTCCGTTGTCACTGATTGGCCACATTGGATCACTGCAGTCAGGGAGAATAACAGACTACCTAATGGGCCATTCTGCTTGTAAGACATGATAAACTAAGAGGACCTGGAAGACCCCACAGCTACAAAAAAAATCGAAAGTATTCCATGTAGAGATGTAAAGGCAAACTGAAAGCTAAGGGAAGTGGCAAGAAAACAGCTCAGATTCAACGGTATTTAACAGGGAGACAGCAGTTAAAATACAACCTCACCTGCTTCAGGAATTAATGTTATCTGAGCCAGGCCTTCTACCAGAGTTTGGTGGTATTTCTTGTGAGACCAAAGCAGACAGCACATGTTTATACTGCCTGAAAGAAGCATCTTGCCAAATGCCCTCTTATGCTGGTAAATATTGGAGGAGTCAAAAGCACTAAATTCAGCTCTTGATACTCTTGTAGAAATGGATAGAAATGGAATTACAATTGATTTTTTTTTAATTTACATGATTTAGTTTTGTAATACTTATTTTCTGAAGATTATTTCAATTATTGACGTTTACCAGGAAAAAGGGAGAATTTCTCAAGCTATCTATGACCAAAAAATTGAAATCTTAAAAGAGTCTCAGAGTTGATAATTAGCAAAAATTTAATTCTTCTTTTATACTTCATTTTAATATTTTAAAATTTTTTAACAGTAGTTTGTTTTAATTTCAATTTTTGCAACAAAATGTTAATTGCAAAAAAAAAAAAAAAAAGAAATGAAAAATTAGCCTATGTTCTTCTTTCTGTAAACAGCTTCACTACTGAGTGATTTGAATTTTCCTTCCGATACTTCTCTCCGTAGTTGGGCTGTCGTGATTCTGTAATGTTTACCGTTATGTCTTTCTGTCTCAGTAGTGTTTCTGTGTCACAAATTTCCTTTAGAACTGACACTACAGGGTAGTGATGTCTTTTCTCTTGCTAGTATAATAGCAATCACATAATAGTAATTCTTAATGGAATAAGTTGTCATATCTTATGGTAAGTTTATCCCAGCATTTCTAGAATTTCTGTTTAATTTTCTCTGTTTTATAAATTGATCAAAATGTTCACGTCAAATCTGCACAATATATTTAAAAAGAGTCAGTCAATATCTATTAGAATAAATGAAAGCAAAATTGTATTAAAACTCCTGGAAGGAAAGCAAGTATAATGAATATGATATTTTGATCTGATAGATAGAAACTATGAAGCTTAACTCTTTTAAAAAGAGTTAAGCTAAAGCCAAAAATATTTCCAGAAACAGTATCTTGAAGAATCTGAAATATCTATTTGGAAAAATACATGCAATCTTGTGTTAGGATGCGGTGGGCCAAAGTTGCCTGGCTGCTTTCTGGGAATTATTGACTGCAAGTCTCCAGTGTCTCCCAGTGACATGAATGCCACTTCTCTGTTTAGTTAATTGAAGATTTGAGTAGCTCATGGTAAAGAGAGGCAAACACAAAGAGCAATTGTCTTGTGGTTGTTTTGCGGTGCTGGCTTTAAGGGCCATACCCTTTGAATGAGTTAACACCTTGTCCCCAGAGTAAAGAAGGATAAAAATAAAGATCTGAACAGTATTGTTCCAGTAAAATTAGAAGCCATTTTTTAACAGCTCTCATTCTGCAGTGCTATTGTTAGAACTTGTTCACTCGCTGAAGTGTGCTGCATAATGCTACAGCATGTGCTCCCTCCTCAGTGCAAGAGCTCTCCTCTGATATCTTTCTGGAGCCAAGAATGTGCCATAGAAAATGAAGCAGCTACTAAAATGTGCATGAAAAAACAATTTGCTTTGTGCCTAGTTATACCTTCAAGGGTGATGGTTATCAATGTATTTAATCTGAGTCTCTATGTCTAATCAAGCTTTAGAACACAAAATGGTTGTAAGCATAATAAAATCACAGCGGTAGGAAAAACAGATGAGACAGCTCAGTGATTTGCTGAAAAGAGTGGGGGTGTGGAATAGGGGAGAAGAGGGAGACAGAGGAGGGAGAGGAGTAGAGAAGAAGTGGTAGTCAGAGGGTATCCTGCTAATCTTTCAGTTTGAATGTGGCTTTAACACAATTTATGTTAGCAAGTTGGGTGATGATCCCAAACTCTTCACAGGGAGGCAGGACTTTATATAAAATTTGCATGAATTGTAACACAGACACCATACGGATAGCAAACAGCCAGGAACCTGAAACAGTAGCCCAATGAAGAGCCTACATTTTCCACCAATTTTTCTTGAAATGTCGTTTATATACCTAAAAAGACTAGCCATGGTATGAGTCCAAAAGCAGAAATTTCATCCCTATATGCTTACTCTTCTGGACCTCAGTTAAACAAGTGTTGAGGTATTTATGTCATTATCAGACACAAAATTTTTGTTAATAGACATATCACAGATACTGCTGTTGCCCTCTCCCTTGCTAATGGGTAGATTGTGCCACATGAAAGTAAGATATAAAGCATAAGGGAAAGAATTAGAGTGGCAAAAGAAATCATGCACTCTTGCAAATACAGACAAAAATTCTAGGCATGGAAAAAATGTACATCCTCCCAGGGATTTATTCTCATTTCAGCATGAGTGGAATTTTCATGTCAGTAATTATATATTGCTTCATGCATTGAGAGAAATCTGTGGATTTAAATCTAGAATCTTAAGACAAGAAAGACCAAATATTTAATGTGCTCCTAGGGAGATAAACTTCACAGTGACATCTGAAAAGAGAAGGAAAATGTCCAAACACCACCAGCTTTTCCTTTCTCTGATCCTTTCCCTTTCTTCTCTGAATAGTCCTTTTTCCAAGTGACAGTGGGTAGCAATATGTGGAACCGCTAGAAACACAACCTAACCAAAAATTCCACAGTGTGTGTCAAAATTGCAGACTTTAAGGGTGTATTCAGACTAATAAGATGCTTCTAATAGACTTCAGTGCTCATCTGGTTTCTAGACTATGATGATTGACTCAGAAAACCTATTACTCAGAATCCTTGTTCAGATTTGGGAGAGATGGGCACACCACCAAAATTATATTCCTGTTAAATGTAGCCGAAATATGACCTTCACTTCACTTCGTGGATTACACAGGGATCTAGGAATCAGAAGCCCCAAATAAATACTAAATAATAGTATTATTCTGAACCACTCTTTGCTCTCTAGAATTCAGTCAGGTGCGTCTGTCTTAGGGCCACCAAGCTGCAGTGTAGCCTTCAAAGCCACGCCACGCCGTGATTTTCTTGGCTATTTAAAGGCCATTGGAGAAGGTGCAGGTAGAAACTCATTCACATAGGTCTTGTTGATTCACATAGTTCTCATTGAAGGACCAGGACCTAATCATGTGTGTGTCTTATGGCAATAATATATCTCCTTCTGCCCTGAAAGACCTTTCAGTTTACTTTGAACTTCTGTTATATCAGATTTTTTTGCAAGTGATAATTAAAACAGTAAGTACCTGTGTCTGGATTTAACTTTGGCGGAATTATTTTCAAAGAGGTACAAATTACATTCCCCTTTGCTAAAAATAGCATTGTTAGGAAAAGAGCTCATATAGTCTTTATCTAGTATTATGAGGGCCATGCAACAAGCTTTGATTTCCTCTACTTAGAGGAATAACCTGGTAAAATTCAAGGGAAGTATAGCCACTGACTGAATGAATTTCTAAGGCATTTGCCTCTCACTTAGTAAAATGTGTTAGTCCTTGAACGTGGTTTCTTCTTTGAATGTGGTAATACTTAGAGCCTTGTGTTGCCTTTGATCACATACTTTAATCATAGAAATTAGAGATGGAACAGGCATATTCATTCATCTAGTCCATTTCCTGCCGCTAGAGGATTGGTCTGCAGTTTATTTTTGAGGGCTTTCTAGCGCTCACATTTCTCCCTGAGATCAATGGGAGTTCCTCACCCAGATCAAGGACAGTGTACGTCTCGTAACTTGTGAAACTCATACTGATTCGTATTTTGTATGATGTTAGGTTGTATAAGTGATGGAAATAATTGCATGTTCTTCTCATGTATCTCAGAGCAAAGCATCTGCTAGAGGACTAGATATGGTTCATTTGTGCAGGTATTAGCTGAGTAGAGAGGAAAGGATATCATGGTTATTTTTCTCTGCGTGCAGCTTTCTAAATGCAAGTGGTTTCCTGTGCATATTATCTGCTTGTGCAGCTTTTTCAGTCAGCTGATCATTCTTCTTCTATGTTTTTCTCTATACAGTGCTATTTGGATTTTTCCTCACTGATTTTCTTTTTAATGAAAACATCGGATTTCTGTTTGGATAAAATGAAAAAAAGTTTTGATTTTTGCTAACTAGATTGGTTGCATTGTATTCTGGACATGTTAAGATTTCAGAAAAGGACAGTCATAAAGTTTTACATCTCCTGTGAAGAATTTTTAAGTTTTGGTCTTTGAAGAAATTCTTAATAATGTGCCTACCAACTATATTAGGGAAATTAAGAGAGAAGAAGGTTTTGCCTTTGGGTTTCTGGTAAAACAACAGTGTCTAAGGCACCGATCATACAGTAGGGGCTGTTTACACTTCTTTTTATTACCGAATTTGTTATAATCCCTGAATCTTTCCTCCACCCAACATTCCCCGCATAAATTGCTGTTTCACCTCAGAAGGTTCTGATGAGTTGGAATATTCCCCTGGCTTACATGATACAGTCTATGTGGCATTTCCTTTCTAGTAGTGTACTCTTCAAAGTAATTAAAATATAAGCCACAACATGAAAAAGCCTGAATTCAGCTGTCAGGCATGTCTGCATATCATGGCACCGGTCCGAACGTAAGCTTCTTAAACGACGCCCTGCCATAGAGATCCACAAGGTGGAAGATTGCCAAACAGTTTTTAATTCATATAATTTAAACTCAGTGGCATGAATGACTAACTGTGAAACGAAGAAAACTGTCGAAAGAGGTCCAAATACTTGTTGAACTACAAAATGAAATGTGACTTTCAGCTTCCTCTGTGGTTTGTAGTTAGCATTCATTATCCTATAACAAAACACAGCATCTCTAGTACCTGCTGCTTATTTAATACACATAGAAGTAAACCTCTTTGTCCTGATGCAGAGAAATGGCAATGTTGTATTTTCTCAAACAGTAGAAGAAAAATAATAGTAGGTAGTAGCAAACATGGTACTGCCCCTGTCCTAAATATACTTTGAGTGGGCATCTAATAAGCAGGACCAAAGGAATTCCATGGAAGAGGAAGTCTTAAAATAGTATAGTTGTGAGCTGAGCTGTACAAGGTATTTGGCCGGCTCTCAACCCACAGAAGGCAATGTGTCACACAACAACAGCCTAGTGTTGCTGGGGGCAGGTCATTGTTAGTCCCTACAGGAAAGGGATTAACTAGACAATTGGCTTTCTGCAGAGCAGAAACAAACTTCCCCATTAATTGCTACCAGCCTCTTCCTGCTCCCTAGGTTACTCTGGCTTATTTCACTGTAAGGCCTTTGCCATTAGAGCAGACAACTCAGGCAGTACCTATGGGCACAGAAGGCCCTTCCAGATTAACCCTTTGTGTGTTTGCTCTGGTGCATTGCAACCTGCTGTAGCAACACTTTCCATTAAGAGATAACAAAAGCGTTTTAAGATTTACCAAGGAGATTTCATCATCTAGTTGTACAGGTCAGTTATTACTATTATGCACTGTTATGTCAGTTATTACTATTATGCATCACTATTATTGCTACAACAAAAGTTATTTTCAATTCTAGTGTAAGAAAAGCCTGTGTATGTTCTTCATGACTTTTTTGAGAAGAAGAAACATTGCTCTTACGATATCTGGTTTGATATTTTTCCACCTTAGCTTGAACTGGATTGGAATTGCCATCCTGGAGCAGAACGATAACCTAGCTAGAGCGCATTACCCACTCTCCAGCGTAGTCTGGGTGTCTGGGCTAGATGCTTCTCAGGACATGAGAGGCTGCATGCCTGCAAAACTGCAGAAGATTTTCTACTTTGTATCTCAATGACTGCTTACAAACAGATCCCAGTGTTTACCTATGTGCCAAGACACAAGAATCTTGTAGATTAGGCTAACGTTACATTACTGCTGCTGAAGCTCTGGTGTCTGGTCATGCAGAGTTTTTCTCTTATTCTCATGTTAAGTAAACTAATATTACCCTTTTATCTCCATCTGAGGTTGGGGGAGGGGAGCTGTCCACTCTGATTTTGGTTTTTTTCTTGATTTTTCCCTGTATTCACTTTGGTACAACTGAAAATGTCTGAAACAGATATTGGCGTCTTTTCTCTCCCTATTACCCTTAACAATTCTCTTAGTTACACAGGCTGGTCCCTGGAATGTTTAAGTATTTAACTTTTCTGTTTCCTCTCCTGCCTCCATCATATGCACTTACAGGCTTTTGTAAATTTTAAGATTTCACCTTCATCCTGCTACCAAAACTTGCCCTTTTGTTGTCCCAGGGATTTCCCACATATTCTGGTCTCCCACTGTCTCGCTGAGCTGGTTTTTGCTGATAATGTTGCTCACCTCTCCTGCAATGCTACCCTTCTTGCATCACCCTTCTGTCACATCTTCTGAGATTCTCATGGCCTTTTTCGTCCTTCATCCTGGTCTTTTTCACTAGCGCTTATTTTTTTCACTAATGCTTATGTACCATTCTCAGTCTGCTTCATACTTCGCTTCTTACTTTTCATACTGCTGCTTGTGTCATCTGTGCTCATTCACAGCCTGGGGGAACGGATCTTCTTATTCCAAGGGCTTGAACGATGTGATCCCAATTACACATTCGGGAAGACTCTCCTGCTTTTATGTATCAAGCACCTTTCCTTCATTCTTTCAAAAGCACACCGTCCGCTCAGGCTCACAGAGTGAAGCTCCCTTCCTGCTGAACCCATTACTGGGGAGTGCAACTAGAAATAGGAACAACTGAAAACCTATAGAAAACTCTTTGCTGAAACTCATTGTACACCACAGCCAGGCACTACCAAATATGAACTTTTAACCTAAACTGCTAATAAGAGGTACAGAAAAGAACACACAACTTTGATCGTGTCCGGAAAGTATGTTGCCTGAAACGTCTACACTAAACGTGATACTTCAGACAGTGAAAAATATCCTATTGGGTACACAATCAATTATACAATGCTGAAAGCATTATGATAAATTTCTCGTTACGCTGTTATCCATTATGACATTGCAGTTCTCATATGGTAAGTGCATATGCCATTTTAACACCAGCTAGAATAGATATGCTCATAACAGTTTAGAAAATGGAATTAATTACTGAAAATAGGAATTCCTGGATGTCTGATAAAACTTTGGCTCTGCTATAATGTTTCCTTTCAAAATGAGGCCTGCAGAAATTGCCATTTTTTCTGTATCTGTTTTTCCTTCAGAAACATCTAACATTTTTAGTCCTTTAATAACTTGTGACCACAAAATCTTCTGACTGCTCTATTTTCTAAGCACAAAATTGATTTTCTACAGATATGCTACCATGAAGCATGAATTCCTATGTAGACGGAGTCTAAATCAATGACTTAAGAAATAAGTTTTGAGTTGAATTTCTGCACCATTACAGCTTCGTCAGTTTAGGGAATATTATTAGTGGAACACAAAACCACGCACAGTTAGGAATCTGCTTTCCCTTATCATTAAAAATGCTTTAGAGGATCACATATAGAATAATCAAGAAGTACTAATAATTTATTTCAAGTCATACATTTTTCCTGAGAGATGGAGTTGTTCCTAGGACTACCTCTAAATAATGATATTGTTATCCAATTAAAATAGATCTTTGGCTGCTGCTGTGGTTTTCCCTCAAGCTATGAATTCATTGATTTATTGATTTTAGACATTATGTTTTTACGAAGAAAAAGAACAAGAATATAGCACTGCAGTTCCTCACAGGATCTTCAGCGCCAGACTGTGGTACAAATCCTTTCATTCTTTGGTCAAAGTTAAAGTACATGGTGATAACATAGATGTGTTTAGGGGCTGTGAGTAGCGCCAAGCAAAGGATTTATTTCCAGCCTGTCTTGGGGAACGATCTATCCCATTCCATGGAAAAAATTCTGTGATGTCCTTTTATTTATTGAATAACATATCCTAATATAGAATTCCACAGACATGTATGTATGTAAGTGTAAATATATGTATTTATGTATTTTGCTGTTGCTGCTGAAGCAGTAGAAACAATTGTGTCCTCTCTGTCATTTTTAATGCAAGGATCCTTTCTTACTTCATGCCGCATAAGTGATAGAAACAATGATACTCTGAAATAACATGTACTTCTGAAATGCTCCTCAGAAAATGACTTTGGGTGACCAAATGGGAAGAGCTAAATACCTTGTGTAGCTGTTGAAAAAGAGCAGAAGAAAGATTATTTGGCCAAAGTGAATATAGTAGGCCCTTTTCCCTCTCGGCAGAACACCAGCTGCAGTCAGTGGGAATGCGGGAGAGAGAAAGAGACTGCGTTTAAGTAGCTGATTTGCAGGGCAGAATGAGTCTTTAGACGCATGTACAACTGTAAAGAAGACAACAGCTTTTCAGCTCTGTCCTGTCCATTCCAGATGCCCTAAGACATAAGAGATGGTTTCTTTTTTTTGGTTGATTTTTTTTTTTCTGATCCCAAGAAATCCCTGTGGTTAGGTCTCTGTAACCTTCAACTTGATACAGGCCACCAAATGAATGCTTTCCAATTAAGGGCGTCTGCAGCGGAACCGATTGCCTGTTCTTTCAATTTCTCACAAGAGAGAATTGATCTGTCTGTAAGTAAACGAAAAGATTGTATGAGATATAAGACGACTTTTGTTAAAGCGTCTGATACATAGTGTCATGAGACTGTACTGTCTGAATTAATTTATATTAGCTTGTATAAGAAAATTACCACATGGATAGTAAACCAGTGGAAAGCAAAATAGAGCAAAGTTTTCAACGCTGCTGCAGAACAGTTTAAAGCCTGGTTTTCATTTTCAGCTTAGTTAATGGATCAGTAGAGATGCTAAAGAGAAACATATTAAAATTAATGCATTAGAGAAAATTGTGTGAATGCTATTGAGGACAGAAATAAAAAGAAAAAAAAATCACGTAACGTTAAAAGCCTTCCTTGAACAATGATTGGGCTTTTAAAATTGACTGCTAAGACTGAAGTCAGGAAGGATTTTTTTTTTTCCAAAACAGATTAAGGGAAAGTTGCTGGGACAGCTTTCATTCCTTCTTTTTTCCTTCCTCTGTACTGTGATCTGCTCTGTCAGCTCCTAAGAGCTTTTTCTACCAAATTCACTCCTTTTGCAGGGGTCCAGGACATCAGGAAACATTCTAGAGGGTGTTTTTCATCTTTACAATTGGTTTTAAGTTTGTTAGAGGGCAATGAAGTTATTTTATGGCCTGTAGAATAAGAGGAATGGGCTATGGCATCAGTGTTCTGTGGGCTTTTCTGAATGAAAAACCTGGGACTACAGAGGGCAAAATTCAGTCCCCCTTGTGATCCTACGTTCCTGTTTCCAAGTCAAGGGTTACCAGTAAGAAAGTCTCTGTACATTGGGTAAAAATGAAAGTTTCACTCCTTTACTGAATGGATTCTGTCCAGCTTTAATTAATCTCATAAATTGATTCTCCATTTTGGCAAACTTTGAAGCATGTCACAATTTCCTGATTATCTAAGCCATGAGACTCAAACTGAAATAATGCACATTTGTTGCAATCAAGTCTTATGGAGAACAGTGCATGACCAACAGGCGGAGAGTTTGTGTCTCACTGCTGATATAAGGCCACTCAGAAAAGCCCATAACTGAGTCTTTGTTACAAAAACCCTAGAACTGAAACATCTGCGTGCTACCTCAGATGTGCGGGGCAGAGAGGGGATAGAGGAAGCAGGGAGCCAGCAAAAGGGATGTATGAGCACCAGCAGCTCAGAGCTCCATTCTGTTGCTGCCCTGAAAACTGGAAGGGAGAAATGCTGACCTGAATATACACCTTTCCCAGGACAAAGAAATCATTAACTTGAGAGACAATGCTGTCAGTTCCTACATCTCCCTTTTGCCCCAGAAGACTGTTAGCAAGAGCACTCTCCTCGACTTTCTGAGTCATGCTGGATTGCATGAGGACCCGGCAGATACCTGATATTCGTGGCTAACCTTCCTTTGTACAGCCATGGTGACCTGTTATCTCAGAGTAGCTTGTACCTTTTGATATTTTGGTTTCTGAAAGCTTATCTAATTAGAGACTAGCATCAGTAATCACAGCCATTCTACTGAAGACAAACTTCAAATAGCTGAGCGTAGTTGCGGATTGTTACATTGAGGTAAATATTGCAAACATTAAACAGGATGAAAAGGTTCTTTTTGTCATGGTATTTGAGTTCAAACTAGCCTACTGTAGATCTGCTAAAATTTCTTCATGTAGGTTGCGTAGATTACTACTATCTGATGCCTAGATATTGGATGTTGAAACAAATGACTACTTTTGCTGAGATCCTGACTATGTTAGAGTGTATAAGGGGCACAGTCTCAGCATAATCTAAGGTAGCTTAATTTAAGTACTTCACATTAGAAAGTTCACACTGAGTACACCTCAGTGATGTGCTCAAGGCTAACCAAAGAGGGTGAGGGGTAGTCTACATCTCAAAGGCAACTAAACTGGGATAACTGCTAAATTTTTCCCCCTGATATCTGTGAGTGTAATAAAAAAAAAAAGCTTTAGAACCTTATACAAAATAATTTGAAATGCCTAGAGGAAAATTTAAATTATGATGAATAAATCATATTAAAATATATTGACAGGGCTGATCTTGTAAAGAAGTAATAAAAGGATTTGATTTAGTCATTTGAAATTATTAATATTATGTGTTGAAAAGTGCTGCCTTTGCTAAAATACACTGATTTTTTTCTCTTATTTTCTAGGTAAAAGTAAAAATCTGCCTAGATTTATCTCCCATCACAATTTCCTAAACTCCACCCTTCAATTTTTTTCCCCAGAAGTTCCAATAGCTCTTATTAAGCCTACATAAAGGGTTGGATTATGATGTCCTTACTCATCCTGACTAATTCACAGTTAGTTACCTTCAAATTCTAGACTGAGTCTACACCCTGTAGGTGTGTGTAGGAAGGAACTATTCAATGCAACTTAGGAGTTTCTGAAGTGATCAAGGCTTCACAGTAAATATTTGCCAATTCAGGTTATGGAAATTCATCAGCTTGGAACACACAGCACTCAAATTATAGTGAAGAATATTAACGATAAATAATGAAACACAACAGCGTGCAAATTACTATTCAGTACTTCAAAGCTAGTGAGCTGCAAGGCCCCATGCCAAAGACCAAGAAAGGGTGGGTTTTCTCAGTGTAAATTATTGCACCATAATTTATGCTCTACTATACAATGCAGAAATTGTAAGATCATTATGCAAATGAATTTTTAAATATTGCTAAATCAAATGTTAATTTGATAATGTAGTATTGTAGATTGGGGTTCCTTCTCCCTTTCTATTTATAACAAAAAAATAGGACAAATTAGCTTTACGAACAATAGGCCGTGATCCATTTGTGTCTGGACTTGGATGGTATAATAGGAGCAGAATTTAGGCGAAACCCTCAAGCTGCAGATACTGCTGAAGGATAGAGACCTTGGAATTGGAATCTGAATTCAATAATTTGACAATGCTAACATATAAATGCTATATAAATGCTTTCAGGGTTATGTGTAAATAAAAAACCTTGACAACGGACAGCTGTCACAGAAGTTTTGTAAATTAGCCAAGTACAGTTGTGTCTGGCCTATTTTTAAGGGATGTTTTTGGTCTTAGACTCAAAAGTTATGAAATCTTCTTGACCCATGAGTTCTGTGGCTTTTATGAATTGAAAAATATGTAAGTTGTATCAAACGCACAACTGCAGTCATGTGTGAGAATCTTCTTTTTACTTTAACTGTAGAGTTCTTGCTGTGCAGATAATTTTGGAATTATATTAAAACACGGTTCTCTGAAAGGTTATTATGTAAAAACATCATTGTCTTCCTCATTTCCTGCCTGATCATGCTGTTAAGATTTTGCTCACATTTCTTCTTGTTAAGTTTTTCTTGCTAAAGCATCCTGCAAGTGATTGTGCTGGATTCTGTTGATTCCTATGCTTTGGTCACACAATTGCTTACTTAGCTCCAGTTGATGATCTGTCTCTACAAGACAACTGATAACAAGCGGATCACTCTGTATACTTGAAACGTAATATGCAGGATCGCTGACGAAAGACTGATCATTCCTAGGTTTCATATGTTCCTGCTCAGCTGAACAGGGTGAACTGGAGTTTCAAATGCTCACAGAGCCAGGGGTCAGTTCTCAGAATTGACGTGTCTTTACTTAGTTGAATTTAAATTTTTGCATGTGGAGAATAAATGGGTGCATGAAGCAAAATTTTTATTGTCTCATTCACCTTCCCGTTGTCTTCTTTCAAAGTTTAGGAGACTGGCAGAAACATTCCTCTTCCTCTCCTCTTCAAACCCTTTTCAAAGAGTTTATGTTTGCCAGAAAAAACAGTATTTGACATTTTACCAATGTAACTGAAGGAGAAAATGGCAAAATTAAAACAAGGTTAGGTTCACTCAGAGGCTACACTGATACTCGAGGGCAAAGAAAAAAGTTATTCAGCAGGAACTTGAAGTACATGAAACAATAAGCCCAAGGTCCCTAACAAAGGCTTCTGGCACTGACATAGTGTAAATAGTAAAGATTAATAAACGTGATTAATTAAATTGGACCAGATTTTGCTAGAGAACACTCTGAAGTGTTCAGAAACTTTCCGCTTTCCCCTCTTACAGAGTTTAATTGTAGAAACCAAAGCAGCTGTACTATTTCAGTAAGTGAAATATGAACATAGTCAAGAAGGATAGTCCACTAATTAAGACATCTTTTGAGGAACCAGGAGACCAAGCATTTAGACCTCATAGTTCAATTGCTAGTTAAAAGAAAGTGATAACAAATTTGTAGGAGTGAGGAATTTTCTTAGGAAAATTGTTGCCTGTAGAGTTGCTCACGGTCCTGAGAGAAGACCTAGGTTTTCCCATCTCCATAAGCCACTTTTTTCTTCTTATACTTACTATTATGACCCATGAAATGATTACAAGTGGTATATCTACCCCGTGTTGGTTAAAAATATAATCTGGAATACCTTCACACTGTATCTCCGATCCTTGTGTACCTTTAAGCGACATGTAACTGAATGAGCAAAGCAGTCATAGTAATATTATGGAGTATCTGTCAGGGATACTGGGAGGCTAGTGATGCCCCGGAGGACCAGAGGAGGAAAAATGTAGTGTCTGTCTCTAAACAGAAAGAGGATTTGAAAAATTAAGTCCAGCTGGCCTAATATCAATACTGGGAAAGATAGTGGAACAATTTACTAAACAGTCAATTTATAAGCACTTAAGGGTGATAAGAAAAAGCCAATATGGATTTATCAAGTACAAGAATGTCAAGTCACTCTAATTACTTTCTTTGACAGGTTAACTGGCCTTGTGAATTAAAGGATGCAGTAGATATGATACGTATTAATCATATATTTTGAACTATCCTTGTAGGACATTCTTACAAAAAATTAGAGAAATATGACCTAAGCGAAAGTACTATAAAGCACTTTCTATATTGTTATAAAGTGTAAATCAGTGTTCAGGAACAGGTGTGAGTAGTTCATTATTAAAGTGGGTTGTTGATAAATCCATCCTGGCCAGTGTTTTGGATGAGTGTACCGAGTGCCATTACAAAATCTAATGTGTCCTGAAGGTGGGAGAGCTCGTAAGCACTTTCTAGGGCATAAGTGAATTTCAAAATGACTGTGAAAAATTGAAAGAATGATCTGAAACCACTGAAATGAGATTCAATACAGATTAGTGTGCTGTGCTGTTTTCAGGGAGGGACAACCAAATATACAGATACAGAGTAGGGAGTAACAAGCCAGACAGCAGCACTGCAGAGAAGGACTTGTGGGTGATAGTGAAATACAGACCAACTATGATTCAGGAACATAATGTCTTTCTTGGAACAGCAACATTATTCTGTGATGTATTAAAAGAAATACTGCATGTCAGACAGAGGTAGGAATTCCAACCTGCTTGGCACTTGGAGGTCTCCACTGGGGAGCTCTATTCAATTTTGGGCACCACTTTTTAAGAAAGATGTAGACAAATTGGCAAGTGTCCAGAAGAAAGCAACAGGAATGATAAGCGGTTTAGAAAACATGACCTATGAGGAAAGATTGAAGGAATTGGGTTTGTTTAGTCTACAACAGAAGAGCCTGAGAGGGACATGATAACAGTCTTCAAGTATGTAGAAGGTTGTTGTAAAGAGGGCAGTGATCAATTATATTCCAAGTCCACTGACAAAGCACAAAAAAGTGATTGATTTAATTTGAAATAAAGAAGGTTTAAGCTAGATATTGAAAAAAGCCCAAAAAACCAAAAGCCCTTTGCCACTCTAAGAATAACTGAGCACTTGAACAAGGTACGTAGGAAGGTTCAGGAGTTTTTTGAGAACTGATTTATAAAATATATATGGGTCAGGGAAATGTAAGTATTTTCAAAGCACAGGGTCGAACTAGGCAAATTATTGGGTCACTTCTCTTGTCCTGTACTCTCTTTTTTCTGTGAAATATGTGTATTAGAGTAGCCTTTAATTTGTTCTGCAGAAGAGCTATCTGACTTGAGTGTCAGCAATGCCAGCATTAATGCATTTCCTAGTTTATGTTAGGGTCATTTACTTTGTTTAAAAGTATGTATTTGTCTTCTGTTTTGTTTTTTAAAAGAGAGAATACAGTGGTTTAGAAGAGGTGCAAATGCTAACTGAAAAAAAAAAACCTCTATGTGCATAGTAATGCATTGATACTATTATTATCAAAAGGTTTTTATACAGTTAAGTAACTAAGACATTTAAATTCTTAGGTTTTTCCTCTTAAAGTGCAAGAGCATCAACTCAGCAATCTAATGGGTGTATTTCTTTCTCGGAGAGCACTAACTTATTATTCTGTTCCTCATATACCTGTAACTATGGAATCGTCACTATAGAGTAGTAAATAAGAAAAAGTTGATATCATCTTCTGGTCTTCCCAACACCTTAGCAAGGAAAGCTAAGCAGTAAAGCTCAGCAATATACATACGTACGTGCATACGTACATATATATTACTGAGAAATTGACACACAGATGCATAGTCCCTTCTACTGATTCTGTTTTGAGAGTGGTAAGGGAGATGGTAGAACAGATAAGAGAAGACCTTATCTGAAACCATAACAGAAAATCTGTCAGGGCTAAGCTGTCAAAAACTTATGACTAGATTCCTGTTTATAGCATTGATAGGTTCAAACAGTATAAAAACAAGATGTCTAATGCTCATCTGCAGCTTATTTTGCACCATTCAGTACAGTTACTTGTGATTTATAATGCTGGGATTAATCTTAACTCAGGTCAGCTACAGGAAAGGAGTTGCTTAAATTGCTACACATGAAAACCTGTAGATGGGTCTGAAAGGGACTTGTAGGGTGACAGACTCCAGTCCCCTTTTACTGCAAATTACCAGCATATATAGTCCTCCTCCGTTTAATGAGAGCTGTCTTAAAACTCACTATGGAGAGCAAAAAGAAGCTAAGTCAGGGACATGCCTAGCATTTCCCAACTGGGGTTGCTGGTCAAAAGTAGGGAAAGGAGCGATAGACACTTACATGACTACTTCTGTGTCCTAGTTCATTGCATTGAATCCATCAAACCATTCCTTTAGGATATCGTAGTTAATTCTGGGCTCTTTTTTATGAGAAAGTCAAGTTAAACCTTCTATAAAGCGTTTAGGAAAGAAATTCAATAAAAAAAAAAATAAGGGGCATAGGAGGGAAAAGCTTCTGTTTATAAGAGGTGGCTGATGTCATTTGATATCACCAATCAGTTTATATCCATGTACATGCGTGAAACTACTACTGAAGTGAGTGCAAACAATGAAGGACACAATTTTGGTGAATAAATGTAGCAAAAAGATTTTCCATATATGTTTGTAAATTTTCCATCTTATCTCCCGGGTAGAATCCTCTACTATTTACCTTCTTGCTCATTTTATCTGCTTAAAATGCTCTATCACCTCTTATTCTCCCTCCCAGGATGCAGAAATCCCCGGTAGACATAACATCTATATAGGGCACTACTGACAAAGGAGTCAAGAATGGGAAGCTGTCTTTGTGTTCAAGCTAGTATAAGGCCTCCCGCCTTTTAGTGGTCTTCCCTAGGTCCACTATATTCTTCCAATAAGACGTATGCCATTTAGAAGTGATTAGCTGGGCATAATTACAATTTATTCATCCCAATAGAACACACTGACATTGTGTTCTAACCCTAAATCCAGCCTTAAAATTTGCTCATTTTAGACTATAAACTCCACAGAGACTGTTTTCTTTTACCCAGTACATTATAGAATATCCCCAAAGTGTTAGACATTACACTGCTGGAAGTGTTGGCTTCTCAGTGATACACAAATCAATGCACTTACCCATCACTACCCTGACGGATTCTGAGATATCTGCTTGAATGAGGTGTCCTGGTAAACTTTCAGGACAAGTAGCTCTTTTTGTTCTGACCTTGTTTGCAACCCCTCACTGTTTCACATAGTTCATTTCCTTTCATTCTCACTTCCTTCATCTCTATGCTACAGTCCCCTTTGTCTTTATATGTCTTTACCCATATTTTTTCTTTCCTCGTAGTTTACCGTGCTGGCTATTCCGTCCCTCTGCATGGACTGCAGATGCCTCTCCCAGCAAAGAGACAGCAACCAATCCTGTAGCTAGATCTGCTAGACCCTGTCAGACAAAGTGCTAAGGTATAGTCATTAGTGTTGTTCATGACATTCTCCTTTTAGAGTTAAAAAATGAAGGAGATACTGTTAGGTATGTTAGAGGAGATTATTCTCCTCTTCCTCAAGAAGTCATATTCAGAATGGCTTCAGGTGTCTGAGATACTATAGCTGCACTTATGCTGATAAATTAGTCTTGGACAGGGACAGTTCTCTTCTTGCTGCTACATTGTGCTTGGCGTTAGGTCTCTATGGATCTACGTCCCTATGGATCTAAGATACAATTATTATTTTTGGTATATTCTTTTCAGGTATCTTCGGTAATGTGAAGGCTATGTTTCTGTCTATCAGAGTTAGGTTTTCACAGCATGAAAATGAAGGATGTGTATTGCATGCCTTCATACAAAGTTGTGCAGAGATCTTTGATGCACAAAGCCAATGAGGACAGTACTGGAGGCCGGTATAGAAGCTAACCTGTTGTAGCCTCACCCATATTGCTGGCTGGAAAAGCTCCCTGCCACATGTGCTCTCCCATCAGTCATGCCTGGGCATTATCTTGAAAACTATTAGTCTGCTCAGGCCAAAATTGTGCCAGAAAGGGTGCTAACAACTAAGCAAAATGGATGATCACAGTCCAGTAATCAAGTTCACTCCCTGGCCCTGTTTTATTTAGCAGTATAGATATAGCGTATGTTTTGGACATGCTGTACAAAGTGTTATCTGTTTTATTTTTGCTGCAATGTACTAAGGCAATATGTAACATATCAGACACTTCCATTTTTGAAGATATTTTCAGCCACCAGATTTTTTTATGACAATAATAATAATAATAATTAAGAAATGAGTGCCAAAATGTAGCTCATATTTTGCATGTTACAGCTATTCTCTGAAAAAGACAAATGTCTTGTGCTAGGAAATAAGAACCAAAGGGTGGCAGAGTTCATGGACAGTAACTCTTGCTTTGAGCTGGAGACCTCTCTCTAGACATGTTTATTATCATTTTGTACTGATTCAACTGCAAGTTTAGCAGCAAAATAAAAAGCTGTCTTGTTTAAAGGAAGATGTAACTCATTTTATGAACAAGAACCGCAAACAGCTGCTTCCATATGTTGCTACTATCAGGAAAAATTCTTTGTTAAATGGCATCTTTAAGATTAAACTGTGTGCTGAAAATAAACACAACAAAAGCGTGAGATGATTGAGGAGAACAGTGACCCACTCCAGGAGAAAATACACTTTGTTTCACTTGATGATGAATCTGCATGACCCAGACAGAGCGTTCTAACATTGGCTATCACTGCATTCTGCACTATTTTGACATATGAAGTAAATGTCTGTGATAAGGGGTAAAAGGCACTTTGGCCCATCTATGCTAGTTTTAAACCTGTTTGTCCAATTTTACTTTGGGATGTTCTAGCCTCTTTTTTTTAAGTGAATTCTTAACATAGTTTGGACTCACTTTTGCTTTCTGCAGTATCTCTACTAGAAACAGTTTTAAGTACAACCCTCTGTTAGCCAAATTGAAACGCAGTTCTCAAAGGTGTCGTCATGCTCTCTTTGAGGTTGAAGGGAGATGCATCTGCCTTGAACAAGGGCAGGATCAAATCAGTTAAGCAAATCTTCAACTCTTCAAATAGTCCTGTGGGAGCTAAGTATGATTTGAGTCCTTGCGTAAAGGAGATGATACTCTGGCTTTAGTTCTGATGATGAAGTATTTTCCCTTCATAATAGCTAAAGTGTAAATCGTCCTCATGTCCTCAAATTTACTCCTAATTTTTTTGGATCTTTCTTCTCTAATTCACCGGCAAAAGTGAGATTTGCAAGGCCTATTAGAGTTGTCTTGTTCTGGTAATCTCATCCTAGTAGTCTCTGGTCACCTGCTCCTTGCTACACTTTCATGCTGTTGTCTCTTTATGAGTTTCTAGCCCTTACTTCAATGGATTTTGTAACAGAGCTTAAGGCATCATACAATGTTCTTGGCATATAATGCGTTAGCGCTTATAGATTATTAAATCGCTTTTATATGCACACCTTTTACACAGAGCAAATTCTGTTTCAAAACTGCTGCTTGAAAATTAATTGAAGAAGGTGTGAGCAAGCCTAGTATATGATTGTGGACGCTTGTCCGAAAACATACACATGCCAGTTAAACAAGTTTCAAGATTCTAGACCTTTCCAAAACAGAATTAAACTTGCTTTTCAATTAGCATTTTGCAATATTTTCATGATATAACGAACCTTTTTTCACTTTGGCAGGCATGTATTTACTTTTTGTTGTCATGGATGGAGGGGAAATCTTGAAAAGATGAGCCACCTACTGACAGTGCAGACAGTCTGAAATAATAGCTCTAATGGGTACAAGTTGCCATTTCAGCATCACACTGATTCCTACTGTTGAGCCCATCTCATCACAGTGCACAACAAACCACAGATGATTTCCTGAGGTCCCTCCCAACTCTGCATTTCTATGAATATGGGATTTCAGAAAGGATTATGGCCACAGTATGTGGCTAAGTTGTAGGAAACCCTTGATGGGGTGTGTTAAAGGCACTAAACTGCAGCAATTTAACCTTAGCTATAATATTCAATCATTTCTAAGATGATCACAAGCAGCATATTTATTACTGCAGGCTATATCATCTACTGTCTTCTGTTTTGCAAGAGATTTGTTCTTAATCATGTCCTTTCTGTGTGCCGTAGCTCTGCAATCAAGTGCGTGTCATTTAAGCTCATCCTATCTGAACGGAGAACATATATTTCAGGCTTCTATGTACCCAAGCAAAGTGAGCAAAGGAGAAACCAAATGTTAGTAACCACTGCTTTCTCTGTCTCATACAGAAGACTTATCTTGATATACAGTTTTGTGCTAGTTTAAATAGGGAAGTGACATTTAAAAAAATCCACTTTGGGGGATGTTATTGAAAGAACTTAAATGCATGTTATGATTAACTTGCCAAAGCTACTAGAAGTAAACACATCCTTAATGTAGACTCGTACATCTTCACATAAAACTCTTTCCCACATCTCCCTCCCTCCCTTTCACCTCCCAAGTTTCATCCTAGCCTAAGGCAGTAAAATCCGTAGGGTGGGGGTTTCCTTAAACACATTGTATATGAGAGTATGTGACTTATCATCTCTGTGCCTCATTTACAGTGAGACTTAGCAGCTGCTTTGCTGCCATGTGATACATTGAGCTTTGTATAATAGTTCACTTGAAGGTCTTTGCACAGTTCAGGCATGTCAGCTGAGTACCTTCAAGCAGTGCAGGGACTTGTAATTAGACTGGCCCGAGGCTGCTCGCCTTTCTGAGGGGCTTTGTCTTCCAGCAGATCCAAGTGGCATCCTATTTCCAGAGACTCACCACTGAAGCGCTCTAATGCAGGGCTGGCGGGCGGTGGCGGGGTCCAGAGGTATGTCAGGAACTGCAAGCAGCTATGAGGCTTCAAGCCTAGACAAAGGGCTTGTTAGTCATCTGAACACAAAGCATGCAGCACCTTGCCTCTTTGTCGGAAGGAGTAACAGGTAAAGAAAATACCGCCCTGCACTTTGCCTCAGACTAGTTATGCGCCGGTCCCTTTCCAAAACAAACAATCCAGTGTGTTTATCTTTAATGACTTTTGTCACTTTAAGCAGGTTGACTGATGCAGACAATGTTGGGAAGACGTTAAAGGAAGAAATATATTATTTTTCCAAGTAGTCCTTTTAAATGACTGCATCACTTCTGTAACATGCTCTGAGTGCTTTGTATGCTGCCTGAAAGTTCCCATCCATTTTTCCCTGAGTATTTTTGGATGGAGAGGGTGACCAGTTTGGAAGAGCTGGCCTGAACATCCTATTTCTGCCCTTCCATTTCTGTCATGCTCCCCCTCTCCCGCCCCCTAAAAAAGGAGGAAGAAAGAACTTGAGATTTTTATAAGGAAGAGTACACTTTTAGCCACTCCAGCTTACACAAGGCACTTTGAAGCCCAGAGGATTTTAAACAGCAAATCAACAAGGCATTCCTGAAACAGCTGCTCCAGGAAGCAGATTATTTTGTTTTACCTCGGAAAAGGGTTACTTTCAATGGTTGGGGTGGAAGTAAAAGTTCTTCGCGAGTATAAGTTGGCATAGTGTCTTCATCTGTCATTCCACTATACCAGCTCTGTAATAAGTATAAATCAATGTATGAGAAATTACAGGTCTGACTGTAAAGAAGTATGTTTGCCTATTATTGTACCTCTCTCTCACAGCTCACTGAGGAAAAAATGCTTCTAGTGCCCACACACACTGCTAAATAAGAAAGCAGGATTTTTCCACACAGGTGCAGAGAATCAACATTGCTTTGGGCTAGGGCTCGCGAGACACAACGGTCCTCATTTCCTTGTTACCTCTTTAATTGTGTGTTGGGCCTAGTTGTACAACCCAGTCATCTTCAATGTGGTAGAAATGTGACGATGGCTCCAAAATTGACTGAGAGTGGCTCACAGCTGACCACATTTTTAAGTAAATCTGAAGAGTTGCCAGCTTTTAGGGGATGAGAATTAAAAAATAGGGCCCCTGTCAATGTACCCACACAGGTCTCTCGTCCTTCCTCCTCCTTGGAAGATACACTAGGACTCAGGAGACTGCGTGTGTTCATATCCACCACAGGACTGTCCCTGGTGGCTATATTTATACCTCTAAATAAAGGAGGACCACGGACCACCATCTGGCCTCACGCCTGCTCAGGCATGGCTGCTCCCAGAGCTGGATGCTCTGTCTCTGGCAGGCTGTATGACTAGTAAATTAAATGGTTCTATTAAACTGAACTCAATTGCCTATGCTGCTAAACTGCAAGATCAGTGCTTGGCTCTGAACAGTGCCCACCAACAATGTCAGACAACCTAAGCGGAGCCGGTTCAGAGGTCGGCGTGGCCCCAGGACCGTTCCCAGTGGGCAGGCTGGCCCAGCTCCCCTTTTCTGGTTGAGCATGACAGGGGAGCTCCTCCCTGCCAGCTGGCCTCAGAGCCAGAGATTGGTCCTGGGCACGTTTAATTGCCAGTGTGCATAGCTGAAGCCTACCCCACACTACGCA
Organism: Struthio camelus; assembly: GCF_040807025.1. Lineage (NCBI taxonomy): Eukaryota > Metazoa > Chordata > Aves > Struthioniformes > Struthionidae > Struthio > Struthio camelus. The sequence goes on along the minus strand of NC_090943.1, from coordinate 140,590,526 downwards.
GAGAGCGACCCTTGATTTCCTCTGGGCCATAGGGTGTCTCTGTGGCTCTGAGACATAATTATCGTGTCACTCTTGTTTATTCAGTTCAAAGTATCTGAAATAGCTGAGGGCTACGAAGTGGTGTTTTTACAGCATGGATTTAGTGTATGATGTGCAGCATGCTCAAAGGTGTGCCAGGAGGGTGAGGGAGCGCTTGAGGGTGCAGTGCCTGCTGGGATAGTGTTGGAGGACTGGAGAAGGTGGAGGGAGCCAAGTGTGGATCAGTCCTGGCCGTAGCGACTTTTGGAAGTGATCCCTGGAGTACCCCCTTATTTCCTCCAGCACGTGCTTTCTCCTGCCTCTGCCTTTGCTGTGCCTGCTCGGCTGCTCTCACTGCCTCTGTAACATCGCCACTGCCACCGCTGCTACAGCTCTGCCATAGCCTCCAGCACCCTGCGCACCAGCAGGGACAGTGGCAGCAGCAGCAGCGGAGGTGGCAGGCATCTGATTTCATTCCCTGTTAGAGTCAGTGCAGGAGGGACATCATTTCAGACCCCTCTCCTTTCTCAGGGACTCCTTGTTTTGTACACTGTAAATGTAGCCTCTTCCAGAGACTGCAGACATAAAGGGCTCCGATCACTTTTACTTGTGGTTGTGAAGGTTCAGCCCAAGAGCTGGGCAATACAAACCTGAAATTGGGTTTACTGCTGTCCTCTGCTGAAGCATAGATCTGCTACTAGGGATAATGCTGGGTTTGCTTCCACTGCAAAGCTCTGTGCAGTCACGGGTGAATTGCTTGCAAGAGTAAAGCTGGCTAATTTAGTGCTAATTTCGGTGTATCTACATTGCGCTTTTGTCAAGGCAGTCGAGGTAGACATAAGAAGGATTCAGCAAGCCTGCATGGTCTTTTCTTCTGTCTCTAGAAGCAGCAGACCGGAAACAGCCCAAACCACTGGGACTGCATAGCTAGATCTGGGGTTTGGATACTGTAATTCATTGATACTAACATCATTATTTGTATCTGCCAATAGTCCTAGGTAATATAAAATAGATTTTGGCCCGGTAGATCCTTTGTACGATCAAAAATAGGGAAGCCTGATGAAAAAATTCCTCCACCTGTCCTTCTAGGTTCTTAGCTAGAAGTTTTGACTTCAGGGTTTGAATTCTCGATAGGATTTTGAAATCTGTGTCTCTGTTTATTATCCTAAACGTTCTGGAGCTTACCTGATTAGCTATGACACAAGAATATTGTCACTTGGCCAGTTCTCCTGCCATCGGTAACATTTTATGAAGTTCTACGTAGGCACCACTGAATTGCTTCATATTTTTTAGTGCTCTTGGAAATGAGCATTGTATCAAAATCATCACAGAATTAAACTTGCAAACTCTCAAGCACAGGGCTCATCCAGCAAGCTTGCACCCAGCTCACATTATTTTGACACTGAAAATGTCTGAATATGCTTTAGCTGGTGTCAGTGACAAATTCTCATTGATTTAAAAGAAAGTAGGATGGGGCCCAAAATGCTAATTCTGTTGACTTTCTTAATGGGCTTCAATTTAACCCTACAGCACTGAAGACTGTTTCATTTCCTATAGCCCGATTTTATCTCTTCATCTCAATACTCCAAGTTTACATGATTCCCTTTTTCATCCCATCAACAAAGAATTATGCTGAATTACGGCTTTGTTACTGGAGGGGAATTGTGTGTTTGAGGTATATTTTTCATGAGGCATTTTGGCCAAGTGGATGAGGTATTAATATGAGAAACTATAAACAAATCTTGCTTTTCTAAACTGCGGATAGAGTGATTGGCTTAATTTGTTTCTATACACTGCCATCTTGAAAACTAAACTGAAGCATCCAAATTAAACAGGAGATGTAAATATCAGCCAGATGTTCCCTGGTGTCAGAACTCTTTTTTGTTTCTTTAATTCTATTAAATGGGTACACTTTTTTACATCTAACATAATGACCTATGTTTTAGTTTTTGGTCCTGGCCTAATGGCTTTTTATCATATGACTATGATATCATCCAATCATGTAAGCGTCATGAGATGCTGTTCAGCTTTGCTGAAGCACATGAGTGTCAAACTGCTTAGTTTAGGCTGAACCATTTGTCTGACTGTCTTAATGTGGGGAGTGAATGTGCTGTTAATTTAGGAAATGCCAGCTGAGGCTGAGGGTTTAGCGAGCCAAGCAAAACAGAACACTGACCACAGATTGAAACATTACAGAGTTCCTTAATGGTTCTGTCAAAAAGAAATATAACACTTTTCCCCCCCCTCCTGCCGTTGCAACAGTTTTCTGGTGCAAGTAGCAACCGGTAGGATATTAGCATTGATAAACATAGATGGAAAAGACAGGCACTTGACTTAGCTTTTGCTTGCTGTTTTTTTCCCAAATACCTTTGTTTGCACTTGATGATAGTGAATCTTTTTGTTCTTTCCTTCACATTTAGTATTACCAGGCAGATTACAGCAGCTGCTACTAAGTCAGGGTTTAGCAAATACAAAAGGAAGATTTTCAATATGACTAAAATTCTAATATTGACTTTAGGGGTTTGATGCAACTGAGCAAATCAAAATAACATCTTTCTATTTTTTCTGTTACCTCAATAGCCTCACACAGACTGGTGTTTTGTTGTTGTTGTTTTCTTTTCCTCAGTGTAGGTCTGGATTTGTGAAATACAAAGAATGCTTGAAGAGCCTTGAATCTCCTGCTAAGCAATGGCTACTAAGCACTATAAAAGCTTCCCTGGATTTGGCTCTAGAGCTGGAACGGTTATGGATTCTACTGAGAGGGTTTGCTTACTGTAAGATCCATTTGTTCCTGCGCTGCACATCTGCTAGGGCCCTTATCCTCCTCCATCTTTTATTTTATTGTTGTTTTTTGTTTACTGCTCTCTTTGTACCATTGCTGAGCTTAGTTGGGACAACAAATTGTTTTATGATTCCTGCTTAGCACCCTAAGTGCTTTGGTGGGTGAAAAAGGGAATGCTTAATTAGAAAATTATTCTTCTCATTCTTTATCTATTCAAAGCTTTGTTAGAGGAAAGAGGTCTGCCTGTGAACTCTCCTCTGCAGAAATTCTCATCACTTAAAACATTTAAAAATAGACTGGACAAAGCACTAGGGAACGTTCTGCAGAGGGCAAGTTTGCACTGTTAGAGAGAGGGACTAGATGACTTTCCCATATCTGTGTTTTTTATTGTAGCAAGGTAATATTCTACCACAGTGTCCTCTAAGCCAACAAAACAGCATAGATTAATCTTAAATGCACATCTACCCTGAGACTTCTACCACACTCAAGAAACTACAGGAGAAATTTCAGCTGCAAATGACTGAGTAAGAAAATTACTATTTTTGTTAGAGTGCTGGTGAGCTGCAAAATAGCTTCCACTGTAAGGAATGCAAGTGTTTGAAGAGTCAGGCTTTGTGATCCTTACGTCTTATGAGAAAATGCTTCCCAAATCATCCTTGTGAAAGTAATATAAATTCTTCTCTTTTTACCCCTCACCAACAAAAGGTGTGATTCACCTTCAGTGACATTGTCTCCATCCATCTTGCTGCTATATTAAGTACTGAGTCCTATCAGACAAAGGGAGCAAAGGCTACTTGCACTCACAGAACGGTCTCATCAAATTGCAGTATCAGGCTTTATTTTGGTTTATTACTTTATTGTCTGGAGAATGTGAAACAGATCAGGCTGTGTTCCTCCTCAGGAAAAGGGTTTATCTATTGAAACAAGTGCATCAGAATGGTCTAGGGAGCCATTCTGGTGCCAAAAATCTAGGGAGGACACTCATTCCAGTTACTGAAGCCGCTTTATATTCTGCAAAGCATGTTTTGTAGCAGTTAAAATAAGCAATCTTCGTGTTTGTTTGGTCTCATATCTTAGGTAAAAGGCCATCAGTGGGTTTGCATTTTGACAGGCCCATAACGTAGCTGCTTGCAATTACAGGACTTCGTTCCAGGCTAATGAGCTAAGAGTTCTAAACAATCCCAAACAGGCAAAATACTGGAGTAGAACAAGCACAATGGGCAGGTGCTACAAACGAGTAACTGGTCAGACTTCTCCTCACCACTCTTCTCCCTGCTTTCTCGTAATCTCTCTCTATTTCATGTCTAGAATGACATTTCAAAATTTTCATGGCTGGGGACACCTCTGCATATGCCCAGAAGAATATGTACTCCATTACTGGGGACTCTCAACTAGCAGTTCTCAGGCCTTCCACAGCCTTAGGGGCCAACATGTCATCCACCAGTTGCCTAAAAGCATATTTAGTTCATGTTCAGTCTTCACTTATGATATCTACACAATATTTTCTGAGATACTGTGCTATGTCTTCTAGACCTGAACTCCTTAAAGACCCCAGAGACAGCTTTCGGTCAAGGTGTGCTTTATTCTGGTCTTGTTAAAAAAATGCACATGGAGGGAAATACTTGATTTCATCCTGCATGTAGAGAGAAAACATTTGCTTTTCATGGTTTACACTTTTTATCCAGTATAATTGTATTTATTAAATATTTTATGTTTCTTTAACCATTCAGACATACTTCAAGAAAGTCTTTGTGATTAAAGTGTGATGAGACCAACCCTTTAGTAGCCTCTCCATTCCATCATTATTCCTGCAATGATAGTTTTTTGAATGATGACACTTCTATTATCCCAGGTTTGCTATCACAGCAGCTCTATATCAGTATTTCATTTGTTATTAGTCAAGAATTGCTGCTATCACCAGAACCGTATGATAACAGAGGCTCTGTTACAATATCACTACTTCTACATTAAGGCATTTACAACTGGGCTGGAGAGAGGCAAAAATAAAACCACACAAGGAATGAAGGTCCTGTGAGAAAAATTGCATAGTTATGAGAGGAACATAATGCTGATCCTCAAACACTTGTGCATATCACCTTGGGTGGCTTCATGACCGCCCAGACTGAAAGATGTAAAGCAGCCTTACTTACATATCTCCCAAGAGAGTACTGAAGCTGAACTGAATAATGTCTGAACTGTTTTCTGAACCTATCCAAGACAGGAGTTGAAATTCATCCAGGTGCAAAAGCCCATAACCATTTCAATCATGGTTTTTGCGTTTCCATTGCAGTGCCTTTCCCGTGCGCTCAGAGGCGCTCTGGGGGTGAATACTGCAAAGGCAAAGAGTGAAGGAGCAGAAGGTCAGGAGCAGGACTGTGGGTTCATGTTCTGGTTTTGACATACTGGAAAAATGGTCTGATTTGTCTACACATGTTACTCTATCCATAAGCTGCCTTGCTGCCCACTGTTGCAGCTGTAGCTTAGAGACTGGATTTCAGAAAGTTTCTAAGTTTATGAGAAGCAACATCCAGGAATGGCATTCCAAACAGGCAGAGAATAGAAGAGACTACAGTGTTGCTAAGAGAAGCTTTTTACATTCAGGGAAAAGACAATTCAGGATTTAAAAGTGAAAGCTTCTAAGCAGGTGATTTATTGGTATTCGCAAAGGGGTGTGTGTTTTCTATTTGTTGATCATTTGTTTTATGCCATATTTATACTGGCCAGGAAGGAATTCCCACTTCCTTTTCTCCCTTGTTGTATACCTTGGCCTCCTGGCTGTTTATTTGTTTGCATTCCTTTGAAGCATTTAGCGACTGGCCACAGCTAGAGACAGGTGAACGGGTGCACAAACAACAGCTCCCAGGTGCTTGCATGGCTCAAACTGCTCACGCAGGCAGCATGAAACCCACGTGCTGATCTGCAGTCAAAAACCATTGCCCTTTTCCCCCAGGTCACACTGCCAGGGAATTTTCAATTTTTGCCTTTTGTTTTTCCTCTATAAGGAACTTAACCCCAGGATGATCACCTGCTGTCATGAAGACTACAGACACTGGCAACGCCTTTGGTTGATCTCCTCTTTCTCTTGTCACATTAACAGTCATGAATTTTAGTTTCTTTCTGTTAGTCTTAAATTTGCTATTGGATGATGAGAAGTGTTTAGCGTGGATTAACACCTAGAAAGGCCTTTTGATTGGCTGCATTTTCTGAAGTCACTTTATATTTTACGACCACGAAACCTATACAAGTCATCCCTGTCATTTGACAACTTCTGTCTCTTAGACATTGCATCAATGCATCCCCAAATAAACAAATATAAACCTCTTCCACTTTTAATAAAGGAGTTGTAAATATATTTGTAAAAATAATTATCTGAGGATTTGGACTGGTCAATAAGGCAGAATTCATGTATTTATTTTTATTCCTTGTGATTGTCTTACAAAAACATGACAAACACCACTGGCCTTGACAAAGCCAATAGTTCAGCATGAGATATAACAACCAAAAAAACTGAATGTGGTTTGTTACCTTTTGTAACATATGATTTCCACAGGAGCTTGTCCCTGCAGTATGATATTGATCATGGTCTCCTAATATCCTTTACCTGGAACTGCATTAAACTCGGCCTATCTTTATGACTCAAGGCTGGCAATTCCTCTTTAGAAAAGGGGTAGGAGGGAGAGTATAAATACTACCATCATCTCACAGAGAGGGATACATAGGGCTTAGAAAGTCGACATTTACATTTGCCAAAGTTCACGAAAAGCCCCTGCAGCAAGGCCACAAAAAGACCCTCAGAACTCCCAAATTCCACTTGCCTGCTGCAGCCACAAAACTACACTTCCTCTGACTTAAGCCAATAACTACATCAAGAATATGTTTATCAGCAAGAGTTAGTCAAGGCTTTTGTGAGTTTATGTCTCTGTAGTTACTAACTAACATTTACGGAATTTCTGTGGTCAGCTACCATTAGGATTTCACTGAAGAACACAATAAAGACTTTAAAAAACACGTACAAGTAAGCGCATGAAAGCACAATAAAAATGTAAAGGGTAAAACAACAAAAAAATCCTGTTGCAAGAGAAAGAGAAGGAGGGAGATTTAATTTACGATAACGGAAGAAACTTGAGTTTACTACTGGCAGGATTTCCTTCTTTAATAAGATTACAGTAGTATAAATAGAGGTAACATATTGCCTCACTGAGAACTATAAAGTCCAGGTCTGTCTTCTGCAGTCATTTGCAGATGAGAAACGTAGAAGTAAAGTTAGGAGTGGCAGACAAATCTTAATGTCTACACAAGGTTCCAGGCACTAGACAATTCAGGTTTAGGAAGTCTATTTTTAAACTTAGTTTCTTTGAGAAACCAAGACCTGAGACTAATGCTTGTCATTACGGTGCAATGATCTATCTTCTTGCCAAAGTATTTGCGGATTATGTTTCACAGAGAAGTAGAGTTATTTGCCAGAGATTATTCTTCATGTTTATGATCTGTTTTCTCTCTCTTCCTAGAAAAGCCTACAGCCTTCCGTATTTCCTAAGGCATTAAAACCAACTGTTCAAATGTTTTCCCTCCTGGATTTCAACATACCCAATATGACTGCTTCCAATAGCCTGCCCTGTGGGTCTGGGATCCCAGCTGCACTCTGGAGTGAGCAAGAGTGGGTGTCCTCCTGCCCTTGCTGCTAAAACCAATCCTCGTCAGGCATCTTGCTTAAGACTGGCTTAACGGTCTCGGGATCAGTGAATCTGCCCTGCTCCGGTTTCATGAACCCTTCCTTGGGGGGTGCTGTAGTACAATAATATGCACACAATTATATGCATAAATGAATAGAATATGATTTACTATCAAAAGGATACACGCCTTCTGGGGAAGGTGACAGCCATTCAAACCCTCAGGCGCAGAGAGTGAAAGAAACTCTGTGACAACGGCAATGGCAAAGGCTAGTGCATGATCTACATACTGAATACGAAAATATTTCAAAAATCTCTCAGGTATGAGAGCTCAGGCTGGTAGTGGGATCAGTTACAGAGGCCTAGGCGCTGAACGGTTTTGGAGGTGGTACTCAGGTTGATACTAGATCTCGTATCTCAAGGGTCTTTCCAAGAGGCAATGCATCCCTCAAACTCCAATGAGCCCTCTGCTGTGATTCAAGTGCCTCACAGTGAGAGTGGAGACCAGTTTCTGTGGTGTTATTTATAAAAGGGAATTCTTGTATCCCATGATTTATCTCTCTGTTATACAGGGTAACTAAGAAGGATACTTCATGTACAGACAAGGAGATCTACTACTCAGTGCTTGTCAGTTCCCTTTCAGCAGAGACACAGTGAAATATGTTTTATGGCTGCGACTATAAACCACTTGAGAGGAGGATCTGGAACAGCCAGAAGCAATGTAGCAAAATATAAATGAGCCAAATGCAATGGTAAAAGACACTACTGATAGGCTGATGCTTTCAAATGAAACATGCAGAAAAGGCTCTCAAAGTCGTTAGAAACAGACTGTGTTTCTTCGTGCACAGTTACAAGAAGCAGAAGAGGGCATAGAGGCCTTATGCTGTTGCAGGAGCTGAGAGCTGTCACAACTCCTAAATTACAAACTCTTCCACGGGTCACAGTGTGTTACCTGAGCCCTAGCACCTCACTGTCCTTGGACTTCCCAGGCATCACACCACAGGGCTAACCCCTTGCAGGGGTAGCAGGGGTTCACAGACTCTTCGTTTAAAAATGATTCCGTAATCTCAGTCCTATTTTACAGGACTTCCTGGAAAGGTGATTGGCTTTCATGCTGGCTTCTCTCATCAGCCATGACTAAGAGGCAGAATTTTGCTCTGTTGACGGTGTGCTTCCCATTTTGACAGTTATGGTCCCAAATATGACTTCCTCTTTTATTATTACATCTCTTGCTTTACACACCTAGGCTCACAGTACTGCAAGGGAAGGTAGAGAGAAAGACGCTATGTGTAGAAAAGGCATAGGCTTGTGTATGGTATAATTACTGTAGGCTCGATCTATCCCTTACCTACTGGGAAATAAAATGAACCAGAAGGATGAATGCAAAATTTGCAATAGAGGTGAAACTCCTTCTAATTTACAAGAACTGTCCCAGATTGAATGGTCTATTCAGGTTGAGAGCTTACTTCTGATGGAAAGAACAAGCTAAGTAAGCTCTCTTGCTGTTTCGTTAAGTGGTCTTGCTGTGTTGTTTTCAAAACTCAAAGAGAAAACTGAAAATATCTTCATAAGACAGGTTAAGTGGATCTAGCCGTAACACATAACAACTGAAAAAATGCCCAGGGAAAGAAAAGGTTATTTTTCCTTGTCTTTTTAAGGCCTTGTTTTAATAACGTGCTTAATGGTCTGCCTAAATTTAAGCATGTTATTTAAGTGAATTGGGTCTAAATGAAATAGCTGGCAACAAACAGCGAACAGTGTTTTCAAAAACATATTGACAGGTATCTAAAATGGTTATTGTTAGTCGTGGCAAAGTAGTTCTCTGCAGTTCTCAGTCTCATCAATTTTTTTTTTCTTATCAACATGATTTGATTCTGCAAAACTCATTGGGCTCCTTTACTTGCTTTCTGAAACAGTGGTTAATGTGTGCCTGAATCCTCCAGGCTTTCCTCATGTTCAAATGAAGGCTGAAAACTCAAAGCAACTGCAATTTCATACAGTGTTAGCACAAAACTTTATGGGACTGGGACTATATCTGCACTTCTGCAGTCAATTGTGGCCACGTTAGGGCCATTATCAGCTCAGGCAGTTACCGAAAACACTAAAATAAAGTTTCACACTCTTTCTCCTGCTGATGTGTTTACCAGGCTGTATTATCTCCTCTGCATGAATCCATATATTGAGGATGCTATTGATCTAGTCACAAAGAAGGAAAACCAGGAGAACAAGCACTACCTCCTTCCCTTCCTCCCCCAGCCCAGCTCTCCCCCTGTGCTCATTAGTAGGCTTCTTTTAGACAGGAATGGAAAGCCAAATTTAGTTCTCAGTTACACCAGTGTATAACTGAATAAGCTCCACTGCCATTATGGGAGATAGTCTGGATTTACACTGCTATAGTAGAGAGCAACTTTTGGCAGTGATCTTTATATGGCAATGTAGCATTGAGTCCCAAAGTGTAAACAGCTTGCTTTTATGCAAACAAATTACGAAATTGTGTATAGAGTAAGAGAATCCCTGCTTTTAAGCTGTCTTGCTCAGGAAAAGGAATTAAGTCATCCAGCTTGGTTATTTGTAATCCTCTTGAATTCTTTAAATTTATATCTTTCTACTGCTGTATAAACTTGAGTTTCCTTACTAGAGATACTCTCCCCTCAAATTGTTTGCTTCTTGAGGATATCGTTTTAAAAGATCATACTGTATCTAGTCATCTGAACCATCTGATGCAATTGGAAAAAAAAAAAAAAAAGACCACTAAATATAGTTAACACAGCTTGGTTCTGTCTTCTTGTAACTCCCCTACAGGCAATGGAAAAGGAGCCCAGAAAACAATTTGTTTATTATAAGCAGGTCAGTCCTCCAGGGGATTCATGGAATCTTGCAGTGGGAGAGGACAATCACGGCACTGAAATGGTGAGTAATTTTATTTGTTCCACTTGATGGTCACAGTGGCATCATGCTGGCCAATTACTCTTGAGTCAGCAGGTTTCAGAGGTTAAGACCCCCTTGTGGGTTGCAGCACTGCAGGCAAAGTATTCAGGCCAGACTGAAACCGTTTCAACAGCAGAGACGCCAGCCGCCTTCTCCCTTGGAGATCTCCTTTTTCAACTGTGTATGAGACATACATGTGATAAAATAGCCATGTCTCTAACATCTAGACAGCTTAATTACTGAGAGTGGAAAAAAATGCCAGCTTCAGATAAAGAAAGGAAGAAAATCAGCCAGAGAGACAGGCTACACAGAAGAGGCACGAAACGAACAAATATTGCAAAGTTTGACTGTAGGTTCCAAAGGAAAGATCATGTCTGGGAATAATCCTTATGCCAATAACCTACTAGTGTTTCAAAACTGCTGAACCTTTAACAATTTCATCACGTTTTTTCTCAAGTGGAAATGTTTTAAGCTACTTCTTCAGTGATCTGTAATTCTAAGGGGAAAAACAGCAGCAAAGCATTTGCTTTAGTACTAGAGGCTGCCACAAGTGATCGGGCAGAGGCGGATATGAAATCCAGCCTAGTAGAAATAATGTGTGTGTGCGTGTGTGTGTGTGTGTGTGTGTGTGTGTGTGAGGGAATTAGGCAGGAGGGTTGTCCAGGACAGGCTGAAATTATTCCATTAGCCTTTGCCATAGATGAAATTCATGAAGTGACTCACATTTCATTTGGAGAGGAGTAGGGGAAGCAAGGAAGTGGCATTTTTATCCTCTTAATTGTAATACTAGTGTTATGGAAACAGGGGAGGCTATTCTCAGGCTTAAGCTCTGTTGTGTATGTGACATTTCAGGCTTAAAACATCTCAAGTGTATATTTCCTGTCAGAAATATTATGCTGTGAGAGCTATTCAGTTTGTGAAGGATTCACTGGAGGGTTAAGATCTACGCTTTAATGTTTTTTTGGCTAGTATCATGCCAGTTTGCAGTTTCTGGAAAACATCTCAGGAATCTTAGAACCAAGACATAGATGTATTATTATGATTAATAGTGGTGCTAATTTATCCGGAGCCTGTTCTTGAGAGACAGAAATGATCAGTGGGACTCTAAACTCTGATGTCTTGCTCTGTAGAATTGGATCCAATGACCTGTGAAGTTTAATATATATGTCAGGCTAGTTCAATTTGCGAAATACATTGGGATGAATTGGAATGAAAGAAACTATATATATCTGGCTTGTTTTTTGTCATTTTATTATCAGGTGTCATTTTTTTTCTTTTCCATCAGTAGGAGATTATTAGGCAACTTTGAACAGGGTATTGGAGAGTTACTTTTGGAAGAGATGTCCCAGGGAAAGGAGGGATACATGAGGGGCATTTCTCCTGTTCCTCCTTATTCTGCTAGCACCACCTTATATGACATGAACTCCTGGTCTCACAGCATGGTCCATATTATGGTCAACACTGATAGTTGACTTTGCATCTGCATCTGGCTCTGTGTGTGGACATCAACTGTGCAGCAAAGTCCAACTTCCAGGTTGTTTGAGACTAAGTACGTTTTATATTATGGTGATTTGAACACTAGCACAAAGTTAAGCACATACCTGCTTTGCTGATCTGTGGACACTGTGAATGTGCACTCATTGTTACAGATGTTTAACGGCTTGTAAGACTTCATTTTTAAAAAAAGATCGTTCAATTTTAAGAGCTAATAATGGTCTTTTTAAGATCTTGTAAAATTGTTTTTATTTAGAAGTTCAGAGTATGAAACAGACTTTAGAAGAAAGATTAGAACCAATCTTTGTTGGTTAGGTTCAATTACTGGAACTAAACGTTCGATTCTCCTGCAGAAGCCCTTGATAATGAACCTTTACATGACATAGAGGGAATAAACATATCTTTTATATACAGAGATAGTCCTGCCCTGAGCTGAAGCTAAAATGTTACTTCATCTTCCAGGTTTTGCTGAGGCCTCTTTGCCAGCCTTGAAATTCATGCCAGGAAAGATGGTACACAAAGAACAAACTGGGCTCAGGAAAGAGAGCTCCCTGTGAAATGAAAGCTATGAGGAAATATATTATTTCTCTTTGTACTGCCGTCATTAAGAAAACAAGTAGGAATAACTCCTTTCTCTTCTGGAGACTAGTGGAATAAGCTGTATTGGTAAAAACAATATCCTTTTATTACTGGCCTAACTGAATACACGTTTCAATCAAATATATAGGGTTGGTATCTCATTAATGTTTGTTTTGGAGATGAGCAGCTAGGACAGTATAGAGTTTGTCCTGCTTTGGATGCCCTGGGGAAAATAAGACACAGTTAATTGTAAATTTCTGCTTTTCTTATGATGGCCAGTAATTTAAACTTTGGTTGATCAAGCTCTCTTTAGTGCCCTTATCTACTGTGGATCACTACAGAAAAGCCCTGATGCAACAAAGGACATATGCAATACATTTGTAAATAAAGAAGTAAAGGAACTGGGACTCCTTACTTCTTAGAAACATACATGCTGCTCCACTGAAAAATATTTAAATAGATTGTGTCCCATGTTAAGAGAGAAAATGACTGATGAGTTTGCCTAAATCATCCAAATCAACATAATAAACTGCATTCAGCATTTTTAAAGGCTTTTGCTGTTAATAAATGATAATCTTAAATAAAGAAGACATGCAAATATATTTTTAATGAGAGAGGCCTATATTTCAGCATTTAACTTGCTGCCTGTTCCCAATGTTTATTTAATATCTTTACCTAATTTATGATTTTTCCAGGATCTGGCATTAAGAAACACGGCAATGATCAATGGAAAGAAGCAAGTGGAACAGTTTGTGGGATTTCCAATCTTATTAATAGATCTCATGAAAGATTCTCTAAGTTTTTATCATCTATTTCATTAAAATAAAACAGGTTCTGTTGTAATTAAAAACACTAGGAACGCTTCAGGGTATCATGAAAGTATTTTTCAGAAATGGCTGTCCAAATGTCTCTACTTTTTTTGGATGATATACTGTACAAATTATTAGGGCAGAATCTGTCACGTAGAAAAGATATTTCCGCCCTTAGGTGTACTCATGAATATGCAGAAACAACCTTAGATATGGAGACTCTCAGCAAATTGTTGTAAACATATGTCCTTGTATATGGATCTTCATGTATGTACAGGTATAGCTTGATAAAGATCTACTGAAGTAAATGCTGCAAGGGAAAACAATTCAGGACATTAAGAAAATTCAATAAATCTCAGTTGGAAGACTTTTTTTTCCCCTGAGATTTCATGAAGCTAGGTTGATAATAAATGTAATTGGCACAAATCTGCACCTACTTCCCTCAGTAAATACCAGTCACTTGGTTCTTCACCATGATGATAGAAAAAAGAAAAAGAAATTATGCTGGCAAACGACAACTTCTATTAATAGCTGCCAAAGGAAAAAATACGCTATTAATCATTGCTGAAATGCCTCTGTATGTGAGGGGAAAGCACGTGTTTTCACATCCCAATCACAGTGGTGCCACACAGATCCATCAAACAGAGCTGTACTTCAACAGAGCAAAAATGTGTCCAGAATTTAGGAGGGTTCAGTAATAGGAATTAAGATGATAATTGAATTTGCAATTCCATGGCAAAAACAATAAATGCATTTCTTTGATTTGAACCAAAATAATTTCATTTTTCTCCAGTGCTTTTTGCTCACATGAAAGCTTAACAAAAAGTTCATATAAACCAGGAAAAAAGTCACAGAATCAAAGAGTGGTTGGCGTTGGCGGGGACCTCTGAACATCGTGTACTCCAACTCCCTTGCTCAGAGCAGGGTCGGCTAGGCCAGGATGCCCAGGAATGAGCCCATTGGGATTTTGAACATCTCCAAGTATGGAGACTCCACAACCTCTTCTGGGCAACACATTCCAGTGTTTGATCACCCTCACATGTTTATGTTTAGTATATGTTACAATATAATATCTGCTAAATATGTATAAAATATAACTTTGGAGTTGCCTGTAATAAAAGGTAAGGAGGTGAGGACAACATTCACAGCACTTCAGAAAAAGGTCATCCTCTTTTACTGAATCATGCACTGCTGAAGATCTTATCCATCTGTACAGCCCCGGGAACTTCCTGGTTTAAGAATCACCCCACCTGATAGGATTTGAACCCATTTTCCACCTATTAGTCGTCTAAACACCAGTCTGCAAGGTATCTAGGTGTAAAAAAGAAAGGAAGGAGGATTATGACTCATAGTGTAGTCCAGGCCCTTTACTGAGGAATGGGAGACTGATTCAAGCCTATGTTCTACCAGATATGGATTTGAAGCTGAATTTATATGACCTCCTTGATGGTATTTTCCAAACTTGCCACTCAAGTCAGCATGCGCAGGCTTAATTTTAGAAAAGGTAAGATTTTTTTTAAAAAAGCTCAACATCTCGAGTGTGCTTTTTCCTGAGAGCTTCTGGAAACCTGTCCCTTTTTTGAATGGCTGGGTAGGAGTGCAAAGCTTTTGTAAATTAACCATTGATTGTGTTTCTGTAGCGCTTTCCTCTCCTGTGAGCTTTTTATGCAAGCTTTGCAGCATCACAAATACTTGTGGAATGGGGTGGCCAGGAAAGCAAGTTACAAGGACACACAAGGTTATCTCCTCCAGTCTTTTCTTCTCACTGGCATACATACAACAAATTGCAAAGTGCATCATTTCCACGCTGCCTTTGGGATGCACCTTCTTGACAGAAATATTTTTCACCTTTGGCCTGTGGAAAGTATATATTATCTTAACAAAATTTAGGATGTAATGGTTCTGACTAGACTCTGGAGCAGATTCATACCTAACAGTGCTGGTTGCCCCCACTAGAGGATAGGGAACCTACTGAAATGCCCCTTGCCTACGTGCCTGAGCTTTCGTCCATAGCAAAGCAGAGCTGCTCATCCATGTTTTGTCCTAACATGCAGTGAGAATGCATCCAGATGCTCACCAAGTGACCAGGACCGTGGGACGCGCTGGGAAATGTTTTTACCCTGTGGACAGAGCCATGAGAACCAGCTTCCCTGTTAGCCATTGCCCCCTGACCTTTCTAGCATTCGTCTGACATATTCTGCAGGCATTACTTAGTGGGGAGCCAAAAAAGAGAAGACTGTGTCTATTCACTGGAACCAGGCACTTTGAAAACTCCAGCGTAAAACTGGCTCTAAACTTGGGAGCTGAACACTGATTGTGTGCAGTACAGGGTGAAAGGTTATAATCCTTAGCTCCTGGGCTAAGGGGTGGATGAAGGAGGATTGGATTTGTGCTGTATATCCTTTGTATATGTAGGCAGAGTGTTATCTCTGACCCTGATCTCCCTTAAAAGGTGGAATTCTCCACTGCATTGCCTGGGACATACCGATTCCCCTTCTTCAAATCATTCCTGTAGGAATAGTCTTGTTATATTCCCTCTGGCATTCCAGAAGCTTTCCGCAAGTATAGAAACTGT
This sequence comes from Struthio camelus, assembly GCF_040807025.1. NCBI lineage: Eukaryota > Metazoa > Chordata > Aves > Struthioniformes > Struthionidae > Struthio > Struthio camelus. The sequence continues at coordinate 140,574,671 of NC_090943.1, read as the reverse complement.
GGAACTTTGGAAACACATTCAGCCTCTCGCATATATGCAGATCAAGAGTTAGCATTTAGGCAACAGGTCTGATGCGATGCTGTCAGTGCTCTGCACAGCTGCATTGCTCATGCCTGTTAAGTCCTGTGTTTGCTGAATGCATCAAATTTCCTGAACATGCAACGTAAATCTACACAGAAACATTATACTTAAGTGCTACTATTAATAAGTTAGAGAAAAGTCAGAGTAAAGAATATAAATTGTATGTATTCCATAAGCATAAAGAAGATTCGTGGACTAATATGAAAGCTGTATGTTTGATCTTCTTTACAGATGTTGAAAACCAAAGGAAAACATATTGTCTGAACAAATTAATACAGTGCTTTCTCTCCAGGTCTGTTAGCCAGCCTGCTGTATATTCATTGGTCCTGGAAACTAATCTTCGGGGCTAGTTCATTGTGTCATACATTTTACGTGGCTCAAAAACAGGAACCAAATGCAAAGGGAAGGTGGAAGGAATAACATTTTTTCCAGTGCTGAGAATCTCAGACATTTCCCTGAGAGATGTCACTCCCAGTAGGCTTTTTTTTTTCTGTATTTTAAACACGTGATCTAAGAGGAATTTACTGGCTCCACAGATTATTTGCATGCAGCCAACACTTGGTTGGGTTTCAGGTATACCTGTTTGTTTGGAAAGGTCCTTTGCATTTAGTGGAACTCCAGTTCTTTATTTTTGCCCACAACTCCTCCTGCTTGCAACACCAAACTGAAGCGCCGTTCACAATAAATAGTGCAGATCTTCATTACAGTGTTCTCCCATGCTTTCTTTCCATGCTTGGTACCTATGAATTGGTACCTATGGTAAAATTTATCCGTTCCTTGAGGACTGCCTGCACTGAAACTTTTCTGAGAGGAGCAGTGCCAATGCACCACTGTGCACGTCTTTGAGACATACATGTCTTTATGGAATGGTTTTTGGCTGTCTGAAGATGACTAGAAGTGCATTGGTTTCACCTGATTCCTTTTTATGCCTATTTCTTCCAGATAAATATAGGAAATAAATAGACTAATTTGAGTCTATTGACTGAAATGAAAATTGAGATTGGGAGTATAGGGGAGGATGGGGATGTGCCACATAATAATAGTATTGCTCAGAGAAATAAAGTATCATTTAAGGGGTTATTTTGTTCTGATTTTCTCTCTGCCTAAATGCTGGAAGAATTTCCATATGTATATTTGCATGCATGCATGCATGCATGCTTACATACATACATACATACATACATATATGTATATATACACACATATCTCCATATTTGTAAGTATACATACATGCATATATATGTTTAGAAGGACTTGTTTTAATTAAAAAATGGGAAATGTAGTGTGGCTGGAACAGATTAAAACAGAAGAGTTTTAGTGGACCAGAAAACATATTGTGCTGATAAGGATTTTTTTGTTTTAAATTCAATCCTACCATAAAGTCATTTATTACCCATTGTTTGTTTTTCTAGAAAGGCCAGTGCAGCACCATTTGCTGGCTGATTGACAATGCAACTCTCTTTTTTACAACTTGGAATTTAAAACAGGAAGGCTGCCATTCTTATCAATTAAGAAGTCTATGTTTTAGATCACCTGGAAAGGTTCATCTTTGCCATAAGCAGATGGGAGATTCAAACTGCTTGAAATAAAATGTGACCTATCCATCTCCGCACAGTCCATGCACATGTAGCTATCTGCAAGGGCTAAATCAGAGAGATTAATAAAAAAATGCATTTCACTTCAGTTCTCTGCTTCCATGAACTCATTAGTTTCCCCCTCAAAGAACAACAGAAATGAGCATTTTACATTCCTCAACAGAAACCACAGCAATACAGAATCTGTGAGCCTGGCTTGTCGGCTGAGTTTCATACATTGAAATCTGCAGCGAATCAGTCCTGGTCCAACCAGTAAAGGTCACAGCAGTCCTGCGGAATTGTTACTGAGGTGTTACAAGATACGGATGTTACTCATTCTCACTAAAAACAGGCAGGAAGAAAATAAAACAGAAGCAAATGGACTAACTCTGTAAGATTTGCTGTAGTCTCACAGTGAGAAAGACTGTTTCTGCATCTTCTTCTGTCACAAACCACATACTTTCCCACTCCTATATCCCATCACACTTCACCTCAGAAACCTGTCATTTAAGCATTAATGTCTGGCTATACTTCAGGCACATTCCTAAGAACAAGAAGGTATGTAAGATGCAGTGTTCGGTGACTCAGACCAGATCTACATCAGCAACTCCAGCCAGGAGTGCAGTGCTGTGGGTTTCATTTGTTTGTTTGTTTTTTTACAGCACTTCTGTACTGACAAAAGCTAAGGTCCAGTTGCAGTCACTGGATTACCAGGCCTTTTTTGCTGCTCTCACCTGTGATGCTTGGGGAACCAAAAAAAGCTATGCCAGTAAAGCACATTTTGTCAATACGAGTTGTATATATGCTAAGAGAGCTGGCAGTGCAGTTACATCAACAAAATCTTTTGGAGGGAAGGCTTGTCCTTGAATTCTCCAGGGAAATACTTGTCTGCTTTCTCTCCAGTTGCACCAGGTCAGAGAGTGGAGGCTATTGGCAGCGTGTTAGGCAGGGCTACCAGGGAACTAATGAACATATGGTGAGACTAAGGCTAAAGGACAACCTCTACCAACGCAGTGAGCATTAACATTCACAAGAGTATCTCTGTTTCAAGTCCTGTCCTTTCACAGTCCCATTTGGTCATAGTCTATCAGTGAAGGAGTAATACAAATGCACAATTTGACATTACATGGCACCTCTTCAAAATATTACTTCCTCCTTTCAAAATGAGTGATTGTATGGATACAGGGCTACAGTGTGCATCTGTGAATGTAATATATGCATTACAGCTTAGTTATGTGCCCATAAAACAGCATAATATCCAATTATATTATGCCCAGTTCTAAACTCTGGCTCAGAAAGCAACTTCCTTTATGGGAAAGCTCAATAAAATTTCAGATGTAAGAAGGAACAACATAAAGGAAGTAAGAGAAGATTAATCTGACCAGAAAGACCTAAACACTGTTTTCTGTTTTAAGTGGGACACCAAAATCATACATGGGATGTAAACTCATTTGGGGTTTTTAGGAATGCCACAGAACAGCTAATTATAAATGAATTTTAAAAACCTTTACTATTCAAATACATAGACTTTGCATACATCCAGGTTGAAGGACTGGGCAAATAAGTCAGTATCAATTCAGAGAAATAGATTGCATATCCTTCTTCTCCATTAGTGACCCAAGAAGTAAATAAACATTTTTTTTCTTTAAGAGCTATGATACTTTTTACAGTCTCAGTGTGCAAAGACAAGCACTGTTTGTGTAACATTTCCCCTCTTGAGCGTATTATACCAGAGTGCAAAAAGATCTGTATTTTCAAGTTGCCTTCATTGATTTTTCCTCCAGTCCAAATATGTGTAGTGCCATTACAAAGGAAGACGGAAAGCAAATTTTAAAACAAAGTTCCGAAGCCTTTGGTGAAATGTTTAATTTTTGTATAAAATAGGGAGCTATAAACAAAATGGAAGGGTATTTACTAAAGATGAGTAGAAAAAGCTTCTCAAAAATATTTAATATCATATCTGCAGTTATCAGAAAACTACAAAAAAACACTTGAAGTTGTCCTAAATAATGAGTAAATATAGTACATTCTTTGCACCAAGGACATGCATACATAGCAAAAAGCATGGAGAAAGGTGTTTAAAAAATCCCTAGACTTACTGCAGAAACTCAGAATTACAACCTCATTGTAATTAGCCTATGAACCTGACATACAATTTGTAGCAATGCAGGAAAATGTAAGAGTTCATTACAAATGATTGTGATTCCTGTCCAGTCTGTGCAATTAGCCAACAAGAAAAAGTCTAACTGAAGAAAGAACCCAAAAAGGGCAGTGTTTTAGGAAGAACAAAATTCCTATACTTACAGAGCTCTTTCTCTACATGCCTCTTCATATGACAAATATAAACAGATAATAGATGTGATGTTGTACATGGCTTTTCACTGCAGCAAAAAGTTATCAAAATTTGGCATTTCAATTAGCAAGTGTTTATCTACCTATCTATCTATCTATCTGTATTTGAAGTTACGCTTCTGACAGTGGCAAATGCAAAGTTCACTGGAAGAAAATCACTGTATTGGATAATCCCAGAAAAACCTGTAAATAGAACAATTTTCACCCCCAGTATGCCAGGCAGACATATATATAGCAAGATCTTATTATCATGACTTTCAAAATAACTCAGCTCCCTGCAGCGCCTTCTGGGATGTGAGTAGAGTTAGTGGAAAAAACAGCTGTTTGGTTTTTTTTAAATGGAAAGGAATCCTTTATGTGACTAAAAATATCAATATTCCTGTTTTAAATGGCTGATAAACAATGCAAATATCTTTTTAGCTAAAAGTTTTAGATTAAAAAAAAAAAAAAAATCCAGAATTGTAGCTGAGCTGTTCTTTTTAAGATATTTTCCCAGTTTAAATTCTGTACACTTAATTTTGTGTGTTTTATATATATATATAGTCTAGCATGACTTTGGATGCTTCTGTTATTCATACTTTATCTCTGTGTAACTTTAAAAAAGTCTGTTTTTTTAGTTCCTACTCTATTTTGTAGCAATAAGAACGGTAATCAAACATACCTGATTTATCAACTGCAGTTTTAGTTTGAGCCAAAATCTCCTCTCAAAGCTAAACAGTGCTGAACTTCTGAGTTTCTCCTGTTATGGAAGTCTGACCTGGAAGGTAATTTGCAACTGATATTTACTGCTTGTAAATACCTATTAAATACCATGCCCTCCTCCAAAGGCTGACATTTTAACAGTCCTCAAGACCTCTCTTCTTTTTCTCTTTGTCCCTGGAGCCCATGCTGTTCTGCCAGTGTGACATACTGATACCCCTAGGGTAGACAGAATACATGGGTTTCCACCCAGATATTTCAGTCATGGTTCTCTACCGCGACTGTTACGCCAGGACCTACAGTGGTGATTTTGTAACCTGTGAGGAGAGCAGCATGGGAAATAAAAATGTCAATAAAAGCAACTATTTTTCTGCCGATATTATGAAAAGGGGGAGCAGAGAAAAGGTATGGGGCAACTTCTTGAAACTAACTAGAAGCTGAAAGCTGTTTGCCAAAAATGTGATTTTTTTTTTTTGTCAGTAAGTCGAGGCTTGTTAAAAATCCTGACTGATTTTGAGTGTGGGCCTTGCCCAGTCAGAACTAGTTAGGAGCTGGACTGAGATGCCAAGTTGTTACACAAACAGCACCAAAACGTCCATCACAAGTCAAAAGATTCTCTTTTTTAAATTTCCCCAGGACATAACAACCTGGCCTGGTTTCATGTATTATGGATGAATAGCGAATCTTGGTGTACTTGGTATATAACAAATCTTGCTGTGCTGTCTTCCAAAACTTATTTTTATAACATTTAAAAACGTAAAAAGATAAAGATTTAATACTAAATACGATGCAACTTTTACAGAAAAGGAGATGGTTTTTATTAGTCTTTCACGCATAGTAGTATTACTTCAGCTTGTTGATTATTCATTTGATTTTTGCTGTAGTTACCTAATAAATGCCAGTTTTCGTCCTTCTCTTTATTCACTGTCAAATGTGGATGATTTGCCAGGCCACATAAGAGGCAGGTTACATTCAAAGGAATTTATTTCAGTTTAGGGCCATGTGCAAAATCTGAGCTAATTGCAGTGCAACTTTATACTTTGACTGCTTCTTATTAGCAACCTAACGGATGTCTGTGACTTCATGTATTGATATTCATCGCGTATACTGGGAACCCCCGGGACCTAATGAGACCTGAATGCTTTGTTATGAGGGATTCATTAGATCGAAGCTCCTGCACTCCTAGGTCACGTTTTTGAAGAAAGTATGAAAAGGTATGGGTTAGAAGCAGTTGCCGCCACTTGACGACTCTTTAGGCCCAGCACCTTATATGTGTTTGTTGACTGAACCCACACAAAGGGCTGGTTAGAGGAAGTGGCAATGTCCACGACTATAAAGTATTAAGAGACCTATGATCCACTGGCTTTGATCCATCATCAGTCTCAGCTGGGAAGGAGGTGATTCTTGTGTAAGGCTGAGAAAACACTAACAAACTAGGCTAACACATAGGATTTAAGTAGAATGTAGGCCCTTAGTAAGGTAAGGGATGGCTTTCTGTAGTCTGCTTTGGCTAGGCAAAGAGCTATATGGTGTAAGTAATGTACAGGTAAACTTCTAGGAATGTATTCCAATCTAGGCTTGAAGTGTAGAGATCTTTATCCTTTCCATGCTGAGTGGCAGGTAAGCAGCTTAAAAACACTCTCTTTCGACTTTAATAAGCTCTGTCCTGCTAGACAGTACCCTTGCGCATGCATTTAAACCCACCTTTTTTAACAGAAGGATGATTCTACTAGCAAAAAGATTAAGGATCTCTCTGTGGGTTGTTCTGAAGCAGGTCCTCCAAATTAGTTTGCTAAATGACAGATATAAAAAAGCATTTATTCCCTGTTTGTGAGAAATGCCATACAAATTACCGTCTCCATCCACCTACCAACTGCTTAGCTTATACACCGGGAAAACTTCTTGCAGTGCACATGGAATAAAAATAAAGTAGAAAGAAATAGCATGTATCCAATGCCAGGATAGCAGGGAGAGAGGGGAGAGATGTAACAGCATGCAGCTGGAGGGCAAAATTGCATTTTGCAATGGCTTTTGTCTTACAGAGATTTGGGGGAAATAAGAGAAGGAAGGCCATGAAGGAGCACTTCCTTATGTTTTTGCATCAAAATGGTGAGTGAGAGAGAAGAAGGAAAAACACAAAAAGTGTTAGTTTGGGTAGCATACCTGAAGTATCAAAGAAACATGTGGAGAAGAACAAGATGATCAAACTGTCAAACCAGTAAAAACAACATACACACCCTTTTTTATTTTATATTTTGTTCTCTAGTCTGGTTTGTCTATGTGTGCCTCAGAGGAGACACCAATGCAAGGACAAAAGCAGGCTGCACCACAGCCCCTAGGACTTTGCTAAACTGAGTTTCATACACCGTCTTAAAAAAGATGTGCCTCTGCAGCAAGTCAGGCACCCAAGGAAGAAAATCACGTCTCATACCTCACTTGAGGTACCTTTATTCTGCTGCCCTCTGCAACGGAACAGGGCAAATCTTGATCTCCCAGTCCTATGCTTTTCACCCTTGAAGGTTCCTGACAACTTTATAGACATCAGGGAAATAATTAAATTTGCTAGGAAGAAGAGATAAAGCACATAAACGTTCTTTTGTTTGTACATGCTCTGCTATTTTATCATATAGATAATATGGTTTCCACAGCGTTGTCACATCCCATCAGCATTGAGTGGTATTTCCCTTCTACTCAGCACTGGTGAGACCAGATCTGGAGTGCAATGCCCAGCTCCGGGCTCCCCAGTTCCAAATATTCATATACTGGAGTAAGTTCAGTAAACGGCCACAAAGACAATTAAGGGCTTGGAGCCTCTCATGTATGAGGAAAGGCTGAGAGGCTTGGAACTGATCAGCCTGAAGAACAGAAGATTGAGGAGATCTTATCAATGTGTATAAATATCTAATGGGAGCATGTAAAGAGGATGTTGCCAGACTCTTCTCAGTGGTATGCAGTGAGAGGACAAGAGGCAATGGGCACGAATTGAAATACATTAAATTCTCTTTAAACGTAAGGAAATACTTTCTTACTTTGAAGGTGGTTGAACACTGGAACAGGTTGCCCAGAGAGGTGGTGCAGTCTCCAACCTTGGAGATATTCGAAACCCAACTGGACATGGTCTTGTCCATGCAACCTGCTCTAGGTGACCTTGCTCTGAATAGAGGTGGTTGGACTAGATGTTCTCCAGAGCTCTCCTCAACCTCAGCAGTCTTGTTATTTCCCTTGCTCTTGATCTATTCTTATTTCTTGCAGTTGTCATTTGATTTTATAATATACACAGGTTGGAATGGGCTTCTGCTCTTAATATTCATGTCATACAGAATCATAAGTTACATATTTTAACTTTTAAAACATTTTCCTTAAAAAGACAAAATCAAACATCCAGAACAACTGGTAAATACAGCATATTGTCCCTAAAGAGGGAACTTTTGACATCAGAAATACCTTATTCAGAAATAAAAAATGTCACATCGTAAGACGAAATATTGTTTGATTTTGTGGTGGAGGAGTCAGCTGGAACACAAGACATCAGAATTAAATTACTGGGTTTCCCATTGCCCTTTTTTTCTTTTTCTTTTTTTTTTAATTGAAATTACAGGGTGTTTAGGGTGCTTGCTGCTTCTTTGTTATATGATTTTATGGAGCTTAGGGTAATAGGCCCTGAATTTGGATAAAGATAATAGGAACTACAATATTCCAGATAATGAAGTAATAATACAGGAGACAGATTTCATGGTGCCTTACTCTGAGAGGTACTTATTTTAACCCTTCGGAGAGCGCATAAGATGCCTTTCTAAACATAATATTAGTGGGTGGGATAATTGCAGTGCTTTAAGCATAAACATATACTTTGTTCTCTCTTCTTTTCATACACATATTACTCTATGCTGCCAGTCTCTAGGTGAAAAGCATGCCCAACTGCGTGCAAGGCAAGAGAGAAAAGGAAACTGAAGTGAATCATTTATTCAGTCCTGAGAAACTCATACATTCAACTTGTAGCTGCGTATGTGCTCAGGTGGTTCTTCTCTTCCTCAGACACTGAAAGGACACTCTTGAGGTGAACTGAAATTGCTAGGACATACTAAGGGAAAGATCTAACTCTCATTCACTATGAATGGGCAATCATAGTCATATAAATATAACCCAGCGTGTAGGTATTTAGAATACTTGGAGTAATCTCCAGGAAAAAGTCCCTTTCCTGGATCCACTGATTTTAGATAGCTTATTAGTGGACAAAAAGAAGCTATGAATTACATTGTATGTAGGTTGCTATCATGCTATCATTTTACTCTCATAGGCTTTAGAAGAGAAAACGGACTTTAGATAGCTTAAATTTTCACTTAAAGCATTACTTTTAGCACTGGTGTCAAAAATGGAAATGAGAAGTGAGAGACTTTAGAACAGAGCAGTGAAGACAGCATGAGTGCGGGGAGCATGTTTTCCTAAGAAAGATTAAAAACTTGGATGCAAGATCAGAGATGTCTTGGAAGAAATGGAGCAATGGTGAAAGTTACAATGGGTAGGTTCACCAAGGAGGGATCCTTTCAGTTACATTTTGAGAAAGTCAGTGGAGTCACAGACCAAGAGCTCAGAACAGAGTTCAATTTATATTGATAAATAATTTGCGCAGCTGCAGAAGGGCATTTCTAGAAAAATGAAGTAAAATCATTAACGTTTTGGAGAAGCATCCTGACAGATAGAAAGAGGTCTCCTAGGAAAAACAGGGAAATTCACCTCCCTGGGGAGTTTATGCTACAACTGGACAGAGAGCTAGAAATCTGTGAAAGAGTACTCTATTTCAATTAAAGAGATAAGTTAGAAGAGCTTCTAGACCTTTCCCACCTTTGTGTTTTATAAGTACAGGTGTTACAGGCATGCAAAGTAGCATATCTTAATTGTCATCTCCAAGTCAGACCAGTTCCACTTATGTTTGGTTTAGCATACTTTATTTTGATGGAGTTTTGATCTAATTTCCACAGTAACATTTCCAGTCTTTCAGTAAATCAAGTTCTTATGCTATTTTATTTACTATGGGGGTAGAGAATTTAAAGTGTGAATTAAAACAATGGAAAAGCCTTATGATATTAGGTAAATAGGCGCAGGAGAGCAAACCTATAACTTTGTCAGCACAAATAGCTGTTTACTACCAGAGCTTTTCTTATACCCAGGTAAACTTTATTCTGGGGAGAGAAAGCTACACAAATAGCTGCTAGAGCCTAAGGACTTCAAAGTGAATAACATGGAAGTGTAAATCAATAGAGTAACCACATGAAACTTTTCAAGAGTATCTGATGCCTTCGTATGTTCATTTCAAAATGTTACCTCTCAAATTCCCACTAATCGTAACTGCATTTGTTTTTTTCATTGGCTTACCTTTTGGTTTATCTTAAACTCTCTAGTTATTTCCTAAAAAACAAACTGACAGATCCTGGAGAATGGTTATTACAACTTGGAGATTTTATTAGAGGAGGCTTGGAGAACATGAAAAACTTCATTTGAGCTGACCTTTTTACAGCACAATGCTTAATGTGGAGAAAAGGTACAAAACTTCTATTATGCACATATTAGCTATGTTATTCTAATGCAGTTCTGCTCAAGCACTGCTCTGCAGGCCTCAGCTGGAAGAGACAAAATGCTGGTATAATCTCTTGCAATATCTGTTGAAATGCAATCTCTTTTTCTAGAAATCTGCATCTTGTGTTTATCCAACTTTAATCTGATCGTTAATTGCTGGAATTTTAATTTTGCTACCTCTTGCTCCTGCTAGTACCCTAATGCAGACATAGTGCTCCTTAAATTGGATGCCGACTACTGTTTATCTGTTTTCCAGCTTTGTACTCCGTAAAAAGTTTAAAATAGTGTTATTTTGTACTAGTCAGCAATTATGAGATATGATTTGTTGATGTTGCAATTCTTGAACATAGTTCAGATCTTGGCATCCTTAGTCAAACCAAAAATATTCCACTTTTTATTACTGAATAATTATTTCCTCTGATATATTAGCTGATATACACAGTCAGGATACATTAAACTGACACTTTTGATATGTATGATACTTTAATAAAAATATCTTTAATCTTTCTGAAGTGATCATATAAAGAATATTGTGTTATGACTTGAATGCTGCTCTAAAAGAGCATCATGCAAATGTTACCAAACTCCCAAAGGCTCCACTGACATTAATGAACTTTGGATCAGGCTCAAAGTTCCTAATGTCAGTGTCTCAGGAAAAGTACTGTAACCAGGCTGCTCTAATAGCATGCTTTTAACTGTTACAATGCAAGAGAGATGCTTTTTTTCAATGTTCTGGATAAAATATATTTTGCCATGTTGTCATGCCGCTATAAGAAACAAAAAAAGCACCTGTGCTTTGAAGAAGATACTCTATAAAAATGCACCATACTGTTTTAAATGGTTGAAAATAAAATGGATGTATTTATTTTTAATGTCCAATACTTTTGAACTAAGAATTCACATCTGAAAATCACTGTCATCTTCATTTTGCAGTGTAGGGACACTTCCATTTCTCTGGGTTCCATACCCTCCATAAATCAGGCACAGCCCTTTTATTCAATTAGAACAAACAACAGTAATCTTACTTAAAAATGTTTATTGTAAAAAAGTGGCTAGAAAACAACATAAATTTCACTTCACACTTTCTTCAAGTTATCTATAGACGCTGCTATAGGCAACAATTCACTTTCATTCATAACACACTCAATCATATAAAAATAAAAATATTTACATTATGTCCACATACTTTACAAAATCATCAATAAAAAAGGCACTTGGAGGGGTAATGCTGAACATATTGCATTTCCTTTGTGCATTAAAAAAAATAATTGTCAAACTCCCATAAAACCCCTCTCTTGCACTTATTCCCGTTTTTTAAAAAAAGAATAAAGTTTAGAGGATCTATTCCATATTAAAAGATGGTCAAGCATGCACCAGGAATGTCTGAAGCTACAGTCTTTGCTTTTTTTTTTTTTTTTTTTCAAAAAAGGCACATGCGGTTAATTTGTGGCTGTCCATTTTTCATACATTCTCTTACATGTTTTCTTTTTCCTCTCTTAATTATGCAGTTTTAAAGCATTTCAGATCATTAACGAAGGCCTTGGCTTTTAATAAAATAAAATAAAAAACACAGCAATGAATAATATTAAACATTTACTAAGGTAAACTTGGAATACTTTTTAAGGCACCTGAGATAAATGGTGTCTAGCAAAATTCACTTGGGTAGTATTTTTATTAAAAGTTCGATTTAAAATACTGTTTCTTTGGTTGAAATGGCTTGGCAGGAATGTATTGTTAACTTTGCAGCCTTTTCTCAGCAAGAATAGACTACATACATTTGGCTTCATCTATAAAGAAAACTGATAATGTTTCTTCCTTAACATCTACTTGAAATGTCATGCACGGTGTCTTTCCCCATATTTCAAAATTCACTTAAGCGACTGAACAGAAATACTTAAGTTCATTTCTACTGACATTCTAAGTTCTTCCGCTATTTTGTCTGTTTGTTTTTTGGTTGAAAAGTAGAAGAGAAAATGCCTCTGGATTTCCACTTATCATTTGGAACAGGAGTGGAGAAATGCATTGAGTCCAGGTAAACATCGACTGCATGACTCAGTGTGCTACACAGCAGCCAGATTCCTCATGTTTGTGCAGAAGAGACATTCTGGAGAAAGTTTTGGAGCAATTTTTGCACTGGTATTTCTTCACATCCGAGTGGGTCTGCAAATGAGCCCTCAGATTGGATCTGTCTGCAAAAGCCCGGTTGCAGTGAGGACAGGAAAACGGCTTCTCCCCTAAAAAGGAAACATCAAGTAAAAATACAATAAAGCATTAAAAAAGAAATACATGTTTAGGACAGGTAAAATTCCCATTGTCCTAAGATCCAAACAAAGAAACAGGATTTGTTATAATAAAGGACAAATATAATAAAAAGTGGAGTCAGGCCACAGAAATGATAGCTTTCAGCACTGCTGGTTGTACTTGCAGAACTTAATCGTTTCAGAATATGCTGCTGAGTGCAATCTCCGACGACAAGCTGCTGACACCTTCTGCATCTGCAGGTGCAGGCAGCACTTTCAGGCTGGGCACCTCCCAACATTTTTAAATATTCCTTTTTTGTCAAAGAACTTGTTCTGCTGTATGCTTAGCTCTGTGTGAATTACTTGGGACGGGAGCTTTGACTGAACAGGCAGCAGACGGCTGTACAGACATTATATTGTACCCAGCGTTACACTCAAAATCATGTTTTTGCTTCAGCAGAAAAAATTGCTGTGGTAATGATGTGTTTCTAATTCTTAAGGACTTCAGATACTGCATGCAAAACTTGCCAGTTGCTTAAGGAGTCAGAGATCAGCTCCTCATGCGTAGCCTTTCTCTTTTGCTACCTGTTTAGAGTCAGTCGGAGTCACTGCAATGTTAGCAACTTCCAAAGCTTTCAAGTTAACATGCTTAAGCACACTGAAAATAAAATCTTCAGCTAGTGGAAATGGGCTACTTGTCCTGGAATTATCAAGAGAGATATACTGATTTACATCAGAAGCTGGACCCCAATTGCGAGCTATTGCTACATCCCTTCCCCCCACCCCCCAAAAGAAAGAATTTGGCCTTTTAATGATACATTTGAAATTGCGTGTATTTCAAGGTTAGTCAGGAAACACTGTTGTTTACCTGTGGAAAAACATAGTCAAAAGGCATCCTGATGGTACAGCAATAACAGACAGCATTTCTAAAGGTTGTTCTTACCAGTGTGAGTTCTAATGTGTCCTTGGAGCAGCCAGGGTCTAGAGAAAGCCTTGCCGCAGATCTTGCAGACACAAGGAAGTGTGTGGGTCCTGATGTGCATCTTAAGCGCTCCCAGGCTGACATACTCCTTGTCACAGTACTTGCAGCTGAATGATTTCCTAGACTGGGCATCACAGTGCAGCTGCTTATGTTTGGCCAACCCAGAGAAAGTTGAATAGGTCTTGTTGCATAAACTGCACTGAAACTTTTCAGCCTCAATTGCATGGGGATCTGAAAGCTTGGACTGGATTCTCTCTTCTTCATCACTAATGGGACTTTCTGAACCACTGTGATCTTTGGAGGAGGTGTCAGAAGGTGGAGGTGGGCTGACTCTTCCCAAAGATGAGGGGTATCCAGAAAGTGGAGAGAGGTCATTGGGTAATGGAGATGGTAGCAGCCCGGTTGTAGTCCACACAGTAATGGGGTTGTAAGCTACTGAGCTCAGGATCTCTGGCTGTGGTATGATAGGGACTGGATAGCTTTCATACAGGTAAGGGGATATAATCACTGGAGAAAGAAGAAAATTTTAAGGTAAGAGAACTGGAAAGTATTTCAAAAGGTAATAAAATTAACATTTTGTGGGTTAAAAAGCGCATAAGTCAAATACTTATTATGGTCATCCAAGCATAAGGAGGATTAAACAATATACATATATACTGATGCATAGACACAGTGCCCTTGAACAGACATACTACAGTTTGAACGTGTCTTCAAGGCAACATGCTGTTTCCAAACCTACACAGCCTGCTACGACAAAAGAGTGAAACTTCCTGACGGATTTCTGCAAAAGTTTAAATCCCATTACCGGCAGAGGTAGAACAGAAAAAAATCCCCCAAATCCTCTTAAAATAACTGAGTTCAAGTGGATGAGCAAACTTCATGATTCATTCTGAGCAGCACTGACATATTTCTTCAAACTCCCTCATCCTAAGCAAATGAAATCAAGAGCTAGGAGTGAACTAACCCATTCCCCAAAGTCTGAAAACTGAAAAGCAGTCCCACCCCTCCTCTTTACTGCCACGCAATAAACACAACCCCAGAAGCAACGCGGTGACATTTGATTTCGTTTTGTTACCTGTATGAGTGTCCAGCTCACTGTAATTTGGCTTCTTAGAGGAATTGAAATGTTTCTTGACCAGGAAGGAGCGTGGCATTTTGAATGCAGGCTTTCTCCTTCTCCCAGAAGCTCCCTGTGGTTCAGCGTAACGGTGCCCGGCTCGCGCGCAGCACACACTATCACTGCGAGCACATCGGTCCCTATCGCATTGTCTGCGCCGCGCCGTCCATGCACCCTGGTTGTGTAGTGGCAGTGCAGAGGCGCCTTGAAAAGTGCTGTAAATACCCACAGGTCAGGTGCAGGGGGGAAGGGTTTTCTGCTCCTCCAATCACTTCTGGATGTTCTCAAGCACTTTTCCAAACAGGCTGATTTTCTGGGAGGGCTTTCTCGCTGCTCGCAAGAGGGATCCAATCCCTGCGAGGAAGGTTTGGTTCAGGTTTCAGCTCCTCCCGCTGGAGACAGCTGTGAACAGAGGAACAATCTGTTGTCAGAGTGCATTATCCTGCTACAAAGTGGGTGTATGTTGTTCTTTAGAATTTCTGTCTAGAAAAATGTGTTGGTCAAAGTGCTTTAAAAAAAAGGTCAGTTTACTGATTCAGCTGAATTCTTTTTTTGCTTCCTGACAGAGACCTGGAGAAGTCATATGCACTGAAACTACTTTTTTTTTTTTTTTAAACAAGTCTGGTTTCCAGATGTTTGATTTAAGAATTACAATGGAACAAACTGTTCATTAAGGGCAGAAGGGGGCGAACATTACAAGATAACAAGTTAGCCGGCACAGCTAATGGAAGTCTTTGAATAGACCGTGTGCCTGACAGATTTGGGAACTGCCTTTGAAAAAAGCTGCATTTAGGAAATGCTGGAGACTAGCAGAACGCCTCCCTAACCTGCGCCCTGCAAAACAGAGGGGCCAGCAAAATACTGCAAGAGAGTTCAAGGAGACAGAGCAGTGGATGAAAAGGCTGCGTTTCAGAGCAGGGCGACAGGTCTTATATAATATGTGTGCATACTGCTTCTGACTGTTAATATGAAAAATACTTCCTTTTTTATTCTAAAAATCTGCAGAATGCAAAACATCGACATTTCCTTCCTTGGGATTAGCTGTGTCACTCTTTTGCCTGTCCTCTGAGAACACCGCCAAGGGAATTTGCCTCATTATCCAGAGCAGTTAAAAGATGCACAGATAAGCAAAAACCCCCAAATTATAGACAGGGTAATTTAAATGTCTCTTAAACACACTGCTCCTGTAGTATTCTTAGGACCTCTCAATTTCCTATGAAGGTTTAATCTATATCACGTATTTCATTTAGGACAGAAGTCTCTTAAATATGTCGCAGAATTTTCTGGTTATCTAGACTGATTTAGAGGAGCCATTTAGTCACAGACATATATTTTTTCATTTCAAAATATTTGCATTTTGAAAACACAGACAGCTGAAAGCTGGTAAATTGCTAACACAAACTGCACTTTGACTGAGTTTTGGTCTGTCCTCCCCCCCCCCCCCGCCCCCGCCTCAGTCTGTGCTTTAACTACACCTGCCTGGGCACATACTGGTATGCCGCGTGCAGCTCGGGCTCTGTCCTGAGGAGGCATGGAGGGGTGTTTTACAGAGACCACCCTAGCCTTTTTTTTTTTTTTTTCAGCAGGTGTTGGAATAGAGACATGAAAAAAATCCTGCTGGTTCTGTTAAGACATGTAAGAGTAAAGTGCTTTGTCAAGCTGCATGACTTCTTAATCTCAGGGATGCCAAAACAAGTGCAGAGAAAGTTAGCCATTTTCGAGGACCGATTAAAAAGATTCAGCTGTTCGGTGTCTACCTCTGGCGCCTGCTGGTGAAAGGTGTCACACGGGTTTCCAGGCTGCAGGGAACACACCCAGGCTAGAGCAGGAAAGGGAAAGTGGCAACAAAAGGCACTTCCCAAATACCTGCTTCACAGCTGGGAGGCGGAAAAAACGCAGCTCTCCGCAGAAACAAGTCATTGCTTTCCTTAACTCTACAGAAAGGCAGAAACCCTCAAGGCTTTTTAACAGGGGGCCTATGCAGCAGTGCCCCCCTCTCAGCTCTTCCTTCTGCAAAGCCCCCAGCTCCCGGCGACTCTGGGAAAGCATTGCGTTTCAGGATGTGAGGCATTAGTCGGTATCTAAATAGTCTGTTACATGAGCTGTGATTCAGACCCTGGGCTGACTGAAGTTTGCGTGTTGAAATGAATGGAGCCATGCAGATTTTCACTGGCTCAGGATCTGCTCTTTCGTACGTTGGTAAAAAGCGAAGGGTCTGATTCACCGGTGAGGTACTGCCTCTCGGGGCATTTGCACCAGCATAACACCGGAGTGATGCCATTTAAACTAATTGCACTTATGTAAATCACCGAATCCTAAGCAGTTAGCCCACTGGCTGAGCTGGCTGAAGGATGTTAGGAATTGGACGGAAGGCATGTTATTACATGGCCCCAAAAAGATATTAGCAGCACATACTACCTGAGTGAGGTCTGCTGTCAAGAAAAGGGAGCGTCTGCGTGAGGAGTGGGTGAGTCAGAGTAAACAGGTGTTCGGTGTGTTTACGGCAAATGTGGATGAGAGGGCACTCGGAGCCACGCAGCCTCCACGTGCGAGAAAGGAAACACAAGGCCGAGCCCTGGAGACAGGGGTTTTCCTCTCCTTGGGGAGCTGGAGACGCTCAGGGGTTGTGGAGCCGGATATATGGTTCTGACGGGTCACACCGCCTGCGGGCAGAGCCTTGCACCCGCTGCCGTAAAATCGGGTCTAGAACTTCCCTTTCATGTTTTACAGTTAATTGGTGGTTTGGGTTGTTTTTTTTCTCCCTTTGAAAGCACATGTAAAGTCATCTTGTTAATGCCAGCGTTGTCGCTGCTCTGTGAAACGGGTAGGAAATCATCCCAGGGTTGCTGTTGCCCGATCCCTTGCTGTGTGCTTTGCACCACAAGGTTTAGGCCCAGAGTTTCAACTGTGGAGCATAAATGGTTCTTCTTTAACATCAGGCTACTTATTTATGTGTCTAAATAATAGCCTCATCAGCCTCATGAGCGTCATGTTAATCTCCCAGCTTCAGACAGTTCCACCACATCTCTTCCCTGCCTGGCTTTCTGAGAATGGCACCAACTTTTGTTGCTCCACTTTCTGCAAATGGAAAGGTGCCAGAACTGTGTTTGTTAGCAAGGAGGGAAGAAGGACCCGAGCTAAGCCATCGTCAGCTCAGTTCTCCTCCTGACAGAGTTTATGCACTTACTAGGCATCAACTGTTAGCAAGATTACCAATGTCTTGGATAAACTACAACCAAACGAGGAAACGAACATGTTGGAGAATTAAATGAGTTATGCTGGATGACTATCCCAGGGTGTAACACCTTTCTCTGACAGCAGACCAGCACTGTTGAGCACCCCATCATCTCAGTTCTTTGCAGCCAGCAGAGCAAGGTTCGGCGGGACTCCCAGGAGGCACTGAGCCCAGTGGAGCATACCAAAAATAGCTCTCTAGGTTTATTGATGCAGGTGCTGACTTCCTCTCAAAACGGATAAAAGCAAAAGTAACTTACTGGCAAATTACTTTTCAACTATGGTGCAGCTATTTCAATTCACAAGCCTCCCACAGTTCAAAAGGGAAATATGAAAAGGTTAATATGAAAAAATATATATGGCACTTTGTAGCTGATAAGTCTCCATTTGCCTGAAAATTCTGATCAGTTTTCACTAGCCAGCTGAATATGCAACATACAATTAAGCTTCAATCTTAATCTGTGCTTTCATATTTCTTCCTTCGTGCCAGCTGGTGTATCCTGGAAAAGTAAAGAAGTGGTGTAGCTCTTGGAAGTGGTAAAGGTTTAGTAGAGCTGGAAGGTGAGGAGTACCTCAACAGTAATTAGGTTGGATGACTGAGAGGAATAAGCCCAAAATTAACAGAGTAGAGGGAAACAATTAGGAAATGTTATTGCTTTCTACTGTTTCAACACACATGCCTTAAGAAATTTTTAGAAGTATATGTTTAGGATACTTTTTCTTTCACGTTTTACTTTATCCTTTCAGAATCTGGCCTGAACTTTCAACAGAAATGGCCGCAAATTTAAAAAAGGACTGGTATTAAATCATGTCAAGCTCCAGTTTTGTAGGCTTAAAGTTCAATGAGTCAGAAGAAATCTCTGTATTTTGGAATGTTTTTCCAATTCAGGTCAAAATTCTCCACATTTTGAAGTTTTTGCACCAATAAATACAGCTTTTCTAAAATCAGGAAAGTTAAGTCAGAGTTATCAAGTTCAGTTCTGTAATATGATCTAAACTTCTGAGATTCAGAGACATTAAAAGACAGCATTGCATTTAGGACATGTTATAGAATTAAGTCCATAGAAGTTCCTCTGTGCTTTGGGTAATTCAGGTTTGAAATTTCTGTTTAAGCTTATTACAGAGGTGCTGATTGAACCACAGAAGTCTGATTCAGTCTCGTCTTTCAAACAATTTAAAAAACTTTGGAGTGGGTGTCTTAGAGACCTAAGCATATCTCTAATATATATATGTGTATATATATATGTATATATATGCGCGCACACACACACACACACACACACACACACACACACATATATAAAACATTCACTGTGAAGAAACTTGTTTTTATTAATATGATGCAAAATGGTTCCTTTTGGACCAAGTAGTTCGAATAAGACCAGCTTTTGTGCTCTCTTGTTTACACCTGCGTAACTTCACTGACTTAAGAGGGTGCAATTTAGGGACAATTTAGCCTATAATGAATGAGCCCGGTCAAAGTTGAATTTTTCTACATTGTTTCTGCATGAAGATATTTTTAACAATGTGCCAAATTCCCCTGTCATTTCCATCTGTAGTATCTCCATTGGCTACAGCTGAGCTATTTCAGATTTACTCAAGCAGAACTGAGATGTGATTCTAGTCCAATAAATACAAGTCTGTTTATGTGTGTAGTACTGACAAGTATTCATTAAACAGCAGTGTGTTACATCCCAGCTAAGCTATTAGACTAAGAAAAGCAATGCTTTCTGCATCATATTACATTTTCCTGATCGTCCAATATGCCACTGGAATTATTCATAAGAGGAACAAAAGGTTTGAAAATGCTGACCTTGTGTTATGCACAGCGGAGCGCGCACTTGAGTAAGTATTATGTGGTTGGAAAGAGCCATCTGCTGGGCATTTGCACAGGAACGAACATTTCTGTCTCTGAAGCAACATCTGTGCTGGTTCCCCCACCGTGTGGCCAACGGGCGAATGGCCGGAGCGCGACGCCTCCCGTGAGGTGATGCGGCTGCGTGGCCTGTGATGGGCGAGGGGAGAAATAACATGGCCGGCCTATTTTGCCAAATGCACAACCCTTTCACAAATTAGCAGTCACCGAAGTTGCAAATAACTAGGAATATTTGAAATCTATAAGATGCATCATTGTTAGCCTACCATCACCATCATTTTGTTAAAGGGGACATCTGAGAAGATGAGTAACAAAAGGTTGACAATAATCACAAAATGGCTAAATGATGTCCTGAATTCTATATACGGTTGATAGCTATGATTTTTTGAATTTTTTTAATCACTGTTTTTTGTTGCATACAACAAAGTGAGACATGAAGTTATCTTCCAAGATTTCCTGTTCTGGGGAACATGTGTGTGTATGTGTGTGTGTGTCTGTGTATGACACAGACGCATACTTATTTGTTATGTATTGTACATGCATGTTTATGATGTATTTACGTATATATGCTTGTACCTGTACATGGTCTGACATACACTTGTGATAGACTCTCTTTCAACCACTGATACTCCCATCACATAACAAATATTCATGAGAAAGGAAATGTTATTATCCCTGTTTTGCAATCTAGAGGCTGAAGCATGGAGAGATAAACAGCAAAATTTTCCAAAGCTTAGTTCTTAGGAGTATTTTTAACTAATCACTCAGGCATCCTTCTCTCCAACAACCTATGTTCTTCCCTTCAAATACTGCACAGGTTGCTGTATTATTTCCTTTCTAGCAACTGTTATTGTGTTTCTTATTTGAAGATTTTGCTGTTAATACAGAGTATAATTTATGCTATTAAATTATCATTTGTACTGAAGATATGACCATCCAGAGCCCACTATGGCTTCACAGATTTTCACCCTTCACAGATTTTCAAATACACATAAAACCAGTTTGATTCCTTTTCTTATTATCTGCTTGTCCCTTCCCTCTACTTGGTAGCCTCCTCTTCACCATCAATGATTTTCCTAGATTTCACTTTTGATGTTCTCACACAGATACTTCACAGAATGGTTGAAGTACTTTTTCCATTCTTGCTGCAGAAACCTGTGTTCATTGTCAAATATGCCTTAAGTTGCGGACTATACCTTTGGTTTTTTGGTTTGCTACCACTTTTTTTTCACTTTTTTTTTTTTTTTTTGGACTGAGTGTCCTTGCGGTAGTGACTAAGTGACAGGAACTGCAGATGGAAACCCCATTGTCATATGGTCCCTGGACAGGTCAATATCAGCAATTTCCCACCATTGGACTGGGTTTATATGTTTATAAGAATCTCATCTTCTTGGTCACTCAACATGCCTACATAACCACCTACGTTGCACTTTTTCTGATTTCTGACTTTAAAAGTGCAGAGAATGTTGCTTGTTGCCTAGTAGCCAAAACTTGGTCCCTGCCCTCACCTTCAGGGTACATGGCTGTAGGATGCAGCAGGAGACTGTGGCAGTCTGTTTTCACACCGCAGCCAGCCCTGGAGCACCATTTTGCTTCCTGGCAAACACGGTCGTGTCAAGGGCTGCATCAAGCTACATGGACCCACCAAGCAGTGCTAAGTGTGTGGGCAGCCTGCCATGCGCTGGGCAATGGCAGAGCCCATCTCCTCTTCTGCAGGACTGTCTGTGCTGTACTCAAAAATTTCTGTGGCATTTCTGCCACAAAATACAGCTTTTCTGTACAATATCTTAGGTTAGTGTGTCAGTGAGTGTCTCTTTTTATTTAATTATCAGTGGCATATTTATTTATTCAAAGGAGTTAGACTCCTGAGTTCTATTTTATATCCGTTCAGATCTTGCCATCTCAATGGTATGCACTGTACTTGCACTGATAACAGCATTTTCTTAATGATGCTTTTTAAGTGGCTCGGTAACAGGTGAGACACTTACCTTGTGCTTCAAAATGAACTAATGAAGTCGCTGTGTTCCAAAGAGTAGATATAGTATTTCTGTTTGAGTATAAATTCATTGTTTTGCTGTGGCAGCGAAAGGTGAGAGCTGCTAAGTTTGCTTCATTGTTTTTCCCCTGTTTCATCCTGAGGTATCATTCTGTAGTCCCAGCTCCTCAAAAGGATAGTGATACTTTAAGACTGATTCATTACCTGTATTGCTTATTCTCATTCCCTCATTTAACATTCTGTATTACTTGCACGTGGGATCCCAGACAGATGCTGTAGTTTCCTATTTTTATAATTTCTTGGATTCCCCTCAAGAACTTAGTTTTTTCTGTTTCTGTTTCTTGGGGTCTATTTGGAGGTTCCCAGGAGTCCACAGATTTCTGATAGTGAGGGCTTCTGTTCTCCTGAGCTTCAACTTCTTTGCATTCAACTAGTATCCTGCTTCTGGCTCTGTTTAGTTTGATAAAGACATCCTGTACTATCTTTCCCTATCACTTTATACAATAAACATGTTGCCAGCTGCAGGCTTGATGTCTGAAAGTCATGCTTCTGTCTTTATCTGTTATCACTGGAGTAGCTTGGAGGACAGGCTGATGTCTGGAGGCATTTTTTTCACAGTAATACCTGGCAAAAGGCATAGCAAAGGCTGTCAGTGGCTGGATGATTCAGCATGCCAGAACCAATTCTTAACATGGCAAACAGTGACCTTTTTAGTCCCAGACAAATCAAGCAGTATATCTTCAAGATTACTGAGCAGTGACTCCTTTGCGGTGCTCTGTTCCCTGACTGGAAGTTTCCCAAACAACCTAAGCATTCCCAAAGGCTTTTCAGCACTGGAAAAGTACTAAAGGCTGCAGAAATGAAAAGGCACAGCTGCCGGTTCTGGTTTCAGTGAGAGTGTCTGTTCTTTTTCTTTGCTCTAGTTCCTTCTTCAGTGGCTCCATCAGGCCTAAGGGATCTCTTCCGCATTTCAGGTTTCTTACGAGCTGCTGTGAGGGACCTCAGCTAACTGCAACACGTCCTAGAGGAGTCTAGCTTCTCTCTTTTAGCTTGCTGGAGAGGGCCCATGGAGTCTATTCTCTTTTTCTTTCATGCTGGGGACAGTCAGGCATTGTATTTCAACCCAATTGATGATTTTCTTTAATAATGCTGCCCAGCGATGGGTAGTTCCATAGTGCCTTTGTGTTGTGTCAGCTACTGTACCTTTCAAATGCTAGTAATGTTTTTTTTTTTTTGTGGTTCATTCGTTCTACATTAACAGCCTCTGTCTGTCCACTGGCTTCAAAAGTGTTTTACTGTGTATTGCCAGTGCTTACCTGCACTTCTTCACTCTTGTGCTGCTGCCTCTCACTGTTGCTGTGAGTGAGTTGCAGCTGTCTCTGCACATTGGCTAGAACTGGATTCATCATTGATCCAAAAGTCTAATTATAAATATGGTGGTTTGGTTGAGGGCTGCTGTCTGTGGAGAATGTACTGAGAGAGAGCAGTTCTAGTAGTGCTATTCTTCACCTGCTTTCCCCTTCACTGGCAGTCTCTGCATCCCATATCTAGCCACTTTTTACTTCCTGAGATGGCTGCAGCATGAGACCACAATGTTATCCTTCTTCCAAACCTCTGCTGTTGCCTACATGTTGAGCATTTTCATTTTTACTTTTCCTATTGCTGTCTACAGACACTGTTCTGACTATGAGATCTACATTCCTACTAATCTGTCTCTAGCTTTCTTCTACATAGTTTGTTCTCCAGAAGTGGCATCACTGCTTAGATACTTATCTTGTTCTTCCTATTTAGAGACATTTATTTAAGATTAGTGTTTCTCTCAGCAAGTGTCTCTGTAAAATGGTATGAAATGTCTCTAGTGAGATAATTTTTGTGTCTCCAGTACTACATGAAGAAGCCAGAGATCTGAATCTTGCAGAACTGTCCTGTTCTATTTCATTTGGGGGGATACAAAAGCAATATTTCTCTACAGCCTTGTTCTAATTAGATGCTACTCATTCTGCCACAGATCTCAGAATTCATAATGTGGTCTCAGTAACGTCTCACCAGCTTTCCTTAAGGAGACTGTTAAGGCTTTACCCTCATTTCCTTATTTTATTTCATTCAGTCACTTCTGCTCAGACTGAGTTTTGATTCCCTTCATTTTCTTACTTGTGGATAGCTTATGTCTAGAAGTCTGAATTCCTGTCATGATGCCTTTTCTCTACTTCTTGTTTGTGCTCTTGTAGTTCTTTGGTGGTTTGACCTTATTGCTTCACTGCTAGAAGAGAGAGTGCGGTTTCCTAGACTGACTGCTGCCACTAAATTTTATGGATAATTTGCTGGATAATAACATTGAGATTGCGTAGTTACAGATAAATTTACATATGTATACATGTAGGTATGTATGCCACTACATAAAAGATGCTAGGGCCTGTTCTCTGGCCTTGAAGCTCGGTGGCATAGCTGACTCATGTCCGCGTGTGTAAACTGTCTTTTTTTTCCCCTCCAAAACAGGGTAGCTACATCTGAACTGCCTATCAGAAGAAGTAGTAAATACTGAACGGTGCCTAGACCTGATCTGGGAGAATGCTAATGCATGCAGGTCGAAACCATGCCAGGGAACAGGCTAAAAATTAAGCAGTGTAGACAGCTATAAGCTTGTACTTTGGCTCTGTTCCATCTACTAAATTCAGGCATAACTCATGTTTCTGAAATTAGGTTGACTCTTTATTAAAGGAGCTATTTACAGAGATACTGAAGTGCAGCTTGTATTAAAACCATACAAACCTTCTCCCTAGTGCCTCTTCTACACTCTTTTTTCTAACGGTTCTTTCCCTCCTTCCAAGTAATGCAGATTATGCTATGTATTATCTCCTGGCATGTAGATGGCTACGAAAAGAAGGGATAGGAAAAGGGATGTATATTTCTAAAATTATGCCCTAATTCTACTAGGTGATATTTCTAAATCAGACAGTGAGTTTCTAAAATTTAGGTCATAAATTTCAGCCCCCTCTGCTCCTACACCTGCTCTTTGAAACTTCATGCCAGCTTCATTTACTCATTATGAAGCATCCAAGTACATCAGTTGTATCTAGTTCTATTTTGTACCAGTTTGATCCTACCCTCTTTTCCATCTCTGACAGCCAGTGAAAAAGCTCTAGGCAGTGTAGATGTCTTTGGAAATGACAAAGATGTCTTTGTAAAATAAAGAAGAATATACATATTCATGTCATCTGGGATACAACTTTCACTGAACCCAAATATTCCACAGTGACTTGGTATAGTCAGGTCATAAGATGAAAATGAGGAGTCCTACCTTACAAGAATTGTCAGGAAGAAGAATGAGTAACCAGTGTGATGAGCTGGTGTCTGCTGAAGTGGAAATAATAAAGCTGAACAAGATGACACGACCCAATGTAAAACTACAAGTAACAAGCATGCTGTGGCTGATACTTATTTCAGAAGTAAAACAAGAATTTTGTTGCACTATCACTACTGTAGATGCTATATATATGACAGTCTATATTGCAAACCGAGACATGTTTGAACCTCTGAAGAGTCACATCCCCAAAACTCTAAAGATTACCTTGCATCCTTTTCACTCGGGATAGGGCAGCAGTCTAGACAATAGGATTTCAAGATGAGAGGTAGTTGTATAGTTAAAGCATTAACTTCATTTTGAGAAATGTGTTGAAGTGTTAATTCTGCAGCTGATTACCTTCTGCATGTCTTTCAGCTGCTGTTTCTCATTTGTAAAATAGGGTTTAATGTATTTCCCTTTCTTCTGAGGTGGTCTCAGGACAGCTGCTTTAACGCATAGGCACTCTTAATGAGAAGATTAGTAGTATCTTGAGTTGCAATCTGGAACAAAATTTAGAGAGGGAACAGGCTGATGACAGGAGAACGGAGGCAGGAGTAGAAGGCAGACTCAGCTGGAACATAAAAGTCCTGCAGTTTCTTCTGAGCTGTATCATTTGCTATTGCAGAAGCAAAAGGTGGTGCCACATCACTGCGTACTTGTCTTTCCTCCTCAGTTCAGTCATTCTACGCCTGTACCTTTTGTGCACATGTCCTTATCGTTTTGCATAGTAATTCTCAGAGGTACTATTCTGAGAGATTTTTTTGCTGCACAAGAAACCTGAAGCTGAAGCTGAGGCTTTTGCTTTCTTTGCCTCATGGAGAAGCAGAGCTATGAATGAATTGCTCCTGTCATGTGTTATTGCATAATTTATAAGTTGAAGTAACTATGAAATGCTTTGCTGAAATTGTAAAGATCAATAGAGAAAATGTGCATTGCAAAATCCAGTTTAGAGCATTTACAATAACAGCGTGTAGAAAAAAGAGGCCTTCAGGGCCTTTAAGAAGATTGCTTTTCCCTTTTTTCCCTCTTTATTGCCTTTTTGTTTCCTCATTAATTACTTTTAATAAATGAGTCAATATTTGTGTGCTATTGTGTGTGAGTCAATATTGGCTATTCTTGCTGCTTGAAATTGCCTATTTCAGGCAATTGCCTATTTTGAGTTTGCCTAAATTCCAGTTTATTTATCCTCATGCAGAGTAGACTGCTTTGACATGAGGGTCAGGCTTTTTCAGTGACATCAGTAGGCTGCAGAGACTGCTCCTGCGGGAGGTGAGAGGCAACTTTGCCCTAAGTTTAACTTGGTCTGTGCCCCCTTGACCAGTGATTGTGCCAAAGTGCTTAAATTCCATGTGGTGCTTTTTCTCACTTGACCACTTTTTCCTTATGAAATGAGCAAAGATACCCAAAAATAACTGAGAGATCTAAGGCAGTTTAAAAAAATTGCGTAAGCTAATGAGAAAATGGCTTTAAGGCCTACTGAAGGTCAGAATGAACAGTATAGCATACGAAAGCAAATATCTGCTGTTCTGTGTAACTCCCAGCTACCACATGGTTTGATGTACAGATCAGATATTACCTTACAGCTTATTGTTTGCGGATTGTTTAGTTGTTCATACAGTGTTTTTGCTAGGGATTCTTTGTGATGTATAATGATATGAAATTTTCATATAAGGGAAGCAGAAAAAAAAACCTAAGCGTATCTGTGAGAAAATGAGCAAACCAAATAAACACCAAGGATCGATCCGTTAGATCATGAGGCCCACTGAAAAATGTGGAGGCTCTTGCAAATGGCAGAGAAGTCCATTCAGTTCTGCTTTGCTGACCTTTAAGTACCAGCATAGTGCTGTGGTAGTTAATGGGACAATTTGCCTGTTGAATTCTTTTAGGTACAGGGTTTCAATTCCTTCAGATTTTCCCTGAATATCCCACTTTTCCAAAAATTCATTTTTTATTCAAACTTCTTTAATAAGATTTTTCCACGGATTCCCATTCCTAAACTGTCATGATCTTTCTTTTATGTATTTCCTTGGTTCCTTATATTTTTTTCTTCCTGGACTGGTTACAAGTTTTCATGCATGACAAAGGTGCCACTAAATGTGCAGCACTGTATAAATTACTGTCTTAAGGGCTCAGACGACCTTCTTTTACCAGAGTAGTCAGGTGTATCTACAATGTGATCATGAAGGATGCGGCAGGACAGCTTAGCAGTATTTTGCAGATGCCTGGCAAGAATGCCAAACGTGCAGTAAATGATTAAATCTGGCATTTCTGGGAAGTATGGTGTATTACTGTGCCAGCATAGCACAGCTGATCTGCATGTGCTTTGCAGAAATATCCAGGATTTGCAGATGTATTGTGCAATTTGTCCTTCAGTCTGGCTGGAGGTCACTGATAAGGTATAGAGACCTCACATTTCATCCAGATAGAGCTTCCTTTCCAGAAAAGAGACTGTATCTGAGGGGACACTGACATCTGGTAGGCAGGGCTGGGAAGTCAGCTACCTCCATTTCAGCAATGGAATATAGGGGTATAGGGGAGCGAAATACCATGCTCAAGTCATCCAAAAAACCTGTGTAGGAGCAGATCAGGTCTATTGAGAGCAAGACTAATTATGGAATAATCTTCCCTCTTGTCAGCACTGTTTTTAAGCTGTCACTGAATGAAGGAAGCAGATGCCACTAGCAGCCCTTTGATATGTCAGCAAGAAGAAAGTCCCCAAGTAAAAAGACTGCTGAGGTGAGCAGTGACTGAATAACACATTTTGCTATGTTCTACCAAGAAGCCACAAAATCAAGTTATTTCTCCAGTACTGTGGGGTGTCAACCAAATTCATACCTCATGTCTAGTTCAAACCTAGAAAAGGAAGTTACTTGGAGTAACATTTGAGAAGACATTGCAAAGCAAAAGAGCAAGAGTATTCATTGTAAAGTATTGTCAGGGATGTTAACAAATTTAACAGTGAAGAAGAAAAAGTCAATCAATGATGAATAATCATGTACTGTATCAGGTAAGTCAAGCCATTGTCTCTGTAGTAATTAACTGTTCCGATGATATGGGCTGGCAATGTAATGAGAATGCAGCAGTGAACATGCACTAATTACATTTGCTTTCAAATTCAACAGAAGCTGAACAGCTGTTTGGTGCAGTAGGTAAATTAAGTGTACTAGTCAGTCAGATCCAATTTTGCAGTGAATTCTTGCTATTACTCAAAGATTAACGTGTAGACTGCACGTTTAAGAGCATGATTCAGGTAAAAAACATTGTCAGTCAATGACATTACCTCTTCCTGCCTTGATCACACCTTCCCCGATGCGGGGTGGGGAGGGAGAGAAGCAGCTGAGGAAAATAGATCCTATTGTTCTCATTGTAAAATGTTATTGTCAGATAGTCTTTTGAAAGGAGCAGAGAGATAGAGCAGGATTTGTCCATTCCTCCTGAGAAAACAGATGCTGGGACAGTTTGTAAGACTTGCAGTTATATTCTCTACCTGGAGCCTACTGGATCAATAATAAACTAGGGCATTATTCAGAGGAAAGAGCTGTCATAGTTCCTGTGCTCACCTTAAAAGGCATTTCCCCTACAAAACAAGAAATGAAAATTGTTAGCTGGAGACTATACGAGGGTTACGCATGAACTGTTCAGGCACTGGCTGCATGGCTCCATGGCCTACATCCCTGCATCTTCCTAGTTTTTCTATTACATAGCCAACCCCTATATTAAGGATTCAGACCCTGGGCTAGAGTAATAAATTATAATAATATAGATTTTTTCTTATTTTGTAATACCTGTTGTATCTGACAAATACATTCCATATCATGTGTACATTCTAGTATTGTTCTCCCTTTCTTCCTAGCTTGTAAAAAGACATAGCTAATGTTGAATCATTTCTGCTGGTATATTCCGTGCTTCACAAAAAAGTCCCGATCCTGAGATATGATGTGGAAGGAGCTGGCACTGGTCTGCAAGAGCTGAAGAACCACCACAGCTTCTACCCCTCCATGTAAAGGTGGACAAGACAGTCAGAAATCAAGAGGAAAAACATATTTACTCCCAGCCAAGTGTCCCATTAGAGAGAAACAACCACGGCTCACTTATTTAAGGTCTTCACTTATTCAAATTCACCTTTTAGTAATATATGTGAGGGTTTTTTTGCTACTTTTATCTTGTTGAAACTCTAGGTAAGCCTCTAGAAAAAAAGCCTTCTAGAGAAAAAGTGTAGTGAGTAGGATATTAATGTATCATATGCATATCATTCTGAAAGTTTATATACATAACAGGTCCTTGCCTTGAGGTCTTTGTAATTGGAAGTATCGGTCTTAGTCTTTCCAAGCCTTGAGAAGCTAGTGTGTTTCCTTCCTCAATTTATTCCAGCTAGTGCTTTGTTCTGCTTGATACAATCAGAGACTCCCTCTGAGCACCTAAAATACTATTCTTACCACGAAAGAGAAATCTCGCTATTTGGGCAGTGCTGCTTTTGAAGATAAACTAATTGTTTCTGAAATCGCTGTCTCCGGCCAAAACAGGGAGTATGTGTAAAGTTATGCGCAGTGTTTCTCTCTGGGTCCAGCTTCCCTCAGAGCTGATCAACAGTTCTGTTCAGAAGCAGGACTTTGATTTGGATGCATTCGCTAGCTGAGTATGGGAAAGAATTAGTCTTAGGATTATTAATGAATCTACACAGACAGAATAATTGCAGTGAAAGACAGAAAATAGCCTGTCATCCTCTTTTCAATGAAAGATTATATGGTTTCCAGAAACAAAGTAACCAGAGTGAGTCATATAATCAGTACTCAAAGCGTCAGATACAGATTTATGGTCCATAAGTCCTTTCTAAAGGCAAACACCAGAGCAGGAATCAGTTCTTCATCAGAGAATCAGGTATGGGCAATTTCAGCAGGAAGTGAAAAAGGCTTGCTTGAAACATTTATAGTGAAATCAAGCTACATCTTTGACACTGGTGTCCTTGTCATAAAAGTTTCTGTGGTACTACACAGTTTCTCTGTGTTTTGCAACGAAAGCAAAGAAAGGCAGGAAAAAAGAAGCCAGTACACGCAAAACTTCTTAGATCTCCCCTTTTTGAAAGTGCACAGGCATGCTCAATAAACCCCAGGCTATAGACAAAATATGAAAATATGGTCTGCTAAGCAGTATTGAGCCAAATCATTGAGCCATTTCTGAAAATAAATTACAGTCTTTTCACAGATCTCCTTGACAGTTAAACCGAAGGTCTACAAAACTGATCACCGAGTATAATCAAATGCAGTAAAAGCCTGTGATGAACAGCCTCTGAGAGGTGTTCATGGATAGATATGTTTTGGGGGGGATCAGAGAGAACATATCTTGAATTAAGAAGGAAGGCAGCCCTATCCAGTGGTTTACACTCCTCAGGTTTGGATTTCCTTGTGAAAACTAATCCGTGATGGAAGAGGAAGGAAGCGCTTCCAGCCGCTTCTGGCCCTGCAGAAATTCACTAGTGAATTCACTAGTTCTGTCACTCATAAGCTGTGACACTGGGAGGAATATACATACACTGTCCTATTCTTCTTTGTTAAAAGCTACTGATATATCGTTACTCTGTTGCATAAAGTTTACCTTTCGAAATCTTCCACGGAAATCTACCACTGAATCTAGCAACCTTTAAGTTAGGCTGTAGATTCTCATTAGGTTTGCAATTTACATAAATATTTTGACATTTTGTCTTAAAACCCAAGGCAAAGAACAGTTAAACGGCAAAAAAAGATATCCCTTTTGAAATGGTTAAAATAACCACACCTATAAAGGTATTCCCTCCCTCTCTCCCACAAAAATGGTGAGACATGAAGATGAAAAAAGGAGGATTTGAACAGAGCTGAAGATGGAATCTGGAAAACATTATGTGAAGCAGAACATAACAATTCAAATGAATGAGGTGGATAAAACACATTGGAAGGAATGCAAATCAAATTAAAGGAAAATAGAATTAGGGATATAGGGGCCACAAAATATAACTATATCATATGAAAACAAGAGACTGTGAAGGAGTCTTGAAATAACAAGACTGACTGCAAATGGATTAATTCAGAAGAAAGTTTGAAAGAGAACAATGAAAAAATGTAAATGAAAGGGAAGAAGTTGGGAAAGAAACATCAAGAGGCTGATATTTCATGAAACTAAAATGAATGATTTTAACTGTAATGTAAAAAAACATACTACTTAAGGAAAGTATGAAAAGGACATTGCAATAAAATAACTATGCTTGCAAGGGGGATGATCTAACTTGTGTCTTCAGAAAGAGGTTCAAAGACAAATGTAAATAACTTAAATGAGCAAATAGATCTGTAAGTTTCTCTTCCATGAATATAGTTACGCTGTGATGAGCTTATATTTATATATTATTTTGTCAATATGATCTTTGTTACTAGCCGTTATATGTGAAATTTTAAAAGACAAAAAATGTGTTACATACCATACTATTTATCCCTTTACTCCATATTAATGTGCCTCTCTGCTTTTAAGTTGTATGAAATGAAATTGGCAGTCACAGGTTACCCAGTTATGGATGAATTCCACACCATGCGATGTCGGTGTTACTGTGACAACCCATCACACTTGGTAAATTTTGCCTTTTCAAGAACTAAGACCGTAATAAAAGAAGGGAAAAAGGATGGCTCTTGGCTACTGTAGCCGAGCTACGTATTGAATGAGCCTGGTAAAATATAGCGGCACTATGTCTAAGACTAGCAGTTCTTCTGTGACTCCTTTCTTCTAAGCTCTAAGAATCAAAACAACTCACTAAAAATTACCAAATAACCAAAATAACTCACTAAAAATTCCTACAGCTACCCATGTGTGGGTAGCTACGCCTTAGAAGAAAATTCCTATGAATAAAGGATGTAAAAGATGTTTTGTGGAAAATGGAGGGTCTCTCCTCATTAGCAAAATGACCATGAAACAAAGAGTACCCTGTTACAACTGCAATTTTCCTGTTGAAGTGAAGGACTGGGATCGTGCATTTAGTCTTATGAAAGTGAGATATGAGTGGGTATGCTGGCATATGACTGTCTTGTGATTCTGATATTCACTGACTTTTGCTTTAACCTTGGAAAACCACTTAAATACTATTACGTTTTTATATGACTGAAGGGGCTTATGACTCATACTTAATCCATTACCATAGATACACGGAAGTGAGGCACTTTGTTTTTTCATTATACTTTGTCATATTTTGCATGTATTCACTGTAGAGAAGTAATTTTCAATATGGGAGCCTTTCATATTACAGAAAAGGTCAAAACATCCAAGTAAATGTACAGTTCTTAGGAGTGAGTGCAGTATTTACCTATCTGCCTGTGACATTAGCCATCTTGAATTGCCTTACACCTTAGCTTTTCACAAGATAGTGAGAACAATTCTCTACATTTTAAGCTGGATTCCAATCAGAGAGACAAATCAATCACATAGGTCAGTCATGTATTTATACCTGAAAATGCAAAAGAATGTCCTGCTATAAAAGTAGCAAAAGAAAGATGAGCTACTCAACAACATTCACGATTAAAATCTATAATCTGTCAAATTCACTCCTAATGTTTACTTTGTGTTGCAGTTTAGAATGTAGACAGATAGACTAAAACTTACATTTTCTAACTCTGTCTGACTTTTTGCTTTGATTGAGAAAAAAACAGGTGTATATTCTGCTAATAAATAAAAGAATAGCAAATAAAAAATACAAGTGTGCATCAGTTTATCTTATTATCTCCGCAACATTGTCCAAATTCCTGAAAATATATGTTGCATAATGTACATATCTGTACTAATATAATAACTTTTCATACTCTAAGCTGCCAGGAACAGTAGTTTAAAGCTCAACATCTTTACTCTACTGTTTGGTGCTCTTTCCAAATTTTTTCTGAATTTCCAATGGGACACACTGAAATTTAGGTTTGCTGTGAACATTTTGTGAGGTCTATCAGTATGCCACTGGGTAAGATTGAGGGAATGTGATATAATTCTCAAATGCTTTTCCTGTTTTAGGAGAGATTCTCTTATTCCACATGAGGGAAGGATGTAGGACTCCTAAGAAGGGGGCCTTTTAAGCATAGATGCAATTTGCTTTGGAGACTCCCATTTCACTGGTAACGCTAGCAGGCCAAAGTGGTGCTCGCCACTGTCCCAGCTGTCCCAGCTGATGCCTGCTGCCACGGGCTCTTCGCTGGTTGTCATCAAAGGATAGCTAGCCTGGATTTAGTGGCCATTTTGTTCTCACCGCAAGACTGGAACCTCAGATTTTCCTTCCATGCTCAGGATGTTTTTTGTAACATTTTACAGGGCATTTTTCCATTAAGGAATGGACTAATACCTTAGATTTTTCACAGTGACATCTGAGCAATACACTACTCTGTCAATATAGCAATGTACTCACTTATCTCAGAAAGTCGTGTTTCACATTGCCCCTTGGGATTTGTTTCCTTAGGATTTCTTACACTGCAGTTAAATGTATTTTCTTCTGGGTGACTTGTCTTTCCAAAAAAAAATAGAAAAAAAATTAGATATTTTACTGGTGGTGGTATCTCCTGGCTTAGAGCTCAGAACTGCAATATTTCTGAAAATTTCTTGTTTGAAATGCTAGAGTCTCCTACAGCTATTTCATATTGTCACCAGTGTCAAAGATGTCCGTGTTTTCATGAAGTGCTCTTTAAAGCTATCCCACTAATTTTAGTTTTAACAATGAACCAAAGAAACACCAAAGAATAAAACCTACAGGAACTGCAAAGCATGCAGAAATGTGCTTGCATTTTAAAAGCCAAGTGAATTAAAAAACACAGGCCCTTTGCTAGGTTACAGTCAAAATGATGATTCACGTTGTTAAGGCTAACAGCTGTTTCGTCATGTGACAGGAGCAGCCACTGGCCCACACTGAAGGGCTATACAGCACACCACTGCATTAAAAAAAATGAGTTTAGATGATACCAGTATAGTACTTTCCGAAATTTCCAACATGCTTATACGTCAAAACCAAGACTTTTTGCAAGGTTTCTCTTCAAAATAAATCTTATTCTGAATTAATTCACTGCTGCGTTCGAAATGAGTGGTGTGCGAATGGTCATAGATACGGCAGAACCAAACAAATATTCATGAAAATTAAAGGTATGTAATGACAAGCTAAAATAAAGTGGACAGAATTTGGCATTTGAAAAGTGTCTTTCACCCTGAAGGCCTAGTGTAACACATAAACCATAAACCATCTGTGACACTGGGGTATTCTCAGTTTATATGAACTGACGATTTCCTTTTTTTGTTTTTCCGTACTATTTCTGTAATGAGATGACAGAATAAAACATGAACATCATTTCAATTTTATGCATAATTTAAAATGTATTTAAAATCTAAATAAATTCAAAACAGAGAAAATTATAAGCTAGTAGAAATACTTCAGTTTTAGTTTAGCAGTAGAACATCTTTCTGTAATAACAAGTAGCACTATGGAAAGCATAACCGATGAAGTCTAGTCTTCTGCAGACTTTTTTCCTCTGGTAATTTGCTGGTGTCAAATAAGCAGTGAGTTCTGACTAGTCTTTTCCATGGCTTGAGCTTTCATAACATCCCTCTTGGGAATGGACTTCCAGGTGTTTTTAAGAGCTGAGATCAAGCTACATTCTTGCAGTGAGGGTATTAAGAAAGCCCTCCTCCTCTAACCAGACGCCTTTTTTCTTTAAATTTGAGAAACTCAACACATTAGGACCTGTTTCATCTGTCAAATTAAATAGGGTTTACTCTGATCAAAAGTTATGGGACACATGCAAACACACATATGCTACACACACGCAAAATATGATTGCATAAGCCTTACTTTTTTGGGGAAAAAAATGAGCTATTCTTTGCCTGAGGTGTGAAGAATAATTTAAGGGGATTAAGAGGGAAAAAAAAAAAAAAAAAAAAACCATCCACTTCCTGACATTTACGGGCACAGTTCCATATATATGCAGCTAAGCATTAGGTCTGCAAATTTCGGCACGATCAACAATGTCTGAAGTAAACTACTCAGTATAAGCATATTTAGCATTTAAGGTAATAGGAAATATTTTTAATGCTGCCATAAAACGCTAACCAGTAAGTCATCAAGGGAAATATTTTTATGTTCTTCACTTAACCCTCTGAAGCGTCTTTCTTTCTTACATAATCTCATAAAGGGTACTGTATCTTTGCAATAAGTATATCTGCTCTTTAAAAACAGAAGTTTTTACTCCAGATGGATAATAATCTGGAGGAAGAATTTTAAGTCACCTCCTCTGGTCTCCTTTTAGTAATCTAACTAGCGTCTGTAAAAAAGAAAATCTTCTGCAGTGTTAGTTTTCTGTTTCTTTATTTTCCAAGGCAATTATTCCTAGGCTGTCCAAAAGCGATGCTAAAATTACCTATGCAGAAAGACAGAGCAGGAATATCAAGGTTATATATAGACTTGAAATATTTGAAGGGCAATTCAAATTTAGTAGGAAGAGTCTTCTCTTCATCAGGGAGAGAAAAAGAGATTTTTCCCTAAAATTTTCTCTTTGAAAACTTTATTTGAAGCAGGCTTGAATATTATACTAGATATATTACACCTTATCTTTCCTTTGAACACCTGTTTTTACGCTTCTAATAAAACTGGTGAAATAAAACTGGATATTTTATGCAAAGAAAAATGCCTAAATCAGTGAGACATACTGTTTATTAATGATTAGATTTTTAGTTCAATTCCTTCTGCCTCTTGAATTAAGGTTTCCTTCTTCCCTTCCTTCCTTGCTTATATTTTTCTAACCTATTATAGATGAGGCTAAATATGGTAACATCAAAAATGATCTACTGTAACTGAAAGATTCATCTTAACTTACGCCTTTGCTCTTGAAAATTTTTACTGAGCTAAAGATAATTTGGGAATCATCAATAATATTTCTTTTCTTTCTATGAATGCCTTCCAATCTATGAATTTGAAAGACTGTGAGAACTTAAGGAATCCTTGCTCCTATTATATAAACACTTGAGATTTTATGGTGTATGCTTAATTAGATGGAAGTGAAGCCTTCTGGAAAGATACCATCCTTCTACAGACGTAGGTATTCCCTTCCTGAAGCTACTGCCCCGATGCAGAGAGTGCTCCTCTGGCAGGCCAGGAGCTCTGGCGATGGGGACTGGGGCACCAGGGCGCCGGGGCACTGCTCTTGAGGAGGCCACAGCTCTGCCCGAGCTGCCTCTCTTACTCCCACATCCTACCCTCTGGCATAAGGAAGTGCAACTCTAGGAAGCTTGCTTAGCACCCATTTGAAATGGGAGAAGCACAGAGGCTGATTAACTAGAAAAAAAATCACCGAGCTGTGCACGTATCAGCAGGACCCACGTAGATTTCCTCCACTGTACATGTGTTTGCTTTTTAATGTTGAGCCAACAGTTCTCAAGGAAACTTAGAGATATCTAAAACCTATGAATCATAGACTTAAAACCTATGCTAGAAATTATCACTAATTAAAGAAAGAAGATCTATCTATTCCTTGAAGGAGAGGGGTAAACTTTCATTTTCACACAATTTCCAAATAGTTAAGTATTTGGAGGGCATTTTTTTTAAAAATACTACTTAGGTAACTTATCTACTGAAGAAAAACAGAACACAAAAGAGAATAAGACTCTAAAACCATCTGTTTTGACAGATCTGTGGCATTTTGAGAAAGACTGCAATGGCCAAAGAGACTAAAGGCTGATTCTGAAGAGTAGTAAAATATTATTGTATTCTAGCTGCCTGATCTGGCCACAAGGGAGCACTGTAAATCCAAAGAAGGCCAATTTCAGCAAACGAAGTTCGTGAGACCTAAATGTGTTCCTTTTTGCCTACTGCTGTCAGAAAGCTCAAGAAATGATGACTATGTTTATTGAAATTAATATTAGACAGACAATCAATTATTTAGGGTTTTTCCCCTAAGAAGTGAAAGGGTCACCTTTATTACATAGAGCTTTAAAAAATAATGTAACTGATGCTGTGGATCATGAAACACTAAAATGCAAGCAGTGATTGAGATTTCTAGACCCCATATATTTGCTGTACTTGTCTTTTCAGATTTGGAATGTTTGAATTTATGCATTATTGAATGTTGTGTTTTAAGAAACGTATCTTTAATAAACTCTACCTTGGAAAAGCAAAGCCTAATGTTGTTCCCGTTGTTCCTGCAAGGAAGTGTGAAATGCTGAAGAGAAAGTCTGACAAAGATCATGCAGTATTTTTTTCAGTATTCAGAAGGAGAAGAAATCTAGCAAATAAAAGAGTCAAAACCAGAGAAATGGGGAAAAAGGAAATCAGGAAGGAAAAAGGAAAAATGAAGCTCATTAATTCTACACTTTCAGGGAAAAATGTGGAAAACAGTGTGCTAGATGATAACAAATGTGATCTGGTTTCCACTTGTGCACCCTGCCAGGTTCTGGGCACACAACTGCCCGCTTCTTTCCATGATCCTTCAGCAACAAACAACCCAGTTCCTCGCCTGCGGACGAGAGGCTGCTCAATCAGCTCAAACAGCTCTCCCAGGGTTTGGCTTTGGGAAATCCCAAGCTTTGTTTTGTGTGTTCTGCTGACGAGGCGCTGCGAGGTTGCTGAGAGAGTCTCGTCTTATTTCTCCCCTTTCTGAAGTGTCGTATCTAGATAGGGAATTGGTTCTTGCTCAGGCTGTGAAAAACCAATACCCTCTTTATGCATTGCCTTACGATCCCCTGGTCGGCTACCAAGGCATAGAGGTCTGTCACCATCTGCAGGGCTGGAACCGTTCTCCTGGAGACACAAGGTCATGCCTGGCCCTGCAGCCCTGGAGTAGAAGTGCAGCTGGGGATGAGGAAGCAGAACACAGCAGGGTAATGTCTCTGACACAAACAGTGATGAGAGAGAGCAATTGTTTAGGGTAGAATAAAGTGGCATGGAAAATCAGTTGAAATAATAATAGAATGAAATTATAACAGATAAAATCTTATATACTATGTCTGCCAGGTTAATGAAGTCTATTTAGGAAAGTTGACAGAGAGCAATTCCAGTATGTGCCTACCAAATTTGCCAGCTGCATGATCTTCCGGATGAGTCCAGTAATGCTTGAGTGTAGAAGCAGCTTGATGCTTTTGTTTTTTTGCTCTAATGTCTCAAAAAATGCCCTCTTCACAACTCCCAAATTGCTAGCTTTTATCACTGACATGATACATATATGCATTTGCAATACAAACTTCTGAAACCCAGTGAAAATAAACAGTTACGTCACAGTATGTTATAAAAGGATGTTTTTATTGTATTTAACAATGACCTCAGTTCTACAGAGATTTTATCTTAGCTAGTAGGGACCAGACTAAAGCAGTCTGTATTTTGTATCATACTTTATGTCCTTTGTCCTCTCTCGGCTGATTCCAGGCCTTTGGAAGTGCCTTTACAAGGAGAAACAAGAGGGATGAGACTGGAAGATTAGAGCTGAGGCTGAGAGAAACAACTGTAATGACTTGGCAAAGATAAGGTTATACACTGTATTTCTTGCTAATCTGTGTCCCTGAACTACAAGGAGCACCAAATGAAACAAATAAGGACCTTAGACTTGTAATTTAGGGTTGTTCACAGTGAATCCCCGCTAGCACAGGCTATGCGGTTGGTAAAGCCCTCCCATGAATGTGCAGTGGATGCTGAAAGGAGAATTTCTGCTAATAAAGCACAGTGTGTGTTTGAAAGTGATGAGAGGAGGACGTGCCTCTCTGTCTTTTGGCTGGATAAACATTTTGAGGTGTTCTGATACCGTGTTGAAAACAAACTCGTTCACCCAGAGCGTAGGGAAACCTGTAAATCTGCACAGTGAGGTGTGAAAATATGATTGTATCAGTTCCTCTCTTTTCAGATGCTCTTAAAATCTTATTTGATAACTCTTTTGGTTATAAATTAGGTAGAAATACAAAACAGCTACTCCGCTTCCTTTGCTGTTGTTCTTAATATGTCAGCAGGTGTATTAATCATAAATCCTTTATCAAATAGTTCATTTTCTCTAGATGATCTCCAGAGGTCCCTTCCAACCTAAACGATTCTGTGATTCTGTGATTTTTTCCAGTGAATCATTGCAAATATTATTTACCAGCTATCTTGTGAGGGAGAAGAAAAAATTCAGTAACTATCCAGGCAAAGGAATTAAAGAAAGAGGAGATTTTGAGGAGACTCTCTCGAAGTAAAGAAAGAGGAGATTTTGAGGAGACTTTCTGGGAGAGTCATCGAGAGGAACGTTTGACTGTGTTTTTATTATTATTATTCCTGAGTCTCCAAGTGAGGATTTGAAGTAGGTCTGTGTGCTCAGCTGAGGACAGGGTGGGGACTCGATGTATACAAATGGGTTTTGGCTCAAGGAGTGAGAGCCTGAGAGCTTCCTCTTGCAGTAGACCTCAGCATGCAAAACTAGGCCAAACGGTTTGTCAAAAGCAATCTGTAAGTAATTCTAGTTTTGTAACATCAACAACACTAAAATCATCCTTGGTTCCCTGGGTATAGCTGTGTTAAGTGAAACTGTCAGACAGTCCTAGCTACAACATTTTCCAGGACGAAAATGAGGAGGACATTGGCTTCTTACATTTAATTCCTATCAGAAGTTCGGGATTATCTGCCTTCCTTCTTTTTGCTATTAGATCCCAAGTCTCTAATAACAATTAAGCTCCCAAAAGATTACACTGATCTGCTAATAATCCGTGAAAGGTCACAGCTAGCATAACAGTAGCCCATAATGGTAGAATAAGAGTACTGAGTGGCATTTTGCATGTTGTTAGTGCTGGTAAGTTGGCATTTACGGTTACTATAGATTCGATACTTTGGTGAATATTAAAACTAAGTCTTCTCTGCCCTTAATTCTACCTCCTGGTGCTTTAGTAGAGACAAACATAAATTCAAAGCATTGAGAGGGAGATAGATGCACTGTGAACTTAAGGCTTGTCTAAATTTGACTCTCATCATTGATGAGATGCTAGCTGACGAGGCAGAACTGAAGCTCTGGGTCTTGTGAACTGAGCCAAGAGGGTCTGTCACAGATGAGAGACTATGAAAAGCTGGGTTTTCCCTGGAGCCCCAAGAGTCTAGAAAAACTGTTCAAAGTAGAGCTGACAGAGCTGCTAATTTCACTGAGATGCTACAGGCCCAAGAAGCTCCAGATTTATGAGAAATGTCAGGAAGGCTGGTTTTGGCCTGATTCAGACCTAACACTCCTGGATGTTCATCTTCACCTTTTCACTGGATGACCATGTGCTCCCTGACTAGCACATCTTCCAATAGATAGCCAAAAGAAACTGCAGGCAGGACTGAAAACACTTACTATTCTCAAGTTCATTATATGCCCAGTGTGAAATACTTTACTTGAGACTTATTTTCATAATGCTTGGGCCATTATTTGAATAAAAGAGCGAAGTCTTTCTTGTATTCATGTTGAGAGACTGACATTCATTAGAATGAACAAGTGCCTGTTACCTATGAAGTAAGCCTGGGAGCAAGTCTCTGATCCAAAGATTCGACTGAAGGAGGAGATGAGAAGGGGAATGATAATGAGAAACTGGAAGGAATTTAAAAAGCAGTTGCCTTTGGCATGTTTTTATTAATTTTTGGTCGGGATGGAGAAAAAGATTGGTGTGTTTAGTGAACTTTCAGTGCTGCACAAAGTTAGGATGAAAATAGAAATTACCACAAAAAAGTGTTGAAGTAAAAATTGCTCAGGCAATGCTTACATGAAGAATAAAAAAATCAGATAGCAAATATTTTTCACACATGACTGCTTTATGCAGTTATCTCATTCATAACAACAGTAAATATCCAGATATTACAGAGCAGAACTCTGCTGTTGTGTATGACAACTATCTTTTGTTGCTGTTCAATAAAGTCATAAAGAGAGAAGATAAGCTAGTCACTTTGCTTGTTGTTCCTATCCTAACTTTGATCTTTTGAATGTGAGGAAAAGGCAGCCCTGTCCTCTGTAACTCTCCTTGCCCCAGGGCATGACTACATTTGTTTTATCCGTTCCTCCAATACATGCCAAATAAAATGACAACATTTCTGTATTTCCAGCACAGGGTCTTTTTAAAAATAAACTTGGTGAGTCTGAGTATTCTTTTGCCACTGTTATTTTCACAGGTTGAAGTCTGTTGTTTTGCGGCAGGAACTGCATTTATTCCTTATGTACTCCTTGGAAATATCCGAGGAAAGCTGAGTTTTGTACTTACTGTTACAGTAGCACAAGACTGGAGCCTCTTCAATTCCTTTACTTCTCGGTTAGAATTTGAACAACAGTATCTTGGTGTTTGGTTTGCATACAAATGTACCTAAGCAGCTGGTCACTGCTGCAGCATTTTTCAGTGGTCAGATACAGAATTCCTTTGAGCCATAGGACCTTTTTTAGGTATGTTTTTTGCTGGAGCTTAGAAACTTATGTAAATGGGAGTCATCTATTGCAATTCTGCCACGTTTTTTCTAAATAGCAGGCATTTTCTTTGATTGTATAGTTACAGATTCTGGCAACTGAGCTGTTCATGCCTTTGTGGCTGAGGTATCGTTTCAGTAATACTATAAATTCTCTATTATGTTCAAAGGCAGACATTCACTCTCTGAGAAGAGCAGTAAGAACAAAAGGCAAAACAAACAAACAAAAAAGTTGCACACTCAGTAACCCTGTAGATGATCCAACAGAAAAGATCACTTCTATCAGCACCACAGGATTTCATTAATATCATGATGGATTTTACACTATTCTGCTCATCTGAAGTTTGAATTGGTAATCTGTATAAATGACATCTATTGTAAAAATGAGATGGGCACGAGTTGCAGCTGGGCACTACTCTTTCATTACAGGAGAATAAGGAATTTATACAACAAATCTATGTGAGAGTCTAATTTAAATATGTATTGAAACGGGATATTTTAGTCAGACATGGTTCACATTTTGAAGATTTTACAAAGGTGAAAATATGTTAAAGACTTCAACATACACAGCAATCTTTTCAGCTGAAAGATAATGAATAGCATTAGGAAATTATATATTACATGCCATTTGGATCATGGAAAACAGCCTTGTAGTATTTCCTTGCCTCCATTTTTCCGTAAATTTGGATGTGAGAAGCTCAGTTTCCCTTTATAAATATTTATACGGTGAGGAGCTAGGGTGAGTCTAGATACATTAGACTTCCTCCGAGCATCTTTGCAACGGCCAGGATATTATTGCCCAATTTGATACTTTATGTACAAAGTTACACACAGTTATACACCAAAGATTCATTAACATGCTATCATATGTACTCTAACTATTGTAGGGAGAGTTGAGATAATATCTTAAAATTAGTGTAACTTACCAAGTTAAAAGATGATCACGTTTGGTTCTGAACAACTTAAAATTCCTCAGGATAGAAGCTTTGACATTTCCATACACGGAAAATTTTGAATATTCACAAGAAATAGTTGGTGAAATAAATGAGTAATAATGATAAAATTATTATATTTTTTTCGTAGAGGCGTCCATGAACATTTGGCTTGGTTTATTGTAGT
The DNA here is from genome assembly GCF_040807025.1 of Struthio camelus. NCBI lineage: Eukaryota > Metazoa > Chordata > Aves > Struthioniformes > Struthionidae > Struthio > Struthio camelus. The sequence continues at coordinate 140,532,082 of NC_090943.1, read as the reverse complement.
GTGGTCTTTAGTTCTGGTTTCATAAGCTGTTCAAAACCTTTTAGGTAAGAGCAATAATACATTGCAAATTTATGTTAAAAAAAAGATTCTCAAATAAATGTATTTATACTATTTGTAAGATATATATTTGATATAATAGGACATCCAGTTTATTGCATTTAGTGAAAATAGCTCAAAATAAATTAGTGATCAGCTTTGAGTATGCTGAATATTGTTGCGATTAATATTTCAAAAATTCAGTTAACATGATACCATTCACTGTTCTAAAGGCAGATTTTGAATCCATGAAATCAAGTTTTTACAACTCGACATGCTAAGGGTTATAATGAGAATGAATAGACCTCAGAAAATTATGATTCATTCCATTTTGTTATTGATCTAGAAAAATTTGGATGTTTATTTCATAGAAGGTTTGCTGGAATGTACTTCCGTCCCTTATGCTTTCTTTACAGTTTCCTGTCTTTCCTTATGCTTCTGTCTTCTATCAGTTCCATATTTTACTGTACTTCAATATGGTTACCTGTAATTTATACAAGCTCATTCTTGTCATGAAGTATCAGCACATACTGAATATATTTGGAATGCATTTACGAAGTTTCAGGCCTTGAGACTACAAGGCAAGCAAAGCAGACCGATAGCAATTAATTGTATGGCAAAATATAGAATCACAGAATAATTTAGTGTTGCAAGGATCTCTGGAGGTCATCAGTTCCAATACACTGCTCAAAGCAGGTCCAAATAGATCAGATTGCTCAGGAACTTGTCCAATTGTGCTTAGAATACCTCCAAGGACGGAGATTCCACAAACTCTGTTGGTTAAGTAAATACATAAATAAACAAATGAATAAAATCACTGTATCTAATTGAATAGGAATATTGTACATTTTTCATACTTTGGAGTGCTTCTAGTCTTGTCCCATGCACTGAATACCCATAAGCAGCTGGAAATTTCAGGTGTGCTTGTAGAGCACCTCTTCTGCTTTAGTTTTACCTGAAGGAGTCCAGTTCATGCAATCCAAAACTAAATTGCCATGTAATCCAAAGTACTGTAAGTGGAGACAGTCAGAAGGTTCTCTTCAGAAGAGTACTCCTGTCCTGAACTAACTACAGGCTTAAACCAAACTAATTGTTATTTCTAACTTAGGCACAAAGTAGAGTGACTTTTTTTTTGTTCAACATGCTGTTGTTTTTCTCACAAACCTATTAGCAACAGGGGCCAGCTTTTGCTATCTTCATGTGGGGCAAGGAAAGCATGAGAAGAGTCGTGATGCAGAGTTTTTCAGGAAATCAGGTTCCTCTGCATCTCATGCTAATTCACATCTACAGAGCACAGTAGTTTTCAGTCTAAATCAATTTGAGGGGAAAAAAGCAAAATGGAGAACAAATCTGAAACTTCCAAGACAATTCTATACTAACATACTATGAAACTCTGCTTCACAAGGTGACCTTTGCCCCTAAACAAAATAGGTTTGTGAAGATCTACAGATAGGATACCAAAGCAATCATTGCAAATATGTAGCTACATACACTTGTTACACTATGGCAATTTAAACCCAGGGGTCTGCTTCACCGCTATTCTTTTTTCCCGGCAGTGGTGCAAGAAGGTTCGGAAGCACTGGTAGATTGGCAGGATTTTACTTCTATTCTGAGCTCACTTCGCTTCCATGTAAGCAGATTCACGCCCTGGGAGGAATCAGGTCTGGTGGCATCTGGCTGATCTTCATCATAGGTAAAGCTATATTGCTCAGAAAATAGTATAAAAAACTCCAACATTTTCCTACTTTTTTTTCCTCAGCCTTTATGCCTTGTCAAACTCAGGCCGTGTGATAATTAGAATCCCCCCCCCCCCCCCAAAAAAAAAAAAAAAAGTTGTTATGGTAGTGTGTTAAGGCCAGTACTGTTTCTAATCTGAAGAACTGGCTCCAAATTCTGCTTAGATGATGAGGAAAATGCTATTGATGGTTCTTCCTAATTACCATATGTGGATGATAGCTTGTGTCGTCTCAGGAGAAATGGCAAGAGTGGGATGAACAGAAACAGACATGACAGGATGGATGCACATCAGCAGGAATGGGAAGGAACATTTGAACAGCATTTTGCCCACAGTATGGAGAACTATCGGTGGCTCTGTTCCATGTTTGCACTAGTAGCTTTTCTCAAACACCAGCCAGTCTACAGAACCCTCCTTAGGACTCCACTGTGATATCTGTTGTATAAGTAAATGTACCTAATACCAAATTTACAAATGAAGAGGATAAGCAGTGTATGAAATATGAGGGAGGCAAAAATATGATTAAGTAAAAGAAAAGCTGTGCAATCTGACTGTTCTTAGATTTGCTTCAAATAAATTTTAAAATAAATTAAATTAATACATTAATTTATTTTAAAATAAAATTAATTTTACAAAGATACACAATGGTCATATTCCACCCTACTTAAATTCTGCAGGCTTTAGTGGAATAGCATGAGGGATAAATCCAGGCTGAATTCTCAATCAGCAAGCAACTTTTCTTTATTAAAAATAAGAGAAGACATAAATTATGCTCTGTGTTAAAGAGTAAATCAGAGGTAACTTTCTGGAATCAGTGGAGTGGTATTGGAGTTAAACTATTTGGAGATTAGATTTTGCCAGATAAGATTCTTTTCTGAAGTGCTAGGTATCAGCACATTTTTATGTTCCTTCAGCTCAAATTAAACAGAAAATGAGTAAGGCATGCGATAGTCTCTGTGTAAACAAAGTAAAGACTGAGTATGGCATTTCCTTATGTCAAACTTCATCCCTCTTGTCTTATGACTGAGAATATTATCATTTTCTTTCTCCTTTCATTTCAGTAAAAGTAATTTTTGTTTGTGCATGACTTTTTTATATAAATGAAACAGTACAAAAAAGTCAATGACAGATTCTGAATTCTTTATATATATATATATATATATATTTAACATAGTTAGAATGGGAAAAGTATTGGCTGACCTAGAAAGATGGTGCAAAGCAAGTTGCCATCTCAACAAGGCATCTTATTCCAGGGCAGTGCTTAAGGATGCAGACTTATCAGACTTGCCTTCCTTATGCCTCAGTACTAATGCACGGAGGTTTTCTTGCGTTCACTGGTATTTGGTATTATGCGTTACAGATCAGGATCTGAAAATAGTTTTAAGTTTTCTCAAAATTTAAGAAAGTACCTTTTAAAGGCTCCAAATTACTCCTCTCGGGAGTCAGCGGCCAGTAAGTCTGAGCTGCAGAAAAGGAGAGGTAAGTGAGTGCCTTACCTAGCTTGTGCTTATGAGGGAAGATTTTCCATCTCTATTCACCATGTAGAATATTATCAAACACAAGTTATTTGACTTAATGCAGATGTAACCTGGTTAAATTTTAAGGATCATATTGCACAAGAAGCCAGAATAAGAAATGTAAGGTTCTTTATATTCCTCTAGCCTTACACTCAGTGACACATTCACTCTGTCAGCATGATATGATAGTTCTCTCAGTCTGCGTCCTTAATCCCCTGATCATTCATTCTAAATTAAGGCTATATATTTTTTTTTCCTGTGGAAGAATGGAAGAACTACCTCTGTCTCAGGAGTGTGGACACATGCTATGTGAAGTGGAAGTCTGTCAGCATTTTCTCAGCATGTCTTTTGTCCAGGGAAGCCCCGAACATGCTTTGTATAAACCACCTACAACAGGAAGCCCAAGTTTTACTTTTCCCAAACCAGCTATTTTAGCATTTGCTTGTTATCTTCATTTTGTGTTTGACTATTTCCCTTCAGTAACAGAAAACAGAAAAATCCAAGAATCCCCAAAAGGCAATCAGAGGAACCCAGATGAGGATTTCCTAACAGCATTATTGGATTTGGCTGAGCAGCTCGCTGCTTCTTGTCATGACAACTGCATAGGGCAGTGCAGGTTCAGTAATAAGAGATGACCGTCATTTTCATTTGTATGAAAATCATGGACAGTAAGCGGTTCTTTCCTTAGTATGACAAGCGGAGGCATAGAGATCTTGGTACCACTCACTGTTCACAGCTCTCAGGGTATGGGGCCTGGTCAGATGTGGTTGGATAAGGACATCTTTTTGCCCTACTCCCAACATATCCGTTTGTAGCAATGTTGCTCAATATTGACATTGTAAACTTTTGCACTATGCTCCTATAGGAGGAGTTGATTAGATTTCCTGGATGCTAATGAGTACAATAAGTATACGCTCCTGCTGTATGATAATGATGCGCATCATTATTCTATTGTAGGCATGAAATTAGACTCTGCCATTAGCCAAATTATGATGGCTATCCCTTTTTAGTCAAAACACACAAATTATGACTTACGAGTTAAGTAATGCCTGTGGAACTTCATCTGAGGTTGACACATTGATTGTAGTACAGGTTACACAGATAAGATTCTGGTTGACATGACATAAAATGCTGCATTTCAAAAGTAGGGGGAGTGCCTTGTTTGGCGTCAGTAGTAGTCATCTTTGTTATTTTTAGGGGCAAAGTTGAAGACAGATATATCTAGATTTGTACTGTGATTCTAATTGTTTCTTACTGTAACTGTCTTAGTAACTTTCCCTCACAAACTAGTGGGGAAAGGCCTCAGTTGCTGGTGTTTCAAGGATCCAGCTCTGATACGGCTCAGCTACACAAGCTTGGCTCAGACTGCTAAGGAAGTTGCTAAACTGTGAGAAAAAAACTGTGAGAAAGTCTGTAGAATAGAACCGTGTAAGATAAGGTAAGATTACAGACAGAGGTAGGATTATTGAGATGTGGATTATTAGGAGCTCAATAATTCAAAAGGAAAAATACCAGCCTGGCAGGGTATTTTTTTCCTAAAGGAAAAAACAGGGTGGGGATGGGATCACTGGTCTAATCAGGATTCATCTAGTTGTCATTTTAGTTGTCAGGGCCATTGGTGTGCTGGTGTTGATGGAGTTGGTGGATGAGGACAACTCAGCAGCAATGGAGATCTCTTCCAGGGGGCCATGGAGGTTAACTCGTCCTCCCCCCTTCCTTCTAAGCCAGCAAAATCTTGTTGAGTGTCTTATCAGGACTGGAGAACATATTAATGCTTAGCTTAGCAGCATATGAAATGCTAGCTATCTTTTGTTTGTGTTGGCCAATAAATAACTGCTTTATACTTTTAAGCACACTGCTTACAGAGTGCCTTTGCACGTAGCTCAAGACACCTAAACAAACTGGCTGAAAGCATAGCAGTAACATCGAAAAAACTGCCTGTATTTTTTAAGAATGTTATGTAGATCTGCAGATGCAAAGAATAAAACATGCTGTATTTGCCTTATAAGAATAGTTAAGAAAACATACTGTTTTAGGGACTATTTGATAAACCACAGATTTGCTAGGAGGTACTGGACAAGACGAAGGACTTCTGGAGAGAGCAAGAGAGGCAACTTGTGATCAGAAGAAAGGTAAGAGCAAGATTGCCTATGCACAGAACAATATCCCTACCTCATCGTGGGAGGTGGGACTGAATGAGATAAGGTATGCCTTTCTAAGCCTTGGTTGAAAGAGAGGGGCACCTAGACATCTTTGCTATATTACAAAATCCTTTGCTTTTGTGGTGATTCTTTCTTTCTCCTGATATTAAACCATACCTTGTTTTGAAAAGCTACAACTTTCTGAAGGAAAACCAGAAGATTTCAAAGCACATCAGGCCTGCTGAAGAGCCCTACTTGGTGCAGGGTCAGCAAACTTTGGGGTTCAAACCAGTACAGAGGAAATGCAAGACTTTTGCCAGAGAGGGGATGAGTGGCACAGGGACCCTTATCTAAAGGGGATGCACTTGGACAAACTAGAGCAGGGTCAAAGATCACCCTGAACACCCTGACATTCCTAAGTCAGTAGCATATAGATCTTCCAGGGACCCCTCACAACGAGCAGCAACAGTTACTTTTATTTTATTTCTGTGGGTGTTGAGTAATGTGTGTGCATGAACTCCTTACATTTATAATTATATCATATTTCAGGAGCTGAGAACTGGAAATGCCATTTTACCTAAGATATTCTCACCAGGAGCCATCTGTTAACTTTTGCTAAATGCACCATATTTGCATGTAAATGGAAGTTAGAGTCTAAGGTTGTCAGCATGTCTTAGGTAACCAGAAAAGCATGAAAATCCATTTCCTAGCTTGGAGGTCCAGATAATATTTAAATAAATGAGACCAGGCAAAGTTTTATTTCCTTCATTTGGAAATCAGAAAAAGAACCAAAAGCTGAGATAATGGAGGATTGTCCTTTGGATTCAGGGATGGAAACGGGAATTAACAGGTCAACATATGCCCTTAAATCAATTGTCTGTTTGTTTCTTCCTAAGCCTGGATGATATTTTCTGATTTGGAATAATTCTTAACTTGTTTGCAAGTTGAGAAATTGTGTAAAAAGGATGAATTGTCTGTAATACAGAACAAATACGGATATGGAATTGAACTAAGGGAAAAGATTTTACACTTTGGTAAATGTCAAATGAGATCAAAGAGAGGTTAGCTGTAAATGCCCAGGGAAGGATTTTACCTTGTCTGTTGTTTGAAAGCTCAGACACGCAGCAGTGAAGTGTGTCTGGCATAAACAGTTTGACTGTTCTGTGCGAAGACTGGAAGAAATGGTTCCTGGTTTATTCTACTATCTTTAATTTCGTGTTTCATATATTAAAAAGTTTTCGCTCTGTCTATACATTTTAAAGCAAGCTGCACCATTGCTGAAGTGTACTGTCTCTTGTTCTATTAAAATCTGTGATTAAAACGGAGTCATAGCAGTGTTAGCTAATGAGAATGCTAGTCCTCTCTAGAGAAAGTTCTCACTGGAGGGTGAAAGCTTAAGGGCACTGCACTCCAGAAGACAGGGAACGGTTGCTGAACTAGCTGAAAATCTCGATTTCATCCTGTGGGAAATTCTGACATTCTATAGTGTTTTCATCTTAAACAATAAAATTTTAAATTTCTCTCATGAGAGAAAAGTTCCAGAGAATTTTGAGTTGAAAACATCGAAATGATTATGCAAAAATGCTTCCTTCTCCCTAGTTATGTCTAAATACTTAATTCTCTGAATGCCTGCTGTTATGATACTAACTCTGAATTACCATATATGGCAAGGAACATGAGAATTTAGATGAAACTGTAGAGAGAAATCAATACAAAACACTGTGCTTTTGAGTTTGAATAAGTCTGATAATTTCCCATCAGAAATATACTCAAAATGAGCATTTTGTTTTTTGACCAAACAACATTTTGCAGTGGATAGCTGTGCTGGAAAAACAAACATTTAAAGCATTCTGTTTGTTATTTCTTAATTTCAGTCTCATATTGCACAAGTCAGCACTATGAAAAGCTATACTGCTTTAGCATGCAGGGGTCAGTCCTAGCTGCTATCTTTATCTATTATTGAATCTTATTTTTAATAAAAAAAGAAACTCAAAACCTAAATATAATCAAAACTCAATCTATCTTTAAAATAAAACAATTACAAACTAATATACAAATAGAAAAATCCTTGTATATAGTACACTACAGCTTTCATCTGCTATCAACATTAATATCTGAATCTTGGTGCTTTTCTGCTCCCAAGGCTCATTCTTACAGTAGAAGTTTTTTATGTTAAGGTTGCTTCATCATAAAGAGATCAGCTATTCTTTGTCATCCTTAATCTATTTAAGGTGACTTAGAATATTTTTTTGAAAGTGCGTGAGGGACAAATAACTGTCCTATTTTCCTTTTGTGAGGAACATAAGATTTTTTTCTGTCTGTCTCTTAAACTGTGGCTCTATGGATTTTTCTCAACCCAATCTCTGTAAGGAATCTTTGCTCCTTTGGAGCCTACCAGGTAAATCAGTCGGTTTCCAAAGAAAAACTGCTGTTTTTTATAACATGTATTGTGACTACAGAAAAATGAAATAAAAATATGCATGAGCACAAAAGCACACAGAAACATGAGCTATTCATTATGAAGCTAATGGATCTGATGATGAGAGTTTCGTTAATGCTAATAAGAAGTGTGTGACTGTACTGCCACATGTTGTGTTGAATATGTATGCTTTGGAGGCTAATAACCCTAATTTCAAAACTGATGAGTGTAATAAAATTCTCTGATTGACATAAAAAAAATTATTCCATTGCTCAAATAATTTTTGTCATTAAAAGATTAAAAAGCTTGATAGTCATTGAAAGGGGAAAAAAATATTCTGGGGAGCCGAAGTGATTTAAAGAGAGGGGAAAATAGTTTACTTTCTTTCTTCAATACCGAAGTTTGGAAAATCCTAACATGATTTGCAGTATGTAAATCATAACAAATATAAACATTTAAAAAATTTCAGCTCCAATTTTTCATGAGAAGAGCATGTAAGATCAGGTCCAGTGGTACAACATAGATTGCACAGACTTTTTTTTTTTTTAATTTGACTAAGCAGTACAGATATAGAGACCAAACCCTTAAGTGTTACAGCATGACCGTACAGTGACAGATCACAGCAGTGAAGAACACTTCTGGTGCAGGCAAATCTTTCATAAGAATAAGCTCTTGATGGCTCTGTCAGTGCTCAGACCTGCTGCTCCTTCATCTCTGCCTTGAAGGAGGATAGGAAGTGTTTGGTAAAAATCCGAGTGGGACACAATGGGGATGAGAAAGGGAATTATGATGTCATGTAGAAAAGCCTTTATATGCTGTTAAATTGTAAAAATACATGTGGCAGTAACTCAGAAGGCAGCACTTTGCAGGACCCACTGGCATGGATTCCCAATGAGGATGCAGTAGGAGATCAGAGCTTTTAATGTTTAAGTAGGCATATGAAGTAGACAATACAAAGTCATTCATTCATACAGTTATTATTGAAACTATCGATTTCCTATTTTAGCCTATTAAATCGATTACAAATCTTTAATTTGTTTATTATCTAAGAGCCACTATAGGAATAAAATCATTCAGTAATAAAACATTTTTGTTAATATACCATAAAAGAAAGCAGAAAGTATTTGTTGAAATGAAATGCTCTCTGGACAATGCCCAGTTGAGAAAATGGACCATCAGATACTCATTCATGGCAACTTTTAAATAAATTGCATGGTTTTACATTGTTAGGTCCTTACAGCATGCTTGTGTCTTCCTCTCTGTTTATGCAAGGATAAGTAAATCAAGAGATATAGCTCATATGAGATTATGAAGACTGAAAAAGTTTGAAGTTATTTTATGCTGTCAGTTGGAAATTCCTGTATGCCTGTGAATCCCACGAGGGCTGGTTCTGTCACTTAGGTGTGGGTATGGATCCAGAGGACGCACTCCTCACCAGGGAAATGGTAGCAGCAGGGTTGCTGCTGTTACTACGCTTGACGGGAATACTGCCTTTTTAACATACTGTCTGTCAATCCAGAATTGTGTGTCACTTCTAGTATATCGTGTCTAATGCAGAGACTAGGTATATGACACTAGTGAATGACACAGGGCCAGGAAACAGGCTCGAGAATTGGCACATAATTATATGGCATACTGTTTAATTAAATGAAAAATGTAATTTAATTGCTAGCATGCTTCCTGGCATGGGTTCAGTCCAGGGCAACTAGGTTCTCCCATCCAGTTGCTGGGTGTGCGGTCAGTGCTAGCCCAGTCCAGGGTTTATATCCACAGGACAGTATATTTGAGGTCACTCTGCTTTGGGAGGAAGATAGAATAGCCATAAGGTTATAAAATATGCCATATCCCTTCCCAGAGAACAGATCCTGGCCAATTTTATTTATAAGTATAGATGCAGCCTGTGACCTCGCTACGGCTCCATTTATAGGTGGCAGGTGACCTTACATGATATTTCATATTTAATGAGACATGCATGTGCAGTAGGACTCTCTCTTCTCTCCCACTTCATATTAAGTGTTATAACCTTTGAGAACAGAAACTAAGGAACAGGACCTGATACGAATTTGGGCAGGAGGACAAGTGAGAACCAGCACTGACAAAAGTGCACTGGCTCCAATTTCATTTGGTCTGCAATGGGAAAAAAGTGGTAGTGAAAGATTGCTCCAAACTTCAGCAGCTCCCTGTGGATTTCAAAGGACCAGGAAATATTTGGTGCATAATGAAAAGCTGTCATTCCAATTAGATGAGATAATGGGGAAAAGGTAAAGCAATAATGTTTTGGTATGCACTGAAGTTAATAACTCAGCTAATGCTATGATTCATCATAGACTAATCAATATAACTCTTCCCCTTTTTTTGTATCTTTAAGAAGGAAATGATGCAAAGAGACTTCCCTAAATTCCAAGCCTATGTATGCACATGCATATACACATATTTTAATTTTAACATAAATATTATGGAGGTCTAGACCAGATGTTTCACAAATTTCATCATAGGTCACAGCTACTCTTACCACAGTATTCATAGCATTTTCCTTTTATAAGTAGCTCACTCATCGTCTATACACTTTAAAGGAAAACAGTTTGATCTGACTTATGGTGAAGGATCATTTACTTGGTTATGTCTCTTAACAGAAAGTATACAAACATAATTTATGTGCATGGCAGTGATAAGAGATTTTGAACTGAAAACACTCTATGATAATGTCATCGATTAACTTGTTAACACATTAGATTTATTTCAGTTGTATACAAGAATCTGTCAGGATATGCTATGTACAAAATAGCTCCTGAATAGCATGCAAAATCCAACTCTTGCTAGTTTTATTTGCATGAGATGTTCTGAAAGTGAACAGCATAACATGAGAGGGAGAATATTAAATGTCTTATGCAAGTTAAGTTTACCAATCTCACTGTCCAGTGAGGGCAAATGATTGAAGGTAACCTGCTGCATCATTGGGTTCAGTCCTATACAGTAGAGGATGAGAGAAACAGGGTAGTCTTTCCTTATTTCTCATCCTGCTGCACTCCATCATGTGGCTGTGCATCATCCAGTCGTCACAGAAAACATCTCATGGATCACTTTTTCCCCATTTGGCTATGCCACAGGTTTTTCTTACATTTCAGCTTGCCTTTCATTTCAAATCAACTTCAGCTAAAAATACGTGAACAACCGTCACTGGTAGATAATCAGCTCTAACCCTCACCTTTGGTACATTAACTGATTGCAGAAGGGTCCTGGCCCTGGGCTTTGGCAGAACTTTGAACTGCAGATGAAAAGAAAGTTAACGGCGTCTCTGTGTCCCAGTACTGCAAACTTACAGATGAATGAGAATAATGCATGCAGCATAAAGAAATGTGCACCGAACTGTCATTATACTCAGCGCAACAGTATTGGTTTCAGGAAGAAAATAAATTCTAAGAGGTAGAGGTTGTGCCCCTAGAATACAAACATATTTAAGGAATACAGTGAGTAAAGGTATATTTCACATCTACAGAAGAGTCTTAGAAGGGGGAATCAGAGAAAACAGGGCTGGAAGAGATCTGAGGTGAGTTATTCTATCCCCTGCTCCAAGGCAGGATCAGCTATATATAAACCATCCCTAATGGATGGCTGTGTTATATCCTGCTAAAAAACATTGGAGATAGAGACACCACAGCTCCCCAGGCAACCTATGCCATCATAGTGTGAATTTACATCTTTCCATGTGGGTCTTCTGTGATTCTGTGATTCTGTGTTCTTAGTTACGTCCACATACACATATATACATATACACGTGCAGCCAGGTACTCGTTTGCTCTGCTTGGACCTCAGACTGGTGTTTGTGAGCTAACTGTGTGCATGATTATGCTGGCAGGATGAAGAGACTGAGCTTTTACACCAGGTAGTTTGTTAGTTAGCTCAGAAAGCAATCAGAGCAAGCTCCTACCTCTCTAGACCCTTCTTTCGTGCTAAAGAACCGCATGTCAAGGGAGGTAACTATGAGTTAAGCCAGGATACACATATGCTGCAGGGCACCAGCTGCTCCACAGGAAGCACCCAAGTCGGAGGCACATCCAAAATACCAAGTACTGAGGGGTGGCAAGGTGACAAATTAAAGGACCTCTCCACATTTTTCATACCTAATATTTGAAGCTCTGTGTGCTGAGTAATGCAACAGGAGTCCAGCCATGCACCTTGGGCAATGTGAAAGAAGGTCAGCTGTAAAATGACGTGGAAGAGACACAGCACCAGGCTGTGCACGGGTCTGCATGGTGTCTAGTGGGGATAGCCTCCTGCCCTTGTCTCCTAGGCAGTAATAAGGGCTTATTCCACTGCTGGATCTTACATATGGGGTGCAACCAGTTGGTGAGTCAATGCACAAATGGATGCATGGGGTCAGGGCCGTTGGGAGCAGGATATGTGAAAGTCACAGTGCGGAGAGCGTGATGGGCTGTAATTTCATGCTCTCCCTTAATTCTCAGAAATTTCCCTCGCATATGTTAGCTCTAAGAGCACTTTTGTGTGAGATAGCTTGCTTGGCTTTCAACATGGAGCGTATTATCTCAGACTTAGTGTATGATATGGAGGAACTGGAATACTACAAATTCAAACACAAGCTCACTCTACACTGATTTCCCCGTGTAGACATACCCCTTATAGGTAAGAGTAGAATTTTGCTCAACCATGTTTGTCTTCCCCTGACATTTTCTCTATCCTCTTCTCTTTTCTGCTTTCACCACTATATTTCTAACTAACATCAGTTTTCTCAAAGTAGGATAGGCATTCAATGGCTTTTGTATATTATTGAAATTTATGAAATTATAGACAAACTGCCCTTCCCTAATACTAAAGATATACTAGGAAGTGACAAAATTTAGATTTAATATCTTCCCTAACCTTAGTCAATCTTTTGTAGGACACATGGTTCATGAAACTATGGATTGATATAAGATCCTTTTAAAAATAAGAAACACTGAACTGCTCTGAGTCAGAGCTTTAGTCTTAACTATGAATTTTCTAGCTTTTACATTTGTGTTCATTTCAAAAAAGTGAAAAAATTATTCTGTCATAGAGTTCCACTTCCCACCAACACAACAAAATAAAAATCACCTACTGAGCTCTATAGAACTGTGAGAAATGTATATGTATACACTCATTTCTTTCAGGGCCCTTTACAGTATTTCCATTGTTTCTAATGCATACATTGGTATTGTGAACACATCACATGTATTAATGAGAATAACGCTAACAGATGCCAGAATATATCTCCTGTCTGTGGAAGCAGTGTACCTCAATACCATCTGGTACGTTACAAATTATATTCTTCTATCAGTCAAGGGGTGGATATTTTTCCCTCAAAACAAGTATTTTATAAATATAGATGATTAGAATCCCTACATCCAAGAGTAACATTCCCAATGAAAGCTTGCCTGAAATCCATCTTTCTTTCTTTAACATCTGGGCTTAAGGCTGAGGAAGATTTCTTTCACTTTATACAAATATTTTGCTTTCCTCTGGCACCTTACAGAATTCAGTCTTGTAGTGAAGCCTGAAAATGTCACTTTTATTTAGGGTTAATAAAGTTATGAGACTATGTGACTATGTATGTGTGTCTTTTCAGTATTTAGATTTAAGATGCAATGTGTGTGTAAGATAATGAATGCATAATAGAGAGAGTATATGAAGAGAAAAAATTGTTTGTACAATATTCTATCTTTAAAAGACTTACATATGCACATGGGAAACATGGAAATGGGAGAGTTTCAGTACAACAGAGAATAAATTAAGGACAGAGCTCTTCAGTACTTCTCACAACAGAGAAAAGTTATTTTCTCAGGATCCAATATTAACAGACTTTGTAAAGCCATTAAAATCCATGGGGGTTTGAGATTCTTCTTGTTGCTAGGATTCCCAGAACATATACATCCTTAAAACAAAATGTTTTCCCAAGACACATCCCATCTTCCCTCTCTACAACAAAGTAGACAAAATAGCTCAAAATAAGGCAAAAAGCCTAAAATATGGCTTTTGGCCACTAGGGCAAAGAGCATTGCAAGAGGTGCAATGTCACTAAAAGTTTGTAGTACACTGATGCTCAATGCCTGCTCAATCTGCAGGCTAATCAGGATGGTGGAGATTATTTGTTCCACAGCCTGATGCAGCCTGTTACTGTCACCTTGGGGTGCCATGTCCAGTTTGTATGGCTCGTTTTTTAACTTGTCTTTTGGGACAAGGCAGCTGAGTAAGCTGAGGAAGCTAGTCCTGATTCTGAAAGCGTGACTGCAACCTTCATTCTCTATATAACGAGAAGTGCACCTTTTACTCAAGTCTGTGGGGAGTTATCGCAGTCTGGGTTTTAATATTTATGAAACCCTTAGACAAAAGGTGTTGCATATCGCAAATTACGGTTACAGGACTAAGCCCTGAAGTCTTTTTTTCAGTTTGCCCAGTCAGTGGGATTTTAGCTGAATAAGGTTTGGGCCTGCTTATTGTTATTAATGAATACTATGAGAACTACTCCAGCTTGTTTCATCTGTTTCCAGAAGGATTTAAACTGTTCCAAGTTGCACTAAGGGAGGAAAAATCAGAACCGTTCATTTTCTTGGATCTGTGTTGAGGGCCTGAAGCATTTTAGCTTAAGACATATTAAAATTCCCTGCTTATACATTAAATCAGGGTATGGAGAGATTATAAGAATAAAAGAGATGGGATAGAAAATGCTCCATACACAACTCATGATCGCAAGTATTCAGTTCAGAAAAGGGAGTTCGGGTTTGTCTAAATGTCAGGGGCTGTTGCTCGTGCGTGGGAATAAACTTTCAATCTTTTCTTCACGCGGTTTTTATGGTAGTCCACAGGTTACCTTTGCCCCACAAAAGGCTGTGGGTTACTACATGCTATAGTATACGTGAACAGCAGATTAAAAGCGGAGAAACATGTCTGCAGCACAACAGACTATTTTAGTACTCAGTGAAACTAGGGTAAAGGTTGCAGCTGGTTAACAAATATGCTGGCAGCACATGTAAAGGGATGAGAAAGGGAATCCAAAATGCTGAGGTTTGCACTAGCAAAGGCTCTTAAGCTCCTATGAACTTTAAAACACCATAAACTGCTTGGCTTGAACATACAGGTATAAAACAGCATTCATAACATTTTTTAATAGAAAGGCTTGAAACAAGGAGCTGCTGACACAGATCTTTTGAAGACACCTCCAGCATTACATTTCAATTAAGCAGAGTTACTTCCAAGCTATTACGTATCAAAGCAGTTGAATACCTTGGGTGGAAATATAACCAGCTTGTTTCTCTTGCTGTGTTCCTCTTAAATGTGGTTCAGCAGAAACAGGATAATCTGTTTTTAGGGCTGTGGACTCGGCTGCACTGATCAGCTTAAATTACTATGCTTGAACAATATCCAGAGGGCTTACCTCACGTGAGCATAGGGAGAGCTGAGAGAGACAGGGAAAACCGGTCTGGAGGGCAGAAAGTGTTGGTCATAGCCTTTAGTCCTGAGTGTGCCTCAGGATAGGAATATCTTTTCTCCTGCCTGCCTAGTAAAGCCAGGCTTGGGGCCTGTCTGGGCCAGGCAGCCAGGTTAATGCTCAATGTATGGGGTGGGGGAATTCACTGCAAATTAATTATACGATAAATTGCAGTTCAGGGAAGCTATACTCATTTCTAGTTTGATGTTCCCTGGAGAACATACTTAGCCAAAGGCAAGTTTTTTCTTATAGAGTGCTAAGTATAGATTATTTGGAAAAGGTTGGGCAGATAATCTTTGTTTACCTCCCAAAAGCAGGATTTTTCAGGGTAAAGCTAGCGTTGTTTCCTATTTCTCAGAATATCAGTGGACTTTTACCTGCGCACTGTGTAACTTGGCATGTCAGGAGCTCTAGTGCATATTTGCTCTGATTCTTCCAGTAGCCTTCTATATCTCCCTTGCTTGACGCTGGAAGGAGAGGCAGGAGAGGTTACAGGCTGCAAAGTACATGATGTTGTTTTGAACACACTTTTGGAAAATGGAATGATATTCTGGAATTTTCTTACCAGTCAAGTCTCTCCCCGACTGAGTTAATGCCAGTGACTGACAGCATTAGCCCTTTATACAATAGAACCAATGTTTGAGGTTTTGCTCCAAATAAAATACAAACATTTTCCAGGAGAAGCTACAAGCATTTTAAAGTGGATCATTGGGTCTGCCACATATGAGGCAGACCAAATTGAACCTGTTACAGTACGTTCGCAGAACTTTTGTCACATCCAGACTAGACAGATAGTCAGTCCATCTTCCAAACAAATTTTCTCATAATCACATCATGCGCTTTTCAAGCCACCCAATATAAAATAAAGCAACTGCAGAGAGGATTGCAGTGAGAGTCTGGACAAATATGAAGTACAGGCCAAATTATACAGAATGTGTTTGATACTACAAGACTTCCATAAAGTACTTTAACAGGCTTTTAACAGATGATTTGTTCCGCATATTTCTTTGAAAGGTGCTTACCTAAAGTGTTCAGCATGGATACAGCACCTAGCTATTATGAGTTGTACCAGCAAACGGTACAGTAGTAGCTGAATAGAAGACTACAGGAAACATCAGCTACTATAGCACGGACCTAGTGAGGTATTTTGACTTTTGAGGACTAAAAAAGGGCTTGCTTTTTAACTCACAGTACTAGAAACTTTACAGAGTAGGTCAAATATCAACGAATCACAGGTTTTAGGGCTCAAAACCTTCATAAGGAAGGTACAAGTTTTAAACATCCCATATACAAGATAATTTGGAGTTTTAGCAGTACAGGTTGATTGCTATACAGAATTGTTGTCTCAGTTTATACATATCCTTTGCAAGATTAGTCAAATTGCACAAAAGATACCTTGTTGTGTTACGTGTTGGAGGGGGAATATATAACCTTGGCTGCTTCCTGCCCCCCGGGGTCCTATATGCCCTGGCAGAGGCATGGGTAATGCAGTCCCAGAGTGTAAAGCCTACAACACTACCTACCTTACTTACAGCAAAGGGAAGAGCACTCTGGTGGCATTTCCTTGAAAACGGCAGAGATTCTGGCCCTTTGGAAGTTTTACATTAAATAATGCTAACTGTGCTTATTCTGCCATATTAGAATGTAAGCAGAAATCTCTGCCTTTTCTAAATAAGTAAGTTCTATTAAGATCAACTGCTGCTGTAGGTGATGGGATTGTTAAGGCAGGAATAGCTTTTGGGATCCAGCTCCTTTCTTGCGTATGAGATTAGATGCACTAGCTATGCTAGAATTCTATATAAGATTAACAATTGATAGTGGACAAAAGTAAGGAAATGTTTCATTTTGATGACATTCTCTATGAGATGGAAAACAGGCAGCATGGAATAATACAGGCAGGTTGGCAGGAGAAATGACAGTTTCCCTGTTTTGCTGTCTTCAAAGCTAAATTCTGTAAATATTTCCTGAAAGATGTTTTTCAGCCAAATGCTGAAAATACTGGGCTCAGCAGAGGCCAATATCCCGTGGCCTCTGTTATACAGGAGCTTGGATGGGATTATTTGCCAGCTCTTAAACTCAATGAGCCTATGAAACAAGAGGAACGTTCCAGCCCGATCAATATGGGCTGCATGAGAAAGGCAAGGGAAAGCAAAGATTAGGAAGAATAATGAAGAGAGGAAAGAGATAGAACATTTACAGTCTTATAAACCGAGGTGAATCCCTTGACACCAATACTTACATCAATGTAATGGCAAAACAGGACCAATATGTAGCTGTGTTGAAAAGCTTTGCAAGGGAAAGAATAAATTTTTTCAAGTTTGGGAGTCTCAAGAGGCTTTGAGAAAAAGCAAAAATGGTAAAAATAAGTATTCATAAAGCACTTTTTAATAATATAAAGCAACTTAGTAATGTGTGATGTAATAGTGTTGAATGTCTATGTTTTCCCCTGTATCACATGATATGTAGGTAAATATAGCTTTTTCCTGTTACTGGTAGCTCATGAAGCATTGATAACAATGTACATGAGTACTACAATAAGTACTACAAAAAATATGGTAGCGCATATTGCAAAGAACCAATAAACAGCCAATAGTGTATAGCTAAATGTGAAATTACTGCCTACTCTTCAATAGTGCTGAGGGATGATTGTGATTTTCAGATATGGTCTGTTCAGTCAAATTAAAGTCTGATGACAGCCTCAAGACGTCCATTTATCACTTAAAGTGAATCAAACTGAGAGAGCAGTCAACAATACATGATTACACTCAAAGGCAATGCATCAGCACCTATGGGTATGACTTGCAGCAGCAGTCAGATAAGGGGGGCAGGAGATAAGAGCACTACAATAGATCATGTTAGGAAAGGATATTATGGAATCTCAGCTTGTTTCATAAAAATAAAATTATGAACTTAGTGCTTTTGTAGCCTGACCTGTCAAACTATATTAAAAAACCTGGAAAAATATTATTGCCACATTTTACACTTGAAGATTTGTAATTAAATAGAGTGTACAGAAACAAGTACACCTGCTTTTTTGTGCATGCAGAACTGTGAAGCAACAAAAAAAAAGAGGATATAGTATGTAATATTAATTTTTAAATTATGAGCTCCTCTTCACTTTTTGCCATTCGATTCAGATTCAAATCTTATGAAAGCTGTCTCTGATTTTTAAATTTGAAGCTTTTGTAGTAAATCTGAAGGGTTCCACAGAACTGTGGTTTAGTGCCTATCCAAAGAAATCAGAAAAAAATGTTTTGACAAAACTGGTGAAAATCTATGTAGAATTCTTATCCAAGCATTTGTTGGAGATTGTGAAGAATGTTTGAGCAGAAACTGTAACCATCAGATGGAGAATTAAGGTAATTGGAGGCAGTTTGGATCAATAGATGGAAGCCTGAGAAATATCTGAAGATAAAACCTTAAGAAAGCAATTAATTGTAGAGAAATATCTGAAAATAAAACCTTAAGAAGGTAATTAATTGTACTCAACGCTCTATGTCTTCCCTGGTCTTACAAAATGTGGAAGTTTGAAAGCACATACATGACCAAACTGGACATGTTAAGTGCTGAGCTGAGTGTAGAGATGGGAAAGAAAGGGAATCCTTCTCTGCATACCAGACAGCCTCTGTGTAAGCTGTTACAGCCCGGTGGGCTGTGCCCCAGCACAGTAAGGTGGGTCCCTGAACAGCAACAGCTCCTCTAAAGGGTTTCTACCTCGTCCTCTGAACCACTGTAGTGCAAGCACTGGACTTCACAACAGGAAGAGGTCTACACCACTGGGCAGACATCTGTTTGTATTTACACAACCCTATTCCCTGCAGCACTCTTGTGGACAAAGCCTAATTTTCCATGTCGCACGGTCTGTGCAATACTCTTCAGGGTAAACGAAAAGAATCACAGAATCACAGAATCGTTTAGGTTGGATGGGACCTCTGGAGATCATCTAGTCCAACCTCCCTGCTCAAGCAGGGTCCTCTAGAGCATATTGCCCAGGATCACATCCAGACGGCTTTTGAATATCTCCAGAGAAGGAGACTCCACCACCTCTCTGGGCAACCTGTTCCAATGCTCTGTCACCCTCACAGTGAAGAAGTTTTTTCTCAGGTTCAGATGGAACTTCCTGTGGTTCAGTTTCTGCCCGTTGCCTCTTGTCCTGTTGCTGGGCACCACGGAGAAGAGGCTGGCCTCATCCTCTTGACACTCCCCCTTCAGATACTTGTACACTTTGATGAGATCCCCTCTCAATCTTCTCTTCTCCAGGCTGAACAGGCCCAGCTCTTGCAGTCTTTCTTCATAGGAGAGATGCTCCAGCCCTCTAATCATCTTGGTAGCCCTCCGCTGGACTCTCTCCAGGAGTGCCATGTCTCTCTTGTACTGGGGAGCCCAGCACTGGACACAGTACTCCAGGTGAGGCCTCCCCAGGGCTGAATAGAGGGGCAGGATCACCTCCCTCGACCTGCTGGCAACACTCTGCCTAATGCACCCCGGGAGACCATTGGCCTTCTTGGCCACAAGGGCACACTGCTGGCTCATGTTTAACTTGTTGTCCACCAGCACTCCCAGGTCCTTCTCGGCAGAGCTACTTTCCAACAGGTCAGTCCCCAGCCTGTACTGGTGCATGGGATTATTCCTGCCTAGGTGCAGGACCTTGCACTTGCCTTTGTTGAACTTCAGGAGGTTCCTCTCCGCCCAGCTCTCCAGCCTGTCCAGGTCCCTCTGAATGGCAGCACAGTCTTCTGGTGTGTTAGCCTCTCCTCCCAGTTTAGTATCATCAGCAAACTTGCTGAGGGTGCA
Organism: Struthio camelus; assembly: GCF_040807025.1. Classification (NCBI taxonomy): domain Eukaryota; kingdom Metazoa; phylum Chordata; class Aves; order Struthioniformes; family Struthionidae; genus Struthio; species Struthio camelus. The sequence continues at coordinate 140,511,978 of NC_090943.1, read as the reverse complement.
CTCTGTCCCTTCCTCCAGGTTATTGATGAATATATTGAACAAGACTGGGCCCAGGACTGACCCCTGGGGGACACCACTAGCCACAGGCCTCCAACTTGACTCTGCGCCATTCACCACAACCCTCTGAGCTCGGCCATCCAGCCAGTTCTCAAGCCACCTCACCGTTCACTCATCTAGCCCACACTTCCTGAGCTTACCTAGGAGGATATGATGGGAGACAGTGTCAAAAGCCTTGCTGAAGTCCAGAAAGACAACATCCACTGCTCTCCCCTCATCTACCCAGCCAGTCATTCCGTCATAGAAGGCTATCAGATTGGTCAAGCATGATTTCCCTTTGGGGAATCCATGCTGACTACTCCTGATCACCTTCTTGTCCTCCAGATGCTTAGTGATGACCTTCAAGAGGAGCTGTTCCATCACCTTTCCAGGGATGGAGGTGAGGCTGACAGGCCTGTAGTTTCCTGGCTCCTCCTTCTTGCCCTTTTTGAAGACTGGCGTGACACTGGCTTTCTTCCAGTCCTCAGGCACCTCTCCTGATCTCCAGGACCTTTCAAAGATGATGGAGAGTGGCCTAGCGATAACATCCGCCAGCTCTCTCAGCACTCGTGGGTGCATCCCATCGGGGCCCATGGATTTGTGGATGTCAAAAGCACCCACTGGGGAAGAAAACTCTGGAGTGTGTGAGCCGTCATAGGCACTCCCATACAAAGTCTCAGTAATTCACCACCTGGACCATCTCCACTTAAAGTGCTTAGGGCACCTGAATTAGAAACGTTTCTGAAGACCGCTGACAAGAAAGGCCAAATGAGTCATGGATGAACTGGAGACTGCTCCCAGATAAGGCTGCACAAGGAGGTAGTAGGAGACTGTGTATATGTGCTGAGGATCTGCAGAGGGAGTTACTAAAGACTTCCACTTCTGCAGCCACTTAGGCTAGAAAAGAGCTCCCTATATTAATTGCACAGACTCTGAAATACTCATTAAATCACAGTGAATGCGACAGCATTTTCCACACTGCAGTGAGCTGATTTTATAGGAATGGCATACCAGGCTCCCTAGCTACCCAGTTGCCTTCCAAACTTAGTTATGTAGTTGAACTCCGTAAGGACGTTGGAGTCATGAGGACAGAATTGCATACAACCTGCGGCAGAGGATTTTCACCATCTGCATCATGCAGATGAGCATTGCATATCATGGGCACCAGTTTCACTTGACTGAGTGTGTCCTCTTGTTTTGAGAAGAAAGTATCGTAACTCTGAAATACGTAGTAGCTGTGCACATGGTCGCTCATGTGTACATGAGTTGGCTATGGGTTTTCAGATATCATGCAATATGATGGAACAGTAGTCCAAATGATTACATCAATCATTGGCATCTCCCTGGGAACACTAGGTAGAGATATATGCTATACATCCTAGCACAGCTGAGCATGTTGTTCCTCCTGAATACAAGTAAAGATGTCCCTGATGTTGTAGATGTTGACCAGACAGGAAAGGAGCAGATGGTGGATGCCTACAGACTTTCATCACTTCCATAGCCACAGCAGATTTATTAACACCAAATTTCTGTGCTATGGGTCTGTAGGAGTCTGGCAGGAACAGCTTCCAAAAAGAAATGCCCATACATTTGTAGATTGGGAAAAGGAACAGAAAAAGGTGTGATGCATCTCCAGCACTGAACAGTTTCTGAGATAGAAGGTAGTCTTTTGCATCCAAAAATTAGCAGCACAAGAATGTAAATCACCAGGAGGAGCTCATGATGCATGCCCAGAACCATTAAGACCTGGCAAACCTGAGTTCGGTGGTGACATCTGGCATGCTTCTAGTGCACCAGAAAATGGCAGAAATTCAGCTGGTGCTGGCACAACTTATGAAGAGTGAAGTCTAGGAGAGCTGGTAGCTAACTGGCCTCTAGAAACCATCTAGGGTGATAGATTTTACTATCTTGAATCTGGAGCTACCTGGAGTTTTCTGCTGCCTTTCACCAATCTCAAAAGTTGTAACTTGTTGTAATGCTTAGAGCAGTGTACATGCTGTAAGACGGTAGCAGATAACGATTCTGTACTGTCTGTACAGGAGTAAGAGATGTAAGAGCTTGCGGGATAGTACTCATATCCTTGGGAACTTCATCCTGTATGAAGCAGGAACGTAACAGTGGCAAACTAATGGAACTGCACATATTTTCAGGTGGACACAAACAGGACACTGTAGCCTGGGGCCTTCTTATGATGGTCACTGGAACAGTGTAGACCTGGCCTAATTCTGCTTTCCCTGCCTTGCAGCACAGCAGTTCCATGGAAAAAGGAGCTCTCTACTGAAGAGGCAATTATCTGCATGTAAGATTTCAACATAACTCATGTTTATGTAAAAAGCTAGAGCTAATGATGCATTTCCAACCTTTATTACAGATTTCTTAAATTTTGTGTGCTTTGCTTTGAACTTTTGGATCCTCACTTCTGTAAAAAAAGTGAGATTCCAGCTGGTGTTAAGATTGTGCCTTTTTTCTTCTACAGGCCAAAAATGACAAAAATGACTCTAATGATCGTTTGGCAAAAAATTGCAGATTTGCAGATGATGGAATTTTTGAGCCAGAAGGCAGCCAAGAGTCACTTCTTTCCAAGCTGAGTTTGCTGCCAGTACAGAGAACAGGATGAGCCAGTTTTTATTTAGCACCTGGAATAGAAGGGTGGGGGAAGCCACAAGGACAGGAGTTTGTTCTGTGAGAACACAGCTGCTTCACAGGCCCTGTGCCAGTGCCACCTGGTCAGTCCTGGTAAGCCCTGTTCTTTGCACAGGACAACTGCAGCTGTTGATTCTCTTGTTTTTGAGCTTGGGTGTTCATAGGCATCCTTTGGCCCCCCAATATGGTGTGGAGGGACCAAATTGCGCCATAGTTCCTAATTTCTGAGTTTATTAAATTATGACAAGTGAAATGTCTGACACAAACGCAATGCTTGAGGTTTCACAGCTCAGTAGAGAACTTCCAAATAAATGAATTAAGGGGAAGGAAATAGTGCTTTAAAAATTACCAAAGGCTTTTGTTCCTATCAATTTTAGAATGATAACATGGTTTT